>NW_020838038.1:2075634-2659721 GCF_003676395.1 Aethalodelphis obliquidens | reverse complement strand
ATGGCTCACGGGCCCAGCCGCTCCGCGGCATGTGGGATCCTCCCGGACCGGGGCACGAACACGTGTCCCCTGCATCGGCAGGCGGACTCTCAACCACTGCGCCACCAGGGAAGCCCGATGTCATATTTTAAAAGACATTTTCAAGCATTTATTTTACATGAGAGGTTTTCAACCTCTTTCAGCACTACTGACGTTCAGGGCTGGATAATTTTTTAACGTGGAGAGCGGCCCTGTGCAGTGTCAGATGTTTAATTACTTCCTTAGTCTCTAGCTACTAGATGGCAATATCACCACCACCCCACCTCATCCCTGCTCCTGCTTCCAGTCGTGACAACCCAAAATGTCTCCAGACATTGTCAAATATCCCCTTTGGGGCAAAACTGCCCCAGCTGAAAACCACTTTTTACATGATAATTTTCAAGAACATAGTCTATTGAATAAAGTGACAGCAACTTGAATGCACTAATTTGCCCACTATTCATTCAATAGATATTTAGTATAGAATCTATTCTGTGCGTAGAATTGTACCATACTCTACTATTATGCCAGCCTGCAAATAAAGAAGGACAGGATTCATCTCCTTCTGCTAAAGAGGAAATTTATATCTTAATATCTGACTGTGATGTCTTTTTCTCAATGTGGTGAGCAGTAGAACGTGCTTAGTATTCACCTCTTTTTTTTTTTTTTTTTTTGGCGGTACACGGGCCTCTCACTGTTGTGGCCTCTCCCGTTGCGGAGCACAGGCTCCGGACGCGCAGGCTCAGCGGCCATGGCTCACGGGCCCAGCCGCTCCGTGGCATGTGGGATCCTCCCGGACCGGGGCACAAACCCGTGTCCCCTGCATCGGCAGGCAGACT
Organism: Aethalodelphis obliquidens; assembly: GCF_003676395.1. Classification (NCBI taxonomy): domain Eukaryota; kingdom Metazoa; phylum Chordata; class Mammalia; order Artiodactyla; family Delphinidae; genus Aethalodelphis; species Aethalodelphis obliquidens. Next base: position 2,658,864 of record NW_020838038.1, on the reverse strand, counting down.
CTCAACCACTGCGCCACCAGGGAAGCCCAGTATTCATCTTTTTTTCCCAAAAAACTTACTTACCTGGCTGATGAGGTTCCTCAAAGACAGCAGACGTCCATGAATGGCTGCTTCATGCACAGGAGACCAATCAGACACGGTATCTGTATGGAAAAGGGAGGAGCAGGTGACATCCCGCTAATGCACTTTAGACCCAGAGGCTCATCCTTGCCCATCAGTAGAGTCTAACCGGTCTTACTGGAGGGAGACATTGGAGTCAATCAACCAAAACTCCACCAGGACTTCAGAATTTCTCCCCACTATGGATGTTTTTTGAACACCATTTATTTGAAATGTCTAGCTAGCTAAAGAAATAACTACAGCCAGTGTCCAAACTGAGGACAAAGTGGTGGACTGGGATGACAGATTACTGTACTTCCATTTAGACGCTGGTTTCAAAGGCAAATGGTCCATTTAGTTAAATGAGAGCTTCGCTAATTACCAGCATTAGTGCGTTAAGTGGTGGCTGCCAGTCTAGTTTCCTGTGCGAAATACAAACTCTGGCCATATACTAATAGTAGTAATCATGTCATTACATACGCCATTAGGTTTGGAATCAAATCTAAACAAAACCATATTTATGGATTACCTCCCGTCCCCATATCAAGCACAAATCAGGGCTCAGTCTGACCTTGTAACAGGGACGTGAATTACCCCCAAAGGCAATGCGCCAACGTGATTAAGAGAAAGCTGTGAATTCAGAACCGCTTGACTTCTTCTGAGCTGTGGGTCCCTGGGCAGACCCCGAGCTTCAGTTTCCTTCCCTGTAAAGTCAGGACAGCAATATTCTTACCTATGGCTCAACCCCTATTAGCTACTATTATTATCCTGCCCTAACAATAACCAGAGAGTCTTGATTAGACCCCCCCCCCCCCAGTCACTGCTATTTAAAAAATAGCAAATGTCTTCTCCAACCATTTGGAAAGAATACACTTTCTTAGGAAGGAAGCTTGTAAAACCCATCCCAACACGTTAAATGCTTTCCTCTCTTTCTAACTGACTGGATGTCAACTGACTGCGGCGCAGACCTGAATTTTTCTCATCTCCAGCTGCATCTGGTTTCTAGAACAAACAAAGGCAGGAAGTCAGAACGTGAGGAGGCTGGTCTGAGCTGCAGCTCCAGCTCTGCCTCTGCTCAAGTAAACACACTACACACAAACGAGGCAGGATGGTCCGATACCAGTCACGCCTCGTAGACGAACGGGTATCTCCTAAAAGCCCAGAAGACCTGGAGAACCAGGGTAAGTTTCCAAAGCCTGGCCAACGCCAGCCCATCAAGGAGGACGCTAGAATGCTTTGGACTTAACACGTGTTGGCCGACGTGGGCCTGCCACCTGGAGCTATCAGTGTCCCAGAAAACCTGTCCCAGTGAGCAAATTACCATCCTTCCAGATGGATTCATGAGGCATTTAATAGAGAAGAACAAGCTGAATGAGCCTGTCTACACGCTGCCCTTCCAAGGCTTCCCTTCCGGGCTCGCCAACATGCTCGACGTACCTTCAGTGAAATGGCTTCTTCTAACCTCCAAAACCTGACGCTCAATAGAAAATTAGCGTCCTCACAGTATTCTCTGAGGGCCCTAGTGCTTTCAGGAAAAATACTGCTGCTTCTAGGGCTTGGAGCCTACAATCCAAACAGCAGCTCTGGAAGATTGATCTCCAAATTAGAATTAAAAGGACGACTGATTCCACCCTGTTGCTGCTAAGGCACGATGCCATCCACACGAAATCCCGAGTGAGAAGAACCAAACGCTGGGAAAGGTCTTGAAAATCACGTGTGTGATGATTAAGCCATTTTTTCCAGCCAAGTGCTCAGCTGCTCAGAAGTATCGCTGCCACACTCAACCTCTGTGAAAGCTACCTCAGATAATTAGAGCTGACAGCCGGGCAGGTAATTTGGGCCCTAAGTTGTTAACTCTGTTTAGGTTTCATAAAAGCGATGCAATTATCTTATCAACTGTAGACCAAAATGGGCTTTGCTTTCCGTGCATTCATCATGGAAACATGACTCCTTCTACTTAGAGTAAATAAAGAATTAGGTACTTCTCCAAGAGAGAAAAAAAAAAAAGACTACCTGAGGTTTTTGCACTCATGCATTAGGACATAGTATTTACAAAGGAGAGATGGCCTGTGTCTTCGAGAAGCATAGGATGTTGTCCTGGGACACGTGGTGGGTGGCTACCCATCTATCTACCAGCTTTAATGATTTATCATTCACATACTACACAATTCACCTCTTTCAAGTGTACAACTCAATGGTTTTCAGTAGATTTCACAGTTGTACATCCATCATCACAATCAATTTTAGAACATTTTCATCATCCCAGAAAGAAACCCCTTGCCCATCAGCTGTCGCTCCCCCCATTTCCACATCCCCCAACCCCTGGCAAGCACTGATCTACTTTCCATCCCTCTGGATTTGCCTGTTCTGGACTTTTCACACAAATGGAATCATACGATATGTGGTCCTTTGTGACGGCTCCTTTCACTGAGTGTAATGTTTCAAGGTTCACCACACTGTAGTATGTATCAGTATTTCATTCCTTTTTATGGCCAAATGTTTGTATCGATAGACCCAAAAGTTCATAGACATTTGTGGTGTTTCCACTTCTTGGCTGTTATTAATAATGCTGCTCTGATTTGCGTGTACAAATTTGAGGGGCTGTATGTCTTCAGTTCTCTTGGGTAGACACCTAGGAGTGGAATTGCTGTATGACATGGTAACCCAGTGTTTAGCCTTTTGAGAAACGGCCAGACTATTTTCCAAAGCAGCTGTACCACTTTATATTCCACCAGCAGTACGAGACTTCCTTTCCTAATTGAAAGCCCTTTCAGACTAGGATTTGGTGAATATATCATAGCTTGCCAGTACTCCAGGCCAGAAGAAAAGCTTAGGTGCTTCTAAAGCCAAAAGTCATCTCAAATTTATACAAAGACTTGAGCCTCAGCTGGTCTCTGAACACTTGAGTGATTATCTAAAGACTTTAAACTGTGAAAGGCTGACATTTTTCTAGCACTGAGAGCATGAACTTTATATATAGCTCATTTAGCGAACGCCATAATTTGCAACATGGATTAATCCACACACTCTCTTTGGCTCTTGAAAACATTGACGAGATATCCAGGAGATGTTTCTCCAGGGTTTCCAGAGCCCACATCACAAGCAGGCAGTGAGCTACAAGCTCAACACATGAGCAATTAAACCCCAAAGCAGCTTTGCCTGCCTTCCTGCTGACAACTGGAGGGAACAGAGTAAGCAGGAAAGGGGACCTGTTCCTGCCAGAACATGGACGCTGCTCGTAGAAGGAGGCTATGGATGAAGGGAAAACTCCGGGTCACATGCCCTTTTCCACTGACCCCAATGAAGTCTTTGAAACTCAAGGGCCATTCTGTCTATACAACACATCATCCGAGCGCTTGGTACATGTTAAGGATCCTTCCGCAGTACTTTTTGAACCAAGATCCATTGGTTTTACTGCCAAGAAACAGACACCAAATGGGGGTCATGGGCAGCGCCACAGATCCGTTAGTGTAGCTCATGGTTAACATGGGGCAGGGAGCTCTCCTAAGGAAACGACCCCACAAGTCCTCCAATCGGGGCCATTCAACTTACATTTCTTTTAAACTGAGTCTCCATCAAACCGTGCAGCACATTAGGAAGGGTGCCGTTTCATTTTTATTGAAATTTCTGGAATGACTTTTTAAATGTCCATTATTTCAGAAGAGATTTTAAATGCACTAATTGGTACATTCTGCAAAGAGCTATTCACGAAGCTCCGGGAGCCTGCAGTGGATGCTGGGAGTAGCATCAATCTATTGCTCCTGGGAAACATTTTGCAAGGTCAAGGAGGGGAGAAGAGAGCGTGGGTTGCTCTGAGAGTGTTGGAACACTTGCTTTCCGTCTTTGGGACGTGATGGGGTGGGTTCAGTGGAGATCCTCTCCAACACTGGAAAGAGGATCTGGGTACTGTGTGAACAATTATAGTGTTGCTTGGATTCCAGGACAAATCAAAAAAGGAGGAAGAGAAACAGAGGCTCACGGTCGCAAACAGATAAACAGAAAGGTCCATTGAGGCAACTGTTGGGCACATTGGTCCTGTCTACTGCAATTCTTTCTCCACTTCTAAAAATCCACCCTAAGAGAATGAAATGATTTCCTTTCCATGCCTGTTTTTGCCTGTCTTCTGTTTAAATGTGAATACTCCCTACAGGGTGGGCTCAATTTTGTGAAGAAGAAAATCTCCCTACAGGTGTGAGCCTGCAGGCAAAAACCTGAAGGAGAGACACTAAAAACAAGAACTCAGCGTGATTACGGGAGATTGTGAGTTTATCCTTCAATGTATTTTCCAAAGTTTCTCTGACTAGGTGTCAATTAGTTTCCTAGGGCTGCCATAACAAGGTACCACAATCTGGGGGGCTGAAAACAGTAGAAATTCATTGTCTCACAGTGCTGAAGGCTAGAAGTCTGAAATGGAGGCGTCATCGGGGCCAGGCTCTTTCCAAAGCCTCTAGGGACGAATCCTTCCTTACCTCTGCTGGTGGTGGGGGTCCATCTTTGCTGTTTCTTGCTTATCAGATGCATCCTTCCAATCTCTGCCTCTGTCATCACATGGCATTCTCCCTGTGTGCCTCTTCTCCTCTTCTTATAAGGACCCGTCATTGGATTAAGGGACCCTCCTACTCCACTAGGGCCTCATCTTAACTAATTACACCTGCAATGACTCTATTTCCAATCAGGTGGCATCCTGAGGTACTAGGGGTTAAGACTTCAGCCTGTCTTTTGGTGGTGGTGGGGGGACACAATTCAATCCATAACAAGGTATTTTCAGGAAAACAAAGACATTCTTTTCCTGCTCCTTGGGCAGAAGAGTCAAGAATTAAATCTCTATAAAGAGTTGGGGGCTTCCCTGGTGGTGCAGTGGTTGAGAGTCCGCCTGCCGATGCAGGGGACACGGGTTCGTGCCCCGGTCCGGGAAGATCCCACATGCCGCGGAGCGGCTGGGCCCGTGAGCCATGGCCGCTGAGCCTGCGCGTCCGGAGCCTGTGCTCCGCAACGGGAGAGGCCACAACAGTGAGAGGCCCGCGTACCGCAAAAAAAAAAAAAAAAAAAAATTACAGTTTATAAAGAGTTGGTTGCCACTGTCATACCCTTTCCACCCTTCCTCCGAAGAGGGAGGCAAAGAAAAGCCTGCAAGTGCGGGTGGGAGCAGCAAAGTTCCCCAAGAGCAACCACACCTGGGCCCTGGCTTGCCCCTGGCCCTGGCCCTGTGCCAGGGGATACGCTTCACCTGAGCTGAGTTTCCTGTCAGCACCATCCAGAAACACTCTGAGTGTTTCACATTCCACACTTCACCAAGGGCAAGCCTCCTGAAGCATAAACAAGGGCAATCCAGCTATCAGCGAGGTTCTGCCCAAAGGGCAGGACTGACACACAGTAGGGAGAGAGAGCCTCCACTTGGGTAAGGAGGGGCAGGAAGCCTGGGAGGGCTCTATGGGGGCAGTGGCTTGGCCGGGTGGAAGGAAGGATGCAGGAGTTTGCGGGTCAGATGTAGAGAAGAAGGACTTAGGAGAGCGGTAGGGTCCTGGCACCCACCCTTGGGACTCCTGCTTCTTGGAAAACTTCTCTTCCTTTAGTCCCTGTGAAATGACAGCATCTGAGTCTCTTCTTGCTTCTCTGTCCAACTTACTGGTCCTACGTCCTCAACTGGAGGCCTGTCCCAGGGCTCCATCCTTGGCTCTCATAAATCAGCCATCAGACAATGTCTCCTTCTCCAGGATTTCAGCCCAGCCCCTCTGCAGAACAGCCTGAGGTGTGATTCCCAACCCGTATTCATTCCCCAGCCGGTGTCCCACCCATCATGCTGGGCCCTGGGCACTTTCACATTCAAAACAGAAGTCCTTCTCCTCCCCCCCTCACTCTGCCCGCAAGCCAGCTCCCCTTCCCAACTTCTCTCTGATCTGACATTTGAAAACTTGGCACATTTGGTCACCTTCTCTCCTTTAGCCCCAATATTTAATCAAGCAACATAGCTTGATTTCTCTTTCCTTTGAAATTGTCACCCATATTTTCCCTTTCTCTGTCATTTCTGAGGCTTGATCCAGATGTCAGCTTCATGCAGTGGTTCTCAAAGTGTGGTCCCCAACCGGCACCATCCACATCACCCGGGAGCGTGTTATACAGATTCCCAGGCCTCGCCCAGACCTAGCATCAGAAGGGGTGGGGCTCAGCCAGCTGCATTTTAACAATCCATCCAGGTGATGCTGATGTATCCGAGTTGGAGAAGCAGTGGATTAGTGCAAGAATATCTCGCAAATCCTCCATAATCCATCCTGAATGTGGCTATCAGATTAACTACTTACAGTCTTCATTATGGCCAAGTCTCCGCTCCAGAACCAACAGTGGCTCCCAACTGCCTGGCTCATGAAGGCTAAACTCCTCCCCTTCGCTTCTGAAGCTTCATTTTCGGGTTCCATCTCTCCCAACTTGTTCTCACTAGACTGGCCAAGACACTGCACTCCAGTTGTGACCTGTCCGCTCTATACTGGGTTGGCCACACTGTTCGTTTAGGTTTTTCCATAAGATCGTATGGAGAGGCCCGAACGAACTTTATGGCCACCGCAATATATGCCTGGCTGCCGCTGCCCACCCACCCAGGCCTAACCAGGGCTGGATTAGGACCTTTAGAAGCCCTAAATGGTGAAAAGCGCTGGCGCCCCGCTCTCAGGCCAAAATAAAAGTAAACATACAACTACTCAGCACTAAAATAATCGTGGAGAAGTCAACCACATTACTGATTCTTCCCCGTATTGATTGGTTTGCTGCTTTAAAAATGTATTTATCAAATCCATTTTTTAAAGTTAAATTTGGTGCCACTCTGCCTTCTGCTGCTCCAAGTTCATGCTCAATATCTCTGATGGCTCCAGGTCTGCCTCTGGAGATCCAAATCCTACTCGCTGCTGAGGGCTCTGCTCATTTTACGAGCCAAAGTGGATAAACGAAGGAATACATGAGCAGTCTTGTCTGCTCAATGAGCCAGAGAGAAGGCATTTTGTTTTTGTTTTTGTTTTGGCGGTACGCAGGCCTCTTACTGCTGTGGCCTCTCCCATTGCGGAGCACAGGCTCCGGACGCGCAGGCTCAGCGGCCATGGCTCACGGGCCCAGCCGCTCCGCGGCATGTGGGATCTTCCCGGACCGGGGCACGAACCCGTGTCCCCTGCATCGGCAGGCGGACTCTCGACCACTGCGCCACCAGGGAAACCCGAGAGAAGGCATTTTGTATTTTATTTCTTCTGTCTTTTCCCCCTTCAACACCTAAACAGTAGGAGAGTAGTAAGTCCTAGCTGACTGCAGAGTCCCTGCTTTTTGTCCCTTTGACCGCTGAATGTAATCATCTCTCCTCTAATGCCTAGACCCATTTTTTCAGAATCCTTTCAGTCAGCAGGTACCTGCTAAGTGGTCAGAGGAAATGACAGTTTCCCGGAGGCGTGAGGCTCTATACATTAGCAAAGATACCACGAGACAGGTGAGAATCATACCTGTACGACACTTCCCCAAAGTGTAAAAGGCTCCTTTTAAAGTGAATCAATCAGTGCTCAACGTTCGAACATCATTTATAAACCCAGCCCCACCTAAATGCCAAATACCTAAGACCTTTTAATAAATGTTTTAGCAATAAAGATGTTCCTATTTAGAAATAACTGTAATGTAAATGATACATTTGACCCACAAAGAATAATTCTTTGGAGCTGAAGCTTTTCCTGGAGAGTAAATGGTAATCATTGACTTGGTATGGTCCACAGGACCCTGCGGAAAGAGGTGTACACATTTCTGAACAACCGTGTGAAAGATCCCAGCAAGCCGTGGACATCTGTCCAGTTACTGCCCCGTGGCCACGTCTCAGATGGAGTCACTGAAATTGCCCCACCCTTTTCTCTCCTCTCTCCTAAGCACGTTAACCGACCTCCCCAGCAGGCTGACTCCACAGCCCCTAGACTCACCCCCCATCAATGGGTTGGAAAGGAGCCTGACGTCCGGAGAGTCTCCCAGCCTCGGGGGCTTACTGCCGTTGCTGCCCCGTGGTTCACCATCCATGGTGCTCTCCTGGGCTGGGCAAGCTCCGCTTCAGTTGTTCAGGAAAAGTCCAAATTCCATGCTCCCCCAGCTCCTGGGAAATTCCAGGGCTTTGACTGGCTGGGCAGCACCGTCCTGGTCAGATGGCAGAGAACAGAACAGGGCAGGGTAATCTGAATACTACCTGTGGTCAGACACACACACGTACACACACGCTCTCTCTCCACCTAACTGGCTAGAGGCTGCCCAAAGCCCACAGCAGCCCCCCAGCCCCAAGTCTGCAAAGTTGCTGATGTCACGTCCTTTCCAAAACTGAGACCAATCAGGGAGGAAGCCTTGAGGTTCCTCAGGAAGGAAACACAGTATGTAACTTTGGGAGAGCCCAGGGTTGGGGTGTGCGGGGGCGGGGAGAAAAGCACTGGTCTGCTGCAACGTTGTTCCCCCTGCTGGGATCCGGTTGTTGTTTGGGGGTTTCTTGTTGTTGAGACAAGCCCCAGAACCCAGGAGCTGAGAAAGCTGGTTTTGCTGCAGCCCTGCTGAACTGCTTGCACAGCAACTTACACAGCACGCCCTGGCCATCTGCACATGTGGTTTCAATTTTTCTGGGAGTTGCTTATAGGAAAAAGTCTCTATATGTTACAAAAATGCACGTTTGGAAAGAACTTCTATTTTCTTCCTCTGACTGCCAGGGTTGTGCTAAATGTCCCGTTCACCCTCCTCCAAAATAATTCAGGGTTGCTATCGCAAAAACAAAAATGGATTGCTGGGCGGCAGGGAGCGCTGGAGGAGAGCTGCTATCTTTCAATGATTCGTTATAAAAGGTTTTACTTTGTGAAGGTTCCGCCTATTTGCCTTTACAAAACATTTGGGGTTTTGTCTGTGTGTTTTCAGATAAACCCTGTTTCCCCGCACCACTTGGTGCTGGTTCAGGCTGATGGCCACCCCCGGACTACCCCCCTCCTCCCCGCACCCAGCTCCTCTCTTCCAGGTAGAAAGGGATTTTTCTTCCCTATTCAGGAAGTCTCTGAGTTCTTCTCAAGCATAGCCTGGCTATGCAATAATTACAGATTATTTTTAACGCCAAAGATACAGCCTTACTGTTTTGGATTTATGAAGCCTCAGTTGACCCACGTGGTAGCCACTGTTTACAGTTTGAGGAATGTCCTTCATGTTTTAAAATGCATTTCCACGCACACATGTATGTGGATACACATTTACTCCTTTACATTTTCCACATAATTGTAATTAGATTATCCTGTATGCTTTTTACACTTGTCTTGGAGATCTTTCCATTTCAGCAGAATAGCTCTGTCCCTTTATTTACTACTGCATAGCATTCCATAAATATTTCATGCCAAAAGTATTTCATTATTCCCCTAACGATGGAGACAGAATGTTACCATTTTCTTTTACTACTACAAAAATACTGCAGTCCATAGATCTCTCCATATGGCTTCGTGCACATATTGAAACCAAGTCCCCCTAAAACTGAGTTCCTCCACCAAGTTTATGATTAACCTCTGTCCAAAATTTTATTCCCTTTCTTGTCCTGAACCTGTTCCCCTCAGACTGAGGGGTATCAAAGACAAGGGGGGACTCAAGCCATGTACAAGCCCCTGTGTCCCTGTCCTTTGAAGTAAAAGGCTGTTGCTTTAGTCTCCCAGGCCTCCCTGAGTCTCAAAAGACTGTCTCAAGAGTTAACGATTGGGAAATGTGAAGATGCAGAAACAAAGAATATTATAATGTTGCGTGGGGAAACTGGTGACACTTTAGACTATAAACCAGCTACCAGCAGAATCACTGAACTCCCAGCTCCCTAAAAGATACAGCTAAAGGTCTGACACACGTGCCTAAGCTGTTTTTACAGGAAGCAGACCTGCACCAGATGAAAACTGCTAACTGCAAGCATGTAGACCCTAGACTGGTCAAAACCTGAAGGTTGATGATGCTTGAAACTTCATCTTGATGCCAACCAATCCAGGAATTGTGCACGAGCTCATCAGGCAACCTGCGGCGCCCTCCCTCACACTGCCTTTAAAACCCCTCCCCTGAAGGCCATTGGAGAGTTTGGGTCATTTGAGCATGAGCTACCAGTTCTCCTTGCTTGGTGCCCCGCAATAAACGCTATACTTTCCTTCACCACAACCTGGTGTCAGTAGATTGGCTTTACTGTACAGGCGAGTGGACCCAAATTTGGTTCAGTGACAATATGCAAATATTTCTGGAGGCGAGATTCCTAAGAGTGGACATGCTGGGTCCAAGTTGTGCTCATACACACTTGATCATTTCTATGGAACTAAAGACACACACAAGAGTGGGTACAGGGCTTCCCTGGTGGTGCAGTGGTTGAGAGTTCACCTGCCGATGCAGGGGACACGGGTTCGTGCCCCGGTCCGGGAAGATCCCACATGCCGCGGAGCGGCTGGGCCCGTGAGCCATGGCCGCTGAGCCTGTGCGTCCGGAGGCTGTGCTCCGCAACGGGAGAGGCCACAACAGTGAGAGGCCCGCGTACCGCAAAAAAAAAAAAAAAAAAAAAAGAGTGGGTACAAGTCAAACGAGAATCCCAAATGAGATCAATGGATGGTCTCAATGTTGATTTCCTGGTTGTGATATTGTACTACAGTTTTTTTGTTTTTTTAAATTTATTTTTGGCTTGTTGGGTCTTCGTTGCTGAGCACGGGCTTTCTCCGGTTGCAGAGAGCGGGGGCTACTCTTCATTGCAGTGCACAGGCTTCTCATTGCAGTGGTTTCTCTTGTTGTGGAGCACGGGCTCTAGGCACACAGTCTTCAGTAGTTGTGGCTCACAGGCTCTGGAGCACAGGCTCAGTAGCTGTGGCACACAGGCTTAGCTGCTCCATGGCATGTGGGATCTTCCCGCACCAGGGCTTAAACCCGTGTCCCCTGCATTGGCAGGCGGATTTTTAACCACTGTGCAACAAGGGAAGTCCTGTACTACAGTTTTGCACAAAGTTATCATTGGGGGAAACTGGGCAAAGCTATAGGAGATCTTTCTGTATTATTTCTTGCAACTGCATGTGAATCTATAATTATTAATTAATTAAGCTGTTCACTTAAAATTGAAACACTGCCAAACTGCCCTCCGGCTCTATTATTTGCCGAATTAACCGAGAAGGCCATAAGCATATACATTGTTCACTACTGCGTCAGGAAAGATTTGAAGAACAATGCAGCTTGTATTTGGCAGAGAGGGAGAAATTTACTCCCAATGTAGACTGCTGACAAGGAGTTAAACAGAGGGGTGCAGTGGGAAAGCTAGATACCATTCCATTCTTTCTGAGCAAAATCTTCATAGTAGAGATTTTATTTACTTTTCATTAAATTCCAAGAAGATAAGGTTTTTGCATATTCAAATTTAACTTGATTGCCCAAAATGACAATAAAGAAGATTGCCAGGTTGTTGCCTTAGTACCTGGGAGGGAATTAATCACCATTTTATCTTCTCATTATATTTATAATGTTGATCAACACCTGTGGACATTGGAGGATGGGAACTGATTTTTTTTTAACTATTTAACAGCAGTTCTAGTCAGGAATTAGAAAACCACTACAAGGGAAGTTCATGCATTTTTAAGGATCTACATGGGGATAAAGTTGAATTACATGTATATGAGCTGGGATTATAGAGAAATAGTTGGCTTACAAAAAGCCACAAGAGCAGAACAATCTTACCAGCTTCGAGTCAGTCTCTGTGTGTGTCTGCATGTTCAGGAAACTTGGCCCAGGTTAGGTAAGAAAAAAGAATTCTGGCCTGTAGCATCAGTAAGGCCATAACCCTCTTTATCACGTGCAGACTTAACACTAGCCACTGCCCCACCCCTAGATGTCCATGGCTGACATCATTCATGGATTATAAGACTTTCCTCCCGAGGCCTTGGGGAGTCTTGACAGTCATCTCCAATCAGTCGAAGTTGGCCCAGGAGCTGAAACCTCTTGTCAATCCAGCTGGCAATCTTTCTAGCACAAAACCTTTAAAAACCTAAAGGTGCACGTCTCCTCTGGTCATTTGGAATGATCTGCTTTTCCTGCGAAACTCCTATCTGAGTTGTGCTCGCCTAACTGGCTCTGCATATGCTGAGCTGGCTGATGTCGCGACTTTAGAAAGCTGTCACTCACTCTTACTCCATCGACCAGCGCAGTAAGGTTCAAACAAGGGTGTGTTTTTAAAAAAACTGGCATAATGCAGTATTCTTGAGGAAACAATTGGGCAAATCGAAATTGAGAGAGGGTCTCCGTAACAGTAAGTCTGAACTCTTCAAAAATGCCAGTGGGGTGGGGTAAAAGACAAAAGTGGTGGAGGAGGTTTCCAGATGAAAGGAGAATGAAGACACTTGATCGTTAAATGACATGATCCTTGACTGGGTCCTGATTGCGGAGGACAAGACATAAAAGACATCAAAGCCACAACCGTGGAAATTTAAATACAGACGTTTATCGGATACTCATAGTGCATCAATATCAAATTTCCTGTGTGTGATCACTGCATCACCCGCAGTTATGTCAAAGAAGCTGTGTCCTTAGGAGATGCTCGCTGAAGGGGTCAGTACGGAGACGCGCGAGAGCGTGACGCAGGGGGAGAAATGCATGCCCCTATGTACACGTTTTGCACCAAATAGAAAAAGTTAACGCAAGCCCTACAGTCAAAAAGCTTGAGTATATATAAAGCCCACATTGCCCACTCTGCTTACAAGCCATTGTCATTCCTCATAAACCCAGCAGTCCCATGTCCCAGGACCTTGGGCTGATGGGGAACACTGTTCTCATTGCACAATTATGCAGGGTCCTAAAACAAACAAACCACAGCCTGTCTTTATCAAAATTTTTGATATTTTGGTCATCAGGGGATTTTTTCCCTTAACATTTGTATTTTCTAATATTGCACTAAAATTTTTCTCCCAATGATCACATTTTTGGTGCCCCCTTAAATTTTTTGCTTCACTCACTTCCTCCTAATCCTAGCCCTGGTGAAGAATGACGATGTCGACAGTTTACTCACAAATGATTCATTAAAAAAAATATATGTGTATAGGTATTCATTATACATGGGCTTACTCATATACATATATATTATATAGGTGTGTGTACACACCTGCACACATACATACGTACACACACACACAAAGACATAAGCAAATGTGGTAAAATCCTATCAATTGACGAACTGAAGTGACAGATGTACAAATATTCATTGTATTATTCTTGTAATTTTTCTGTAAGCGGAAAGATTTTCAAGATATAACAATGGCAGGGGAAGAAATTAATAAATGAAAATAAAAACCTGATATACATTTTTTTATAGGTTAAACTCATGTTGAAAAATGAAGCTGCTATTTTGAGCATGACCTGGGTCTTGTCCTGGTACTGACTCTGCTAAAGGAAGGAGATGATGTATTTCGCATGCAAACGTCCATGCAGGAGCGGCCCCTGGCGAGGATTTGTGATGGGAGGAAACGTGAGGTCCTCCAGCCCCCCCCCCCCCCCCAGCGCCCTTCCCTGACAAGGATTCATCCCTCAGGCAATGTCTCTGAAGCGTCAGCTCTCCTCTTTGTGTTAAGCGCATAAAACTGTCTCAGCAATGAGCGTTGTTACTGAAAAAAGTATTATCTGTAAACCGCAGGTTTGTTTGACATGGCAATATTAGAAATATCAGGGAGGAGGATTACTTTGGGAGAAATGGTTCCTTAATAAAATATGAACAAAAACTTAGAGATGTTGAATGACGTACCCAACCTTTTAAATAATTTATGGGCTTTTCAAAGAGTTGAGGTTTACATCTTCAAGTGACACAGGCAAGCTTATTTTTTTTTAAATAATGGGTCAAGGCAGATGATGGATACAGTTAGATAAATGATGGATGGACAGACAGACGACAGACAGACACATGGTATGTAGATAGATATATTAGATGTCTATATAGAGAGACAGATGGCATATGAACAGATAATATGTGGTATTTGGTTATGCAAATACTTTTCCCTTAAAATGATTCATTATATATATATTTAAAATTATTTTATATTATTTGAAATAGTTTTCTTAATCAGTAAATATCACTTCTGAACATCTAAGAAATAATTCAAACATTTTAAAAGATTTATAAAAAATGAAGTTCAGGGCTTCCCTGGTGGTGCAGTGGTTGAGAGTCTGCCTGCCGATGCAGGGGACACAGGTTCATGCCCCGGTCCGGGAAGATCCCACATGCCGCGGAGCGGCTGGGCCCGTGAGCCATGGCCGCTGAGCCTGCGCGTCCGGAGCCTGTGCTCCGCAAAGGGAGAGGCCACAACAATGAGAGGCCCGCGTACCACAAAAAAAAAAAAAAAAAAAAAAAAAATGAAGTTCACACTAGTATTATTTAAAATAGCAAGAAATTAGAAATAATCTAAGTATCCAACAATATGGAAATAGCTAAGAAATATGATACAGCCATTTTGAAGGGTAGTTTCAAAGGGTTTGAAACTTAGAAAATCATTACAACATACTTTGTGGGGAAAGCAGGAATGAAAACATACTTTTATAGCAAAAATAAACAAATGAGACCCAGTCAAACTTATAAGCTTTTGCACAGCAAAGGAAACAAAACAAAAAGACAACCTACAGGATGGGAAAAAATATTTGCAAACGATGCAATCGACAAGTGCTTAATTTCCAAAATATACAAACAGCTCATACAACTCAGTATCAAAAAAACAAACAACCCAATCAAAAAATGGGCAGAGGGGGCTTCCCTGGTGGTGCAGTGGTTGAGAGTCCACCTGCTGATGCAGGGGACACAGGTTGGTGCCCTGGTCTGGGAGGATCCCACATGCCGCAGAGCGGCTGGGCCTGTGAGCCATGGCCGCTGGACCTGCACGTCCAGAGCCTGTGCTCCGCAATGGGAGAGGCCACAACAGTGAGAGGCCCCCATACCGCAAAAAAAAAAAAAAAAAAAAATGGGCAGAAGACCTCAATAGACATTTCTCCAAAGAAGACATACAGATGGCCAATAGGCAGATGAAAAGAAGCCCAACATCGCTAATTATTAGAGAAATGCAAATCAAAACTACAATGAGATATCACCTCACACTAGTCAGAAGAGCCATCACCAAAATGTCTACAAGCAATAAATGCTGGAGAGGATGTGGAGAAAAGGGAACAGTGCTAACACTGTCGGTGGGAATGTAAATTGGTACAGCCACTATGGAGAACAGTATGTAGGTTCTTTAAAAAACTAAAACTAGAGTTGCCGTATGATCCAGCAATCCCACTCCTGGGCATATATCTGAAGAAAACTCTGATTTAAAAAGATACATGCAACCCAGTGTTCACTGCAGCTCTATTTACAATAGCCAAGACATGGAAGCAACCTAAATGTCCATCGACAGATGAATGGATAAAGAAGATGTGGTACGTATATACAATGGAATACTACTCAGCCATAAAAAAGAATGAAATAATGCCATTTGCAGCCACATGGATGGACCTAGAGATGATCATACTAAGAAAGACAGAGAAAGACAAATACCATATGATATCACTTGTATGTGGAATATAAAATATGACACAAATGAACTTACGAAACAGAAACAGACTCAGACACAGAAAACAAACTTATGGTTACCAAAGGGGAAAGGGTGTGGGGGAGGGATAAAGTAGGAGTTTGAGATTAGCAGATACACACTACTATATATAAAATAGATAATAAACAAGGACCCACTGTATAGCCCAGGGAACTATATTCAATATCCTGTAATAAACCATAATGGAAAAGAATATGGAAAACAATAGACATATGTATGTATCACTGGATCACTTTGCTGTACACCAGAAACAAACACAACAATGTAAATCAACTATACTTCAATTAAAAAAATACTTTTGTAATAGGATTGCTACATATATATATATATATATATATATATATATATTTTTTTTTTTTTTTTTTTTTTTGCAGTACGCAGGCCTCTCACTGTTGTGGCCTCTCCCGTTGTGGAGCACAGGCTCCGGACGCACAGGCTCAGTGGCCATGGCTCACGGGCCCAGCCGCTCTGCAGCATGTGGGATCTTCCCAGACTGGGGCACGAACCCATGTCCCCTGCATCGGCAGGCAGACTCTCAACCACTGCACCACCAGGGAAGCCCAGGATTGCTATATTAAATCAGTCAAAGAAACAAACAGAAAACCATCATGATGTACTGAAAATACACTGAAAAAAGTCACTAAAACCTTAATAGTAAAAATTAAATAATAAATGTTAGATACACACATGAATAGTTCTTTTAAAATCCTGTCACCCAGCCAGGGACCTTGCCTAATCAACTTATCTAAAATAGTGGCTCTCACCATCACTCTTTACCCTAATCTCCTTCATTTTTCTTCTTATTTCCTGACATGATGACACGTGTATGCTTATTCCTTGTTGTCTCCACTAACACATAAGCTTTTCGAGGGCAAGGACCTTGTCTTTTTCACAGCCTCAAACCGTGTCTGGCACATAACAGATACTGAGTAAAAATGTGTGAATGAATGAATTGAGAAGTTACCCTAGAGCACTTCAAATATGACTTGAAATTGTGAGAAATCACACCACTTTGGGAATAAAACATTCCACATCCTGTGAAAAAAATGAAATAATCTATATTAGTGCTCAGAACCCCCCAAAGCAAGCCATATAATCTCATCTAAACTAGATGATTCATCTGAGGGTCTAATTCTAGCTTGATGGACTGGAAGGCTCAGAGGGAATCTAAAGACTATCTCATGCCCAATCATAAATGCTAAAACATCACAACCCCAAGATGCAGGGATCTGGACTTGTTCTGCATCCGTTCTGGATCCAGAAGGCTCGGTTCTGGTGAGTGATTCACACACGCACACGCCCCTACCAGAGTTCGGAGGTTCGTACAAACGATTCGTGAAATCCATGGTCCGACGTTTCAGAAAGTGAATGCCACAGCAGGATTCTAGACAGACTGAACCCCCTAGGACATCCTGGGGCTTAACACAGACTTCAGACATTCAGCAAGATGCAGGTTGACCAAAAAATGCACTCCCGAGAACACTTTGAAGATAGAGAGCCTCCAATTCCTGCATATTCTATCATATGTATTTTAATTTAGCAGTATTTTCCTTTAAAGTTTCTGCCTTTGATATTATGATTAGAAAAGAGCTTCCCTTTCATGTACATTCACGAAAATTTTATTCCAGTATTTTATACTATCGTTTAAAATGTTTTAACATTTTTCAAAAACCAAGATTCGTTTTTAGATGATTATGTGAAATAAGAATTTAATCTTTATCCCCAAATAGTTAACTAATTAAGATTAACTTATGTGATATTCCAGAGTTGTGAAAATCAGAAAAGGTCCTGAACAGTATTAACAGAAATATAATGCTAGCTACATGTGTAATTGAAAATTGGATTGTAGTCACACTTAAAAAGTAAAAAGAAGTGAAATTAATTTTAATAATGAAATATACCTAATATATTCAAAATATTATCATTTCCATGTGTAGTCAACATCAACCAGGACCTCAGTAAGTGCAAGTCTCAATTAACTGTGACGGTTTAAAGTATTTGGCTTTTTTATATATAAAATAAAACACAAGAAAATAAAATTTTAGCAGAGATTTATTCATGGCAGGAAAGAAAGAAAGGGGGAAGAAGGGAAGAACTAAATCAGGAACCCATCTTCGAATACTCATATTCATCCTAATCTTACCCACCCAGATTTATATGTGTCTACACGCTATTCAGAATGGTGATCCTTAATCAAAGATCATGAATCTTGAAAAACAGCCTATTAATTTCACCCTACTTCACAATTTTTTAAAGTTTCTTAACAGCAAGAGCTAAAAACAGAAAAGTTTCTGATTGCCCCTTGGTTAAAGAGAACATTAAACTAACCAGGAGTTTTCATTCCCCACGTGTGCCAGTCCATCAGGGATGTGCTCTAACTAGCTTAGCTCATTTGAGAGTCTAGCTGTTGGGTGTTACACTAGGGAGTCTAGCTGTTGGGTGTCTATACTAGGTACCCTGGGTACAGCAGGCAACAACCTGTTTATTTCCAAGTATCTTCCCGTGGACAGTTGGGACTACTGGTATAGGAGGAATTTTTCCAGTGGCTCCGGCAGATACAGTTTGTGGATGGTCTGATGACAGGTGCGACCCAAGCACTTCCGGACACACAGGCGGCACAGCTGGGAAAGAGCAGGCGGGCCTGAGGGAGGAATTAAAACGCGCGGTCACAGAGGCCGTGTCAGGAGATGTGCTGGGGCCTGACAGGCCACAGGGACCTCCTGGCTCTAGCTGCCCATGCGGCGGTGCTGGCTGGGTCCCCACTCACACTCGGCAGGGACCTCCAATCTCGCAAGGATCCCAGCTCAGCAGAGGATCTGGAGAAAGGATCCAACTCACTTAGACCCCATTATACCCTGAACCTCAGTCTCATGGGGTCTCATGGAGTCGCCGTGCCCAACCAAGGCTTCGAGTCCCGAAGGAGAGCAAACTAACCAGTGTCCAAAATATGGGTGAATAGGCTGACTGAGCATTTGGCTGGGATCCGTGTCACACAGGGGCATTTGTAATAATGCCCCATTATTTCCTTACCTGATGGTATCAATAAAGATGGATGCAAGTAGATGCATGTGATTACTGGACTAGACAAAGTTTTCCTTTTCAAGAAAATCCTATTGTCACAGCGTCTAGCACCCCATGAGAAACGGTGACTACACAGGCAAGTAAGTAGCTGCATGACACGTGGATTGATATTGCCAAGGAGCATTCACGTGACAGAACGCTACCTGGAGGAGCAGACCATCGCCCTTCCTTAAAACCTTGGGAAGCGAGAATGCAAAGTGTATCTCCTGTCACACAACAGAGTGACCTCTGACATAGCTGCTATTCATCCTTCTAGAGCAAGCAGCTGTATTTATGAAGACAGAGACAGAGGAACTTGTTTACAAGAAATATGAATCCTGGACCTGGAAACATTTTTGATGCAAGCAAACAGGAAACGTGACAACTGCTATAAACCATATTCTCGGCTAATAGTTGTTAAGTGTCCCATATTTCCAAACTGGGAGCTGGTAAGGAAGGTCCTAATTCTTCCAGTAGAGGTTCAAATCAAAGAACAATCATTAATGACACAGACTACTGGAAATAATCTAGACCCATCTTACTCAAAGTGACCTCAGACTGGCAGCATCAGCTTCACCTGAGAGCCTGGTGGCCGTGCAGCGTCTGGGACCCCACCCCAGAGCTCCTGAATCAGAATCTGCGTTTTAAGGAGATCCCCAGGTGATTCATACGCACATTGAAGCTTAAGAAGCACTTGTCTGGAGAGTATTCCTAAAACTATTGAACCAAGCATCCCACCTGGAAGGCATACAAGACATGGGGGCATTTTCACAAAATGGAACTGGTGAGTGAAATTAAACTCTTCCTCATTAGAAACTGTTTCAGAAGATTCAGGATTGGGGCATCAGAACATTAAGAGTGCACATTGGGGCTTCCCTGGTGGCGCAGTGGTTGAGAGTCCGCCTGCCGATGCGGGGGACGCGGGTTCGTGCCCCGGTCCGGGAGGATCCCACATGCCGCGGAGCGGCTGGGCCCGTGAGCCATGGCCACTGAGCCTGCTTGTCCGGAGCCTGTGCTCCGCAACGGGAGAGGCCACAACAGTGAGAGGCCCGCATACCGCAAAAAGACAACAAAATAAAACAAAACAAAACAAAAGAGTGCACATTGGAAACTTATGGTTACCAAAGGGGAAGAAAGGGAGGGATAAATTAGGACTGGGGGGTTAACAGATACACACTACTATATATAAAACAGATAAACTACAAGGACCTACTATATAGCACAGGGACCTACACTCAATATTTTGTAATAACCTATAAGGGAAAAGAATCTGAAAAAGGATATATATACACACACACATAATACTTATATATACATACACACACATATATAGCTGAATCACTGTGCTGTATACCTGCAACACATTATAAATCAAGTATACTCCAATAATAAAAAAAAGAGAGTGCAAGTTGGAATCCTATTCCTTGGTTAGCATCCTAGACCTACTTTTTAGTAGCCGTGTAACCTTCTGAAAGCCCATCTCTTCATGCCCCTCATTTCCCGCTTGCAGCTGGGATAGCACCAGTTACTATAAAGTTCTCATGGCTTTAAAGTTTTGAGAATTCAGTGAGATGAATCTATGTTTCAGACCTAGCTCAGCGTCTGACACGTGGAAAGCTGAATAATTATTATTACTTTAATAGTCTCCCGAGCATACAAACGCTCAGAAGAGGCTCAGATAGTGTTCTCTTTCTGTAGGGACACAGCACGGTTCTCTTTAGAATCTGGGATATGAAGCCTTGTAGACGCCACCTTCCCTCCTCTAGCATCTAGAGATGCGTTAGCCCATGTGGACATGGGCGTGGGGCAATGCGGAGCGCAAACCCACCTACTCCCTGAGCTGGAGAACAGGCAAACAACTTCACTGCTTAGTCCAGTTTCTGAAAGACACACTCTGTGTCCACCCGACTATCTCTACTCAAGTATTTTTCATTTTCCCTGAACTGCCTCCAAAAATTACAAAGCAGAGTTTTGGTCTGCTCAATCACGTGCTTGTGCCAGGATAGATAAGACAGCCCAGCCCTTTCACCAAAGTTCTCTGATTATTTTCTTGTTAATGCAAATACAAAGCAACGTACCAGTGGTATGTAAATGTCCCTTTGTTATAAGTGAATACACCCAGCAGACAAAAATCCCATCTCTGAGATGCTAGGACTTGCCCCCTCCCACGTGCCACTCCCAATTAAAAAGACACAAAGGAAAGGGTAAGAGAGTCTAGAGGGGAGACTGGAAGGAGAGAGGGCGAATGTGCCTGTGGAAGAGAAACGGACGCCCAGCCCTTCCTTACCTTCCCGGAGCAGAAGCGCCTGCTGCACGCCGCTTTTCGGAGCTGCCAGATCAAGTGCACTCTTGCCCTGAGCGTTTTTGCACTTGAGGCTAGCCCCGTAGTCTATCAGCAGGTGGATGATTTCCACACTGTTCTGCTTCGCAGCGGCATGGAGGGGGGTGTCCAGCCACTGGCCGTGGTCAACATTGGCCCCTTAACAAAGCAGATGACCACAAGTCAACACCCAGGGTTAATGGAGAAACACTACGAGCCTGAGATGCGCTAGCCATTGATAAAGACATCTTAAACGTCATGACATATGTGACAAATCTTTGAAAATATATGACTGAAGCTCAGACCCCCAGCAATGCCTACTGTTTCCAAACACTCTGATGAGAAAAGTATCGAATAAAGGTATTTTTAGTTATTTTAAATGCTTCACTTGCCTTCCCACAGGAACTGTGTGACAGAGAAAATTAAATCTTTGCAGCTCCTTTTACATAGTTATTTTGTTTTTTGGCAAAGGACACAGCTAGGTTTACTGGGTATTTACATTATTCTGGGCTCGAAAAAAAAGTTTTCTGAATTACTATAGGGAGTGGTAAATGATAGGGGATAAAAAAAAGACAAAAAAAATCTTAGAGACAAAAATTCTTATTTAAAGTTTCTTAATACAATCTCGACCTTTACGTCAGTGGCTAAGTTTGGGGAATCTTTAACCAAATAATACTTTCAAGACCTTTTACTTTTCCCTGGACTCTCAGTTTCTGTACATGCCTTTGAGAATTAAGCAACTAATTTTGCAGGGTTGATCTAAAGTACTCTATGACAAATGTCTGCTGTTTTTACTAGCCAGCATCTTCCTGGTAACCACACCTAGATTTCCCTCTGGGGAACCATCTCTCGTGATTCCCAGCTCATGTGCTTCCAGTGAAGCCCAACAACTGCAGTGTACACTGAAATCTAGGCCTAAGCCAGTCTGTATATTGTATTCCCTTGGCCACCATGATTGGTTCAGAAATGGGCATGTGACTTAAAAAGAGCCAGTGAAATACAATTGGTTGTTTTCCCCTAGGATTTATGGGAAAGAGACTCTTGCTCTCTCTTCAGACCTCCAAGGAGAACCATACCAGGTAAATGGAGCCAATATCAAAAAAAGCAGAACTGAGAACTACAGACACTCATCTCTGAAGTTGTTTTAACCATTTAGATATCAAATGCTGTCAGAATTTTGTCCAGCCTGACAAGCACTTCGCCTCTGAAGCCATGGAAAACCAACGAGGTTAACTGGTTCTTCTCATGAAAAGACTTCTGGAAGTTACCTAATTCTAGAAGCTTCTTCACACAGTCTAGCCTCTGATAGGTGCAAGCCACATACAGGGGAGTTCCAAGGTGAGGCACTTCCTGGTCAATGTTAACGTTATTTGCCAGCAGAATCTCCATGCACTCTCTATTACCTGGTGGAACACAAGACAAGCTCACTCAAGTAAGGGAAATATTAACGATTCACAGAATTATAAGATTGCTTATCTGGAGTGGGCTTTAGAAACAACCTAGATTTTTTTTTTCAGCAGGAAAAAAATTTGGGAGGTGGGGGAAATCTTAGAAATCTCCAAAATAAAAAGATTAGAAAGAAGAGCATGCCCATGCACCACCCCCTGCCCCGCTGACATTCTTCCCTGCAGCCTTGAGGTACCTCCAACCAAACTAAGGGTTCCAAGGAACACGGCTGAAATCACTCTCTATAATAAGTCACCGGATTACAGGCAGAGGTTACAAGACCCAGGGGAATAAATGACTCGTGCTCTTATTACCCTGAAAAGCCAGTGCTCAAATCCAAGGCCCAGCCCTGATCCATCCATCTCCATTACAAATCTCTCCTTCTCTTCCTCGCCCATGCATGTAAGATTGGGTGGATGGTCACGCCATGCACCTCCTTATTTTGCTCAACTTGTAAGACTCCTGTGAGAATTAATAAAAAGCCTCAAGTATAGAATCTATTTAAATGCACTTTCAAGTCTAGTGGCCAACAAGAACTAGATAAGTAAGCATTCTCCTTGGAAAGTTCACCCAGTGAAGAGACAGACATGATTAATTTGCAGAATATGAATGATTTGTTTGGGAGCAAATGCTTCTGAGGTATTGATGGGAGTTTTATAAAGAGTTGGTTCTTTTTTTGAAGGTTGAAATGTTTCCTAAAATAAACAAAATCTTATCATCACTGATTAGCTTAACCAACCTTTTTTTTAGAGATGATACCAAAATAAGCTTCATCTCAGCCTGCTTCATTCATCACAAATTCTGAATTAAGCACAATTATGCATTAAAATCTACAAGTAAGGCTTCCGTGAATTCCAACTACTTTACTATTGTTCACATAAGTCAATTTTATATTATAGCATTAATCTGTCAAAGTATTGACTCAGACTGACCCCCTCTTGTTCCTAGAGGTTTAAAGCTGTAAGAATCCAGAAATATCTAATCAGGACCTAAAACTGCCTGGTAAATTCAGTGTATCTAATAAACATTTAAAAGCATAATTCCTGGGCTTCCCTGGTGGCGCAGTGGTTGAGAGTCCGCCTGCTGATGCAGGGGACACGGGTTCGTGCCCCGGTCCGGGAAGATCCCACATGCCGCGGAGCAGCTGGGCCCGTGAGCCATGGCCGCTGAGCCTGCGTGTCCGGAGCCTGTGCTCCGCAACGGGAAAGGCCACAACAGTGAGAGGCCCGCACACCGTAAAAAAAAAAAAAAAAAAAAAAAAAAAAAAAAGCGTAATTCCCGTCTTTTTTTTCCAAAAGAAACTGAGCCTAGCTTGAGTTAAATTTAAGTGTTCTCAGGAAGTTTTAAAAAAATGAATATATAAAAGTCAAATGATTGGCACTAATATAATAGTATCTAAAATAATGAATTTGCTATTCATCCTTCCACTCTGTGGACATTGGTCCCTCACATGTTTTTATGATACAGAAAAAAATACGTAGAGACACATGAATTCATCTGTTTATGATAAGCATGTATATACCGGAGGTACATAGATACCAAACACTCCATATATAACCATCCAAGCACTGCAGAATTACTTAATTCAAATCATTACCAACGTTCATCCACTTTTAAGCATTTGGATGGAAATACAGATAATAGATTTTTACTTCAAATCAATATTTTAAAAATTTTAAACACTTTTATACCATTTCCAAAGTAGACTATTTCCCTACAACTTAAAGGACTTACTTGAAGTTTGGGAAATAATCAGCATCAATTATTAATTAATAAATGTTTGGTAAATATGTACAGGACATCAAAACCATAGATACACGGAGATTTGGGGGTTTTGTATCATTTATAGTAATCCACTGCAAAAAAAAAAAAATTACCAAGTGACATGTTTAACAACCTGGGACAAAACTTTCACTATTGCCTTTTGAAATAAAGACTTTAATTCTCATTATACCAGCGAAGATCACTGTTCTACAGTGTTCTAACTTCTCCACGGTATTTCTATATTTTTAATTAAAAAAATTTTTTTTTCTGTTTTGGCCGTGCTATGCAGCTTGTAGGATCTCAGTTCCCCGACCAGGGATTGAACCCGGGCCATAGCAGTGAAAGCACCGAATCCTAACCACCAGACCACCAGGGAACTCTCTCCACTGTATTTCTGATCTCAATATAAGAGAATAACTCCACCGCTGGGTAACACAGAAAATGTTGCTCTTTGGGTGTGACCTTTGACAAATGGCGTTGGCCTTTCAATGGCTCTTCTTGTTCATGTCTAGTCTATGCATACAGTTTTAAAATTCCTTAATTTTACTCTTTTCCATCATTTCAAAAGCAACTGAGAACACAGAAATCTAGAATTCACCTCAAGGTTTCCAATGCCACGGTTTTTACAGTGGCAACTTTTTTTCAATAACTAATGACCTTGAGAGCTATCAGCTCATCTAGAGTATATTGCCTGTTGTGCAGTTACCTTTAATCCTCCATTAGAGACACTATCGGTCTGGGCTTTCAAACACTTTCACCACTTACTTTATGGCGGTGGTTGATGTTTTATGGGCTTTGGGGCATGAACTGTTCTTTTCTAGTAAGAACAGACACATAAACACAGTACAGCTCATGGAAGTTACCCCTGCACTCCTGACTCCACCAGCTGCCGCCCAAACACCAGCAAGGAGCCTCTAGCAAGGCCCGTTGGGAGACTGAGCCCAGGAAAGAGGACATCTGAGGCAGACGGCCATTCCCTGGTTCTGAGAAGAGCTGTGTCATGCCCCAGTGGTATTTCCTAAAGATTGAGGTATATTCAAGTCACTGCTGTGGGATTTCTAAGCCACAGCTAGTCCACTGGGGAAAAAGATTTGGGCGATCCTTGCAAAGAAAACCCTCTATGACTGATTCATGCAGGTAGGAGGGAGCCCACCAATGTTCTGTGTGCGACGCGATGCCTCGTTTACCTCTCTTCACTGCCTCGTGGATGGGTGAAGCCAGGTGCACCTCAAGCTGGGCCTTGGCTCCAAACTCCAGCAGCACGTTGACACACGCAGCGCTGCCACTGCAGCAAGCATTGAAGAGGGGCGTGGCTCCGTGAACTGTCACCCCGTTGACCTAACGGTGGGCAAAGAGAGAACCAGAGGGTTTGCTATTTCTTTCTCACCATCTCCAAGTGCGCATTCCTATGTACCTGCCTGGAGAAACTTCCCACGCCAGTGAATGAACGAGGGAACCCCGCATCCTTACAGTATTGTGGGGTTCTTTTAGGTACCAGTAGCCTATCAACTCTCACCTATAAATATCAATAGTAGCAGAAATGAGGCCAAATGGGACAGTTTGTAAGATGTACTCAGGGGTATTCTAGAGCTTCCTAGCAGCCTCCTAGCTGTGAGGAGTGGTCCTGTATGGTGGATCAGAACATGGTCTCTGGAACAATTAGCTTGCGTTCAAATCCCAGCTCTCTCTCCTTTATGTGCTCAGAGATCTGGTTGGGATACTAACTTTCTGTGCCTGGGTTTCCTTATCTGTAAAATGAGGATCATAAAAGAATCGACCTCAGGAGGTTATTGGGCGGATGAGGTGAGTTACTATATGGTAAACACCTAGAACGTTGCCTGGTGCCCAGTAAGCGTTCAAGAGACATTTGCAGGGGCTTCCCTGGTGGCGCAGTGGTTGAGAGTCCGCCTGCCGATGCAGGGGACACGGCTTCGTGCCCCAGTCCGGGAAGATCCCACGTGCGGCGGAGCGGCTGGGCCCGTGAGCCATGGCCGCTGAGCCTGCGGCGTCCGGAGCCTGTGCTCCGCAACGGGAGAGGCCACAACAGTGAGAGGCCCACGTACCGCAAAAAAAAAAAAAAAAAAAGAGAGACATTTGCAACAATTATCTCCATGATCTCCATTTTCCATTCATATGGAGCCGACTCCCCATGCCAATCATGAACAAACATGTCAGGAGCAAAAAGTATTGGAGAAACCATCTAGCCACAAATTTCCTTTCTGGTCCGGTACCATCCACAGAAACTGCATATGCCAAAAGGGAACCCAAAGAGATCATGACCAGGCGAAATACACAAAGAAAATAGTCATCAACATGGTGTCTCTAACCACCCTCAGTACCTTCTAGGGATCTGAGGGGCAGGGGAGAACCAGCACAGCTGGGAGGCATCTTTGAGTATTAGCACCAGATTGAAAAGAACATCCTGGAACCAAGGCATTCTGGTGGGGAGGCTCTGGCAGGACATGTAGGACAACGAAGGTTTGATGTCAAGCCATTCTGCCTCAACAACTAAGGACATACGCTTGTGATCACCAGGATACTAAATTTTCTTGTTTCAGAAACAAGATCTTTCTCCACAATGCCAGGATAGCCCCCATTCAACTGGAAAGTTAAAGATGAGATGCTAAGATGGCAGAGACGGACAGGGACAAATATGTGTAAATTCATAAACTCTAAGTTTTTCTAGGAGGTTGTGATTAATTAGATGGGGAGATGGAAGAAACAGGATGATTCCAGGCTTGGGGCTGGGGAAACCAGGAATATGTTTCACCTGGTCTCTGAGGCTGGGAATCCAAGAGAGGAGCTGCTCCCAGAGGGAAAACACGATAAGCAGTTTCAGAGGCACTGAGTTCGAAGTACCCACGGACTGCCAATTTTGAGGAATTTTCTACTGATTGATCAACTTTCTTTTATTCCTTCTCTCACTCTGGTTTGAATGTTAAATAGTATAATATTTAGTGACTGTTCCCTCATAAGATTGCCAAAGACAAGGGACCACGTCATACTCTCTGTCCCCCACAGAACCTCCCAGAGGCTCCTCTATTTCCCACCTGTGCTACACATAGAAACCCAACTTCCATATAAAATGCAAAGAAAAATCTTCGTTAGGCACTTAAAAACATTATAGCTCGTGAAACAAAGAATACAAGGACTGAGTTCAAAAACAAAAGTAATGGGCTTCTCTGGTGGCGCAGTGGTTGGAAGTCCGCCTGCCGATGCACGGGACACGGGTTCGTGCCCCAGTTCCGGGAAAATCCCACATGCCGCGGAGCGGCTGGGCCCGTAAGCCATGGCCGCTGAGCCTGCACGTCCGGAGCCTGCGCGTCCGGAGCCTGTGCTCCGCAACGGGAGAGGCCGCGACAGTGAGAGGCCCGCGCACCGCGATGAAGAGTGGCCCCCGCTTGCCACAACTAGAGAAAGCCCTTGCACAGAAACGAAGACCCAACACAGCCAAAAATAAATAAATAAAAAATAAAAATAAGGAATTCCCTTAAAAAAAATTTTAAAAAACGAAAGTAACATCACAATATCTGGTGACTAAATAAAAGTCCTTGAGATTTTCAAAAGTATTAATTTCAGAATTCTATGCTGATATCTGTACGACATACAGCAGCTCAGTCACTCCTTGAAAAGGAGAGAATTTAAAAATAAGATAAAGTTCATTGCGTAGTGTTTTTCCAATGTATTATTTATTACAAGCTCATTTAGCTTGATAATTTTGCTCAACAAAAATCGTTGTGGGTGTAGCGTGTTGAATTAAGAGTGGTTTTTGATTGCTGTTCTTTTATATTTTTTCTTCATAGTTTTTAAAATTTAATTAAATTTTTTTGGCCGCGTTGCACGGCATGCAGGATCTTCCCCGCCCAGGGATGGAACCCATGCCCCCTTCAGTGGAAGCGCCGAGTCTTAACCCCTGTTTTGCGGTACGTGGGCCTCTCACTGCTGTGGCCTCTCCCGCCGCGGAGCACAGGCTCCGGACGCGCAGGCCCAGCGGCCATGGCCCACGGGCCCAGCCGCTCCGCGGCATGCGGGATCCTCCCAGACCGGGGCACAAACCCGTGTCCCCTGCATCAGCAGGCGGACTCTCAACCACTGCGCCACCAGGGAAGCCCCCCCTGTTGTTCTTTTTAAATGTGTTCTTCTAAATGTTTTAAAATAAATTTTCCAAGATCAGTGTTCAAATTACTTTAGCTCAAGCTGTTTTTTTTCAAGTTAGTATCACAGTTCTGAACGAATTCCGTAAATTACCTTATCTGAACGTTGGCACAGGGACATAGAGGCTGAAGAGAGGGGTAACCAGCAGTGTCTTCCCGACCATCCAAGAATATGAGCGCCGATGGGGCCAGGCCTGCGCACCCCACCGCGGGTAAGGGTTCTGGAAGGTGATGGGTCTTTACACGTTAGCGGTTGCACCTGGGCAGCCAGACCCGCGGGCGGGGATGGTACTCACGTGGGCGCCGTTCTCCAATAGGGCCTTAGCGCAGGCCACGTGGCCTCCCAGGCACGCCTCATGGAGAGAAGAGACCCGGTTAATTGTTACCAGGTTCACGTTGACGCCCTACAATTTGGAGAGAAGTAGATTAAAGGCTGCATCAGCAATAAGAATAAACGGCAAGGTTGTCGGAAGTGTTTGAGAAGTGTTCGTAGCCTGCGGGCACCACCTAGAGAGGAGTAGAGGCCGTGACTAGGGGAATCCAAACACAGCTGGGAGCCTCGGCTTCACTGATTCAGCAAAAGCTCATTCGGTATCCTGAGCCAGGCCATGTGCCAGCACCTGGGGCTTCAAAGCTTATGACATGGGTCTCTCTCCTCAAAGAGCTTAATGGGGAGACAGAAATGGTGGCGGGAAGTGGGGTGGGGTACGGTGGGGAGGAACCCAGCCAGAATACTGCCATACTGGAAGCATGTTCACATTTTAATTGGGGACATAGGGTATCCTTGAATCTGCCTTGGGGAGTAAGAGAAAACTTTGCAAATGAGCTAGTATTTAGCTACGGCTTGAAGCATAAAAAATTTCAAACTAGGCCGCATAGCACAGGGAGATCAGCTCGGTGCTTTGTGACCACCTAGAGGGGTGGGAGAGGGAGGGTGGGAGGGAGACGGAAGAGGGAGGGGATATGGGGATATATGTATATGTATAGCTGATTCACTTTGTTATAAAGCAGAAACTAACACACCATTGTAAAGCAATTATACTCCAATAAAGATGTTAAAAAAAAACTAGGAAGGCAAAAAAAAAAGGCATTCCCTTAGGAGGGAACAGGATATGCAAATGTGGGACGCGGAGGAGGGCGAGGCAGGGCACGGAGGTGGATAGTTGCCAAATCTCTGGATCAGAAAGAGCCCACACGTGACAGAGGAGGAAGAAAAAAGGGGAAGTGGGGGGAGGGGGAAGATGAAAGGGGACGGTAGGCTAGAGACAGATCGTGAAAGGCCTTGGTTTCCGAACGGGGGTGGAGGTGGGGTGCATGTGTTATAGGGAATGAGGCGCCTTTCGAGTCTGTTAGTCCGTAGAAGGTCTGGAGCTAATACATAGGACGTTTTCGGAAAAGCACACTGGTAGCACCAAGGAGGGCTGCTCGGAGAGGTAGGGATGTGACACTGGAGAAAGGAGCGTCATGAAGACATGGCGATGAGTCAGGCACAGGCTGATATAG
Source organism: Aethalodelphis obliquidens (assembly GCF_003676395.1). Lineage (NCBI taxonomy): Eukaryota > Metazoa > Chordata > Mammalia > Artiodactyla > Delphinidae > Aethalodelphis > Aethalodelphis obliquidens. Next base: position 2,628,934 of record NW_020838038.1, on the reverse strand, counting down.
GTGTGAACAGCAGTGGGTACGGGGAGCGGGTGACAGAGTCCAGGGTTGGGGGTGTTAGAAGTGGATGTGGCACAGAAGGATGACGCCCAGGCTCAAGAGTAGAAAGTAAAGGGCTTCCCTGGTGGCGCAGTAACCTGGGAGTCCGCCTGCCGATGCAGGGGACGCGGGTTCGTGCCCCAGTCCGGGAAGATCCCACATGCCGCGGAGCGGCTGGGACCGTGAGCCATGGCCGCTGAGCCTGCGCGTCCGGAGCCTGCGCTCCGCGGCGGGAGAGACCACAACAGTGACAGGCCCGCGTACCGCAAAAAAAGAGTAGAAAGTAAAATAGATGATGCTCCTAGGGTTCCTGTGCCTGAGTAGCCGTGATGCTGACTGCCAGACCTCCACTGCCTGCCGAGCTCTCCGCAGGAGCAGAGTCTGGAGCCGGGGGCTTCCCCTAACGCTCCTCTCCTTCCCCAGATCCGAGCGTCTCCGCCCAGTCCTGGCACACTTGCCCTCCCCATCGTGCCGTGCTCCACTTTCCTCGCCTTGGAGTCCATTTGACAGATGCCAGGCTCAGCCTAGCTGCCGGCCAACTTCATGCCCTGACTCTACTTTGCCCTTACCGCTTGCCCCCATGATCACCACTTTCTATCTGTGAAAGGATTTAGGTTCTGCCAGGACCCAGCCGAGTTCTGCTTTTGATTCTCTGCCTCGTAACTACCTGCTGAAACGCTCCAAAACCTAGTGCAAGACCCTGGACCCCAAACCCCAACCTAAGTTCCCAACCCCTCCCACCAGACCTCCATGGTGCTGGCCGCATCCCTCCTGTGGCCAGCAGCTGGGACTACCCACTATTGCCAGTCCCATCGTCATCTTAGGGCCTGTTTGTGCCTCCTTGGTCCTGTCCATGTTTATATCCTGAATATGACGTCATTACTCCAGAGCCGTGCTGTATATTTACAATTGGATATCTAATACAAGGAGGTTTCTTTTCCTCTTCCCATTTATAATTTCATTTTCAGAAAATAAAGAAAAAATAAGAGCATTTTAAAAAATAGTCCACAAGGAATTCCCTGGCGGTCCAGTGGTTCGGACTTGGCGCTTTCACTGCCGAGGGCCCGGGGTTCAATCCCTGGTCCGGGAACTAAGATCCTGCAAGCCCGGCGGCGTGGCCCCCCAAAAAAAGTCCACAAGGTGGCAGCAGTGTGCTAAAGAAAAACATTGACCCGATGCAAACTCTCAAGAATCCCTGAAACTGTACAAATGTAATGTGGGACAGGCCTGAAAGCTCAGCTAGAGTGACTCACTGTCATTGCGGGTGAGAACATGGGGGAGCAGAGAGTTCAAATTATTAAGATTTGAGGTTCCCCTGCTGTCGGTGACAGCCAGTGTGATCGGCAGAAGCTCCTGACCCCTGGTTTAATGTTTTGCTCACAGCACACCACACTGTCTACACGTAAAATAGAGTAGAAAATAAAGGAGAATAATCCATTTTTTACCAGTGTGTAAGGGTAAAAAAGTGGGGAGGTACTAAGAAAAGGCTGAAGAATTCTCCATGAAGAATGCTCTTTACACGTTGAAGGACACTATAGAAACCAACATGCTTACAAAATACAGTTAAAAATAAAGAAGTGCTAAAAGCAATGTGATATCCTGGACTGGATCCTGGAAGAGAAAAAGGACCCTAGTGGGAAGACTGGTGTCGTCTCAGTAGTCTGTAGTTTAGTTAATGGTGTTGTACCAATGTTAATTTCTTATTTTTGACTAAAGTATCATGGTTATGTATGATATTAACACGAGGGGAAGTTGGGTGAAGAGTATGCTGGAACTCTGTGTATTATCTTTGCAACTCTTCTTTAAAAGTATTCTAAAATTAAAAATTTTAAATACTAATAAAAGTATTGAGGTCGGGGGCCAAGAAGAAGGAGCTGAAAGCAAGACTTTTCACTGTGTACCTTTTTCTATCATTTTAATTTGGAAACTATGTGAATATGTCACATATTAAAAATAATCAAATCAAATAACAGTGTAAGTGCTTCAAGACAGAGGAGGAGGAGGTCGGAGGAGGAGGGAAACAGATGAGGGAGATTAAGAGGTACAAACTTTCGGTTGCAAAACAAATGAGTCACGGGCATGAAATATACAGTGTGGGGAAGATAGTCAATAACTATGTAATCTCTTTGGTGACAGATAGTAACTAGACCTATCATGGTGATTATTTGGAAATGTATAGAAATATCGAATCACTATGTTGTATAACAGGAACTAACATAGTGTTGTAGGTCAATTATACTTCAAAAGCAAACTCATAGAAAAAGAGATCAGATTTGTGGTTACCAGAGGTCGGGTGGGGGCAGTGGGGAGAAGGAATTGGATGGAGGGAGTCAAAAGGTACAAACTTCCAGTAGAAGATACTAGGGATGTAACACAGCATGATACAGCATGATAGATATAATTAACACAGCTGTATGTTATATTATGAAAGTTAAGAGAGTAAATCCTGAAAGTTCTAATCACAAGGAAAAACCTTTTTTCTATTTCTTTACTGTTAAATCTATACGAGACAATGGATGGTCACTATATTGTGACAATCCTTCCATGATGTATGTAAGTCAAATCATGATGCTGTATACCTTAAACTTACACAGTGCCGTAGGCCAATTATATCTCAATAAAACTGGAAGGACAAAAATCAAACCAAATAAAATTTTAATTGCTTACAAATAAATAAGCAAGTGATAAAATTAAGTGCAAAGTCCACTTGATTATTACCGGCAGTACTGTTTTCCTTTTGCCTCCACTTTTTTAAGAAGTAACACAACTCATAAAGGAGAAAGAAAGAAAAGGCACACACATACACACGCAGAGAGAAAAAGAGCAGTGTGTCCAGCTGTTTAAATTTCAAATAAGGAAGCCAGGTTGGGTGGTAGCTAGGCTGTGGAAAAAAGATCTAATGACTTACCTCCTCTGTACACACACAGACTCTAAAACAAAGTAAATGCACTGTGTACACTTTCATTCATCTCACAAATATTTACTAGGCCTCTAGTCATTATTCATGGTGCTAGGGATACAGTCATAAGTAAAAATAAATTAGCTTTAATAACTAAGACTTGAAGAAATCTTCCCAAAGGAGTAAGATTTACCCATTTGTCAACCTATGTCAATGTTTGCTTTTGAAACAGTGGATCACCAGGGTAGGCAGCCTCTAAGATGGTTCCCAGGGATCAAGATGGGTCCTGACTCCTGGTATTGGCTCACTGGTGTAATCCCCTCCCCTTGGACATGGGCGGGATTTACTGACTCCCGTCTAATTAATAGAATACGGCAGAAGCAATCAGATGTCACTTTGGAGACAGGTTATGTACTGAGACTTCCTTCTTAGGCCCTTTCTCATGCTGTCTGTGGAGGAAGCCAGCTACCATCTTGTGACACAGCCCTATGGAGAGGCCCAGGCATCAAGGCACTGAAAATGGCCAACAACCTCATGAGTGAGATTAGAAGCAGATCCTTCCCCTGCTCAAGCTGTAAGATGACTGCAGCCCTGGCTGATACTTTGAAGCCTGCAAGAGACTCGGAGCCAGAACCACCCAGCTAAGCTGCTCCTTGGCCTACAGAAACCATGAGACTCTAAGTGTTTGTTGTCTTCAGCCACTGTGTTTCAAGGTAATTTGTTACAGAGCAATAGCTGACTTATGCAACTTCAGGGCTGCTGTTACTAAGGCACACTGGGAGAGAGCAAGGTGAGTTAGTGCAACACAGGTTTGAGGGCATCCCCCATCAGCCTCATAGGGAAACTTTTTATGAAGCAAAGGGAAACCTAGAAGGGGAAGGTTGGAATTGGACAGAAAACCAGCCAGCTCCCCAAGGAGGGAGAGGCAGGAGGAACAAATACCTGGGAGAGGATGCATCCACGTAGAATGGCTGTGCTGGGAACCAGATGGGGCCAGCAAGACCCCTGCTGCAGTCAAAGCTGATCAAGAATGATGCTTGGTTATAGCACAGGCACCAAGGATCAAGTCTTTCGTTTACTCACCTGTGCAATTAAAGTTTTCAGGGCCAGTAGGCGCCCCTGAGCTGCCGCTTCATGAAGTGGAGACCGATCGGCCCAGCAATCTGAAACACACATCAAGCTCAGAGTCAAGGTCAGGAGTCTTCTTCCTCCAGCTTGTTCATGTGCCCGCCCACTGTGAGAGGAGGTCTGGCGGAAGGGGAGGGGAGCCGGCACCACGCATCAGGTTCTCCGGTCTGCCACTCGCAGGGTGACCAGCCACTGAGGATACAGTCCATGGGCGTGGAGCGGGAGCACAGACCATCTCTCTGGCTTTAGGGGGCAGTTTTCATAAGGAATACATTTCATTCAAATAAATACTGCCCAGTGACTGAATCCGATAACTCTGAATAGGCAAAATGAAGGGCAAAGCTGGTCGATGAACTTCCCCACTTTCTTCTTTCCCCTGCCTCTCCCCCTTCACCCCTACCCTAAGACATCCTATAAGCCAGGAAGGAGACCCTAAGGGCTCAGGGAAAATGGTTTTGTTCGAAACTCCCTAGATAATTCTTTGATTTTGGTAATGAAGCCGGTCTGTTATCATAATGCAGAATGTTGTTTTTCAGATGACATAATCCTCCAAGAGTTTTTGGTGGGCAGTTAGAATGTGATGGCTAAGCACTGGGCCAGTCCTGCCTCAACCACTATCTCTGCCAAAATGGGCAAGTTACTAAAATCATTTGAACCTCAATTTCTTGATCTGTAAAGTGGGGGAATCGTGATCTAGTATTTAGCAGGTTCTTTGGTCTCTAAGTAGGCCAATAAAGTATATCCATGATGTTAGGTGCTCAAGAAAAGTTATGATTAATAAGTACACGTGGTAGGGTAGTGCTCTAAGGAACAGCCTTAGAACTGCCTTACAAATGTATATTTCTTGTTAATTGCTTGTCAGGAAACAAGACTAACAAGCTTAAGTGTGCATTTGAGAAGTAAGCTTCTATTAAACATGCCAAAGGGCAATCATTTGTTTTGGAAGAAAACCTACACTGGTTTGCAAAATTGGGGCATTCTTCAAAGTATAACTGTGCTCTTCACACATCGACGAGCACGTCATACAGTTTGGGTTTAACACAAAAGGCCCATCTTGTCACCTTTTTCTAGGTGATTTGGATGGTGCTAAGAATTCAGGTTTTCCCATACCTACAACCTTGACAAAAACAATCCCAACAAATATGGAATTATGTGAACTTGAAGTAGTGTATCCTCATGGAGAGACTGAAATTTTCCAGTGGATGAGAACCAGGGCTCTAAACATTTCCATAAAAGCTCTTCTTACATTGAAACTCAATTTTTATCTTCTCTAACCCTCTGGGTTTTGAAAAGGGAGAAAGCTAGAATGAATTCTACAGGGTTGGATTGAAATTGGAACAATTAGAACAACTGGTATGAAAATGTGATTTTCAATATATGTGTGTATATGGAAAGATGGTGCCTACAGAAACATCTATGGGCTGAAGGTGGGATCTGGTGACCCATCTGGTTCTCTCTCTACAGATATATCTATATACCTCTACCTATAGACAGATATATAGATATATCTAGATAGACAGAATAGCACTGTATACTGAGAAAACCTAAACCAAGGCTGCTTAGAGAAATGGCTGACTCCGAGGCTGAAATGCCAGGACAAATGTAAGATGGGCCGCAAACATCTTGCCAGAAAGTAAGGAAGTGCTCAATGAACGATGGGAAATGTCAAAAAGTACAGAAGCTGCCTTGAAGGGGCTTCCACTGGCCAAATACGGGACGATTTGAGCATGAAAATAAATCATGATTATACCCTAGCAAATAAAACAGGAATCTATAAGGCCTCACTGATACAAATGAATATATAAACAGGGAGAAGAGAAAGCTCTTCCTCATAGTAGAACACCAACTTCAGACACGTAGGAGAAATAATAGAATCGGCCTCAAATTATCTCCCCACAAAATAATTACATAGTTATCAAGGGAACAGGGGTAATCGTACAATGGAACGAAATGGTAGGCACCACCTTACCCCGGGGATCAAAATTAACCTCAGAAGCGATGGAACCAATTGACACAGTGTGCCATCTGTTGGAACACAATGAGCCACATCACATACTACCGGAGGGAACGCGGTGAAAAGAACACAGCGTTGCTGGGAATATTCCTGCTCAAAATGCATAGCCTGAATCTAATCGTGAGGACACCTCAAACCAACTCAAACTGAGGGACGTTCTCAAAACTAATTGGTCTGTAACCAGATTGAAGGAGGCTGACGAGACACAACATCTAAAGGCAACATGTGCCCGGACTGGATCCTTTTGCTATCAAGGATGTTAACTGGACAGTTGGATAGACATGAATGGAGTCTGGGCAAAGAGAAGTGGGAATTCTTTGTACCACTTTAGTTCCAAAATAAAAAGTGTGTATCTATCTATATCTAACTATATCTGTCCATCTATTAATCTATCAATCAATCTATCTATCTAATCACTGGTGAAATGCATACTTCTGATATGTAGAATACTTTTTCTAGTAAGAAAAACAGACAATTTTAACCTGAAAATATATTGCGTTTGTATGTCCACTTGTTCCTGAGTCAGTTAAAAGCTGATGAGTGGAGGATTTTTCAACCTCTTTGGACATTGATCATTTGCATAAGTTAGGAATAATGAGATAACGTACGCACAGAATCCTCAGTAGTCAGCCTTGGTTTTCTTCGACCACATCTCCATCCCATTCAATATGAAGTGTGCGCCAGACGCGTCGCCCTCTCGCCTCATCAGGCTTGGAGAGGGACAAGCACCCAGTTTGGAAGGACGGTCTTCCCCCATGGATGGCAACTCAGCGCCCTGACCAACCTAAGAAGCAAGCCCACAGCTGTGGCTTTGCTATTCTTTTGTTCTAACAATAGCCAGCCAACTGAGTCACCTGAAGGTACTCTAGGTATTTGCTTCACACCAGGATTTAAATGGCAACTTGCTATTATTAACTTAGAACAGCAACATGAAATGGCTTTATTATTTCTAAAACTTGCCTCCAAGCGGGCCGCGGTGTCCCCTTTCCTGCTGGGAAGCAGGCACCTTAACCACGATTTCATCCTGTTTCTAGTAACTTTCTGTTACCCCTCAGCCCCCTAAGACCCACGCCATCCGTACACACGGCCTGGACAGATCTCTCAAACATCACGCTGATAAAGGCGGCCCTGCACGGAAGAGGATGTGCCAGATGACTCCCTTTCCATAAAGTACAAAAGGGCCAGACTCACTTCGGGCGTTAGGAGTCAAAAGTACCATGAGAAGGGGCAGGGACTGACTGGAGGTGGGTGGGGTGAGGGTCATGCTGATAACGGGCGGTTTCTTGTTCTTGGGAGCTGGCACTCCATGGTGAAAACTCACCCAGCTGTCCGCTTTGGGGTTTGTGCACTTATCTGTATTTATGGCATACTTCAAGAAAGACATTTCAAGGCCACCAGTCTACTGGTCAGTCCGCTTTAAAACTGTTATCTCCACTCCTCTGCCCACTCTCAGGGCAGGGGATGGCCCCCTCTCCGCCCGAGGAAGGGCAGCACGTTCTCAGTTCCTTCTTGAGGTGCCAACAGCCCCTCTGGTGCCGTGGGGGTGGGGAGAAGCGAGAGGGATGGGGAGAGTCTCCCTAGCGGCCTGGAAGAGGGGACCAGTCCTGTGCACTCGGCCTCAACTGCATGTCTCACACCCAGTGCCTTTCCTACGCACTGGCACTTGGCCACCTCTCCTAGTGTCCCCCATCAGTGCAGCATCGTCTGATACCCCCAACTCCCACCCCAGGCTTCCGAGGTGGACGCAAGCGTGCAGGCCATCTTCTGATCCAGGGAGGAAGAGGGAAGGGTGGGTGGTCCTGGGCTTCTATTTCCTCGCCACTGCTTTCCAGCTCTCTTTCTCCCTATTTGAGGAGTCACTTTGAGAACGCACCCCGTTCTGGTTTTAAGAACTACTGGTTTTTCTATCCTGCCCATCCTCCTGGTAGATTGACTTGTTGGGGGGGGTGCCTTCCTACATCCCCCTTATCTCTGTAAATAACATGAAATAAATCAATTGGATTGCCTTAAATGTGGAAGTCATTTCGGTTTCCCAACTGGAAATAAAGCCACTCTCCTGGAAGGCACCTTTCCGGTCAGTCTGTTTCCCAGCACTTGCTTCAAAGGACCTTGAAGGGTTTTCACACAAAACGCTTTTCCAGAAACTCTGCCACGGTGGGCTCTTCTGTTTTTCTATTCTGATTCCCAACACACAGCCTCTTGCTCTTATCATTCTTGTTTTGCAAATTGGAGCTAATTGCGAGAAACTGAGGATAAAAGTTATTTGGCGGCTAGGGAGTTTTTCCATTCCTTTCAGGAAATATGTATCTAAGATCTCCAAATAAATGAATGCTGAAGTAGCAATCAATCCTTCGCTCCTAAGGCAGTCTATTTTCAGTTATTTGGCACGCTGCCTGTGTCACAGGGCTGCAGGCACATTTTGAAGATTGTTTACTGTACAAATATGTCTACTTGTTCCTGATGAGGTGTATGGAAAATGTTCAAGTACATTTCCATTCCCCCCTTTGACTTTTTCTCAGAATGTGATTTATATCTCTAGTTCTCAGGCTCTCTGAATAACAAATTCATGACAATGTCTAAAACCATAGATTTCAATAACAAAATGGGTTCAGATGGAATATGGGTGTCTGAGCTCCAAGAATTCAAGATAAAAATCAATTATTATTTTTATTTTTATTTTTTGCAATTTTTACCCTGCCAAATTCCAACAAGTATTTGAGACGACTGGTTTATTTATTTTTTTAACTGCCTGACTGGTTATTATCTCCAGTGCCTATGAAACAATCTTTATTCGCTTTATTCAAGTTCCAAAATCATATGAAGGAATATCTTCTCCTGTAGCACTTATCAAAAAAATATAGAAAATTCAAATTTGAACCAAAATATAGGCAAGAGCCTAACAGAGTTAATGATATCTTAAGTAAAATAAAGGTAACTGGAAAAAAAACATATTACAAGAAATTTCCCAAGGTATCAAAAGTATTCTAATACAATTGAGTTAAAACGCGTACCCTCTACAACACTCAGCTCTGGCCAGGAGATGAACTACAGTCAATGAACATCTCTTTGTAATGTGTTAGAAAGAAGCTTCCTTTGAACCCATTAGGAGCAGGAGAGCTGAGCTGAAGATGACAGGTCGGGTGGCAGAGCCCCTGCTGAGTGCTGTGTGTCCCAACTTGGGAAAGCCAGCAGGCACCTGTGATATATAACCACTCAGAGGATGGGGGGACCAAGGCTTGAGGAGACAAGCACCAACACTGAACAAGGCGAGGTGGAGGACCGGGCAGGAATGGACCGAAGGAGGGAAAAAAACTGTTGACATGGGAAGGATAGAGAAAAGGAGTCAGGATGGTGAGTCAGGCAGAGGCATGGCCATCAAATCAAGGTCAGTCCTTTGAATTTAGAAAAACAAGGACAATTGATTTTAGGCAAAACACTTAGAATAGAACATATTTTTTTTTTTTTTGGTATGCGGGCCCCTCACTGTTGTGGCCTCTCCCGTTGCGGAGCACAGGCTCCGGACGCACAGGCTCAGCGGCCATGGCTCACGGGCCCAGCCGCTCCGTGACATGTGGGATCTTCCCGGACCGGGGCACGAACCCGTGTCCCCTGCATCGGCAGGCGGACTCTCAACCACTGCGCCACCAGGGAAGCAAAGAACTCATTTTTTTAAAGGGTACAGTAACTCCACAATCTCTTACCTGCAATTGTAAATTTCCCCCAGTTCTGAAAACCAAGTTGGAAACAAGCTCTTCTGGCAGCAAAACATGGTCAGGACTCAGGTTTAGCAAACTATTATTTTTAATTTGTATTTTCACTTAGTGTGAATATTCATATTTTTCACTATAGAAATATCAAAACGTTTGATTACAGGAGGAAGCTCCAGGTCCTGCTGGGAGTGCCACGTCATATACGGTATACACGCTGCATAATGATTCTAGTATCCTCCAGACTCCTGAACCCTAAAACATCTGGCCCAAGGGTTGTCAATAAGAGATTATCAACCTGCATCTACACTTTATTTTTATCAAGTGTGATGACCAAGTCACTGTACTAAATATAGCTTCAGTTCTGGCCAAATTAGCAAAGGTTGAAAAATCATACCCCATGTCTCTCGGGAGAGAGAGTGCCTGCAGAAATATGTATGGCCTGAAGGCGGGGGCCAGTGATGCATCTGGTGCTCTAGATAGAAGAATATCAAGGGCCAATGACAATGTTTCAAACTTAAAAATATATATATATTATTGACAAATTACACAAAGAAGCCAGAAAAAACTAAGTACAGCCAACCAAACATAGCTGAACTCAATTCTGATCAGTTATTTACAAAAGTAACAGTTTAAACCACAAAGAAAGTATCGAATGATGTACTCCAGAATATGAAAAAAAACTTTCCAAAAAATTTTACAGCCAAAAAAAAAAAAAAAGATATTTAATGAGGGATGTGATGCTAGGTGCAGCTTCTAAAAGAAAAGTGCCAGGACCTATGACAGGCTAAACTCTGCCCTGGCTGAGTTTTTTACTACCTCCCCTTGTTTTTTACAACACTGACGATAGTTACAGGAACGGAATATGCTACTGGACTCAAGAAAGTTCTGAGATTTTAGTAAGTCGATTAGCTGACTTACTGATTAAATGTCACACATTTTCCCAACAAACATCTGTCTGACCAACAAGCAGCAAAGGTAATTTCTGGTTTGAGTTGAACACTTAGACAAAATTTTGTTCTTGGTTTTTAAAATGTCTAGCTTTAAATATATATATATATATATATATATATATATTACCTGTTAACAGTGTCAAAAGAAAAATCGCTGTGGGAATCACGTAAAAACCACTGTTTCTGGCGTATTATTGCCTAATTACAGAAAGCCTTATTTACCGAATCTGGATATACTCTCTACTATATACGTGTGTGGGTGTGTCAGTGGTGTGTAGAGGTATACGCAGCGATCCTCACACACATACACATGTATATAGGAAATTAAACTGAGAAATTAACAGGCACTATTCACCCCACTGCTTCTTGTTAGTGATCATTGAAAAACACATTTTTGACTTTAGAACACCATGCCATTTGCAATAGAACACCATGCCATTTGCAAATTAAATGATTATCCTAGGAGCTTCAACAAGATACTTGAGCTAAAAAATGAGGGCGCTCTATTTATGAGAACTGCATTATGGCTCCAGGTTTTGACTCTTATAAAACTTGCTTACGAGTACTTCGTTAAGGACCACAAGGGCAGAAATAATGCACACGAGCACCAGGAGAAAACGTTTTGAACACACTCTTGCTGATGCTGACTGTCGGACTTTACTAATTTAAGCCATGAGGATGATGTATCTATGAGAACGTTAAAACTGTGATGGAAACGTCTAGAAAGCCCCTGCCCCTATTTACAAATTAAATTAGAAAACAGCTTTTCAGATTATGCTTAACTTGAAATTAAGGTTACTTTAAGTCTTTTTCAAAAACCAAGTCAAAGCGACATACCTCCCTGAAACGTGTGACAAATGTAATCCCCAAAAGAAACCTCTTTCCACACTCCGAGCCTTCTGCCACTTCCCGAAACTTCGAGATTCTTCTCATTTTCCCCTGTTAATTGAAGCATTCTGATGCTCTGTCTTTGGAGGTCTTAACTCTTCGGATAAGACTGCTGTTCCCTAGTGTCCTTAAAGTTGTCTGGTGTATTGGAATCACATAACAGAAGTCTATTTTGAAAGAGAATCCAGGGTGCAAGGTGAAATGGATACTAGATAAAGAATGAGGTAACCCTGGAACCCCTGCGAACACTAAAAATACACAGGGAAATTTGGAACTCTGTTTATGAATAAATACTCCTCTATCCAGTGGCAGTCCCAGCAGTAACCAAGATATCTGATTCATTTACTTTCGTAGCCTCTCCCTACAATTAACGTGAATCATTTCTTGAAAGAAATGGAGACTGAATTCTACAAAGCAGGAGACTTTAAAACGTTTGGACCAAAGGTTGGCATTTCATATTACAATAACCTTTGTTTGCTGTGCTTTGCATGGTGCTGGGCATAAATGGATTCAGTGAAGGGTTTTTTCCTGACAGTGACAAGTGGCTAAGCAATTCGAATTGCAGATGACAGCACACACACACACACACACACACACACACAAATACATATATATAGCATATATATTGCTGCTTTAAATCAAATTTACTGGTCATTCCATTTCCTGGGGAAAACAGTTTTGTTAGAATGCACTGCTAACATTTGATTACAAATATTCAAGAAGATAATCCTATAAAGTAATTCTTTTGTTAGCAGAAATGAGTTTTCCCAAAATACTCTTAGAAAGCCACTAGTCTATTTATTCACTTCTTAAATAATAACTGCTAATGAAACTACTAATTTGCAGAAAAGAAAGCTGAAAATCCTTCACAAATTGGTGCAGTCAACACCATTTGCTACTTTAAATAATTTTTTAAAACTACCCACTCAAAGCCAAAGTTTAAATAAAATCTGCCTTCTAGAAATATTATTCATATGAATTATCTAGGAGGTTTCTTTTAAAGTATTGGGAACAAATTCATGTATTTTTACCTGAAATTTCACCATAGATCTCTTCTGCTATCCTAGCCGCTTCTTTTCTATTTCCTTTGACGATATAGAAATGGGTTAGGAGCGCCAAGAACACTTTAATTAAAAGCTTGAAGAAAAAAAAAGTAGCAAACATTGTAATAAAAATGTTTTTAAAGCCAAAGGAAACAGGACCGTCCTCCATTTTGGTTCACACTCTGTATAGGTTCTTGGGACTGCAAAATTTCACTGAGTTATAATCGGTATCATATGACATCTATTTTAAACCTTCTAGCTCTCCGTGTTCCTGTTACAGAGAACTGAGTTTGTAGATTCTAAGCTAACTCTGATTTGGCGACTGCATGCACTGACATTCATGGCAATGTTAAATGAACTAAAGAAACTTCCTTCAAACCAGAAACACCCAATAGTTCTGGACCTACATTCCTCAGTGTTGTTTAACAAACAGGATTCAGGTCCGAAACGTTTCTACTCCTAAATCCCAGTTTTTGCTACATTATGTTGGAAGGCAGGATTGGAAAGATAGAACAAACCTTTCAGATCCCATGGGGACGAAGCAAGTTATTTGAAGCTCATGGAAAGAAGTACTAATACATTCTATGCTCTTGGTGGGAAGTACCAGCCCCTGGAACGTTTCATTTCCTCTGCATTCTGAGGTTTACGGGAGATAAAGCCCAAATCTAAAATATGACCAGTTAAGAAAGATGATTTACTCTAAGGCAGTATTTAATAAAAGGCCCAGCTTGATGTTTTTCTTTTGGCCGCACCACACGGCATGTGGGATCTTAGTTCTCCAACCAGGGATTGAACGCGTGCCCCCTGCAGTGGAAGTGTGGAGTCTTGACCACTGGACCGCCAGGGAAGCCCCTAAAAGGCCCAGCTTGGAGGCCTCTCCAGACTGGAAGCATTAGACCACTGCCTGTAATAGTTTCATCCATGACAAAGTCCTCCGGCAACATTCCTGGTCTTTTGCTTCCCATTGTAGGTGTCAGTAAAGGTGGTGCCTCGTTCTGGAAAATGTGGGCTATAGTCGATCATGGAGGGCTTGCAATGAAATGGATGAAGATGATCTAGGTTCTGGGTGAAGTACCCAAAGATTCTGTGAATCAGTACCTTCCCTCGCTGGACAATATTCTCTTGTAACCCTGATTCTTTGACATGCATCAGCTGGCCAATACCGGTAAAATTGATTTATGTGTAATTTTCCTCACCTGGGAAGGAATAGATGAGGAAACTCTAGGTCTCCTGTTTCATTCTTGGCTATATTAGATTTTCTAAATTTCTACAACCTATTGGAAAAAACAAGCCCAAACAAAATTATAGGAGACAACTAAATCAATCTTATTTAATAAATGCTTCATGCAAAAATACGGGAGTTTCTCCTAGCACTCAGGCAAAATAGAATGACTCCCTATGTAAGAACCGCCTCCCTGTACTCTGTGAAAAGGGTAAGGCATGAGAATCAGCCTTGAGTCACAATATACAACATACCCATTTCTGTGTATCACCACGCCATCACGAGCTCGTGCGGTTTCCATTCTCAAGGACGTATATTATATAAGGTTACTTTACCAAGCTTAGATTACCTGGTAGCGTGCCAGTGTATGAAAATACATCAACACAAGTATTTCAGTTCTTTTCATGTCTCTTTCTCCAATTGTTCTGTAAGAAGGTGATCATTTACTCACGTCAGCCCAGTGGTGTATCTAGAATTACATAACACCATTCAATCTTGTTTTCGCCCTAACTTTCATTTAAAACCTCGTTGTTCTTTTTGTTTTACATACCAGAAAAGCTGGCCATGAGGGCTTCCCTGGTGGCGCAGTGGTTGAGAGTCCGCCTGCCGATGCAGGGGACACGGGTTCGTGCCCCGGTCCGGGAAGATCCCACATGCCGTGGAGCGGCTGGGCCCGTGAGCCATGGCTGCTGAGCCTGTGCGTCCGGAGCCTGTGCTCCGCAGCGGGAGAGGCTACAACAGTGAGAGGCCCGCGTACCACAAAAAAAAAAAAAAAGCTGGCCATGAGAAGGTCAACTTTTGTACTCTTTCAGAGAGACCATCTTTAGCACGTTTGAGCACTACATTTGAGATGGACGTAAAAGGCTACTGAAGTAAGGAGTTAACTCATGGTATCTTTGAAGGAGGCGAAACCATCTAGAGCTCCAGGGTTTCTCAGCCTTGGCACTACCGGCATTTTGGGCCAGATCATTCTTTGGTGTGGGAGGCAGTCCAAAAGCATCATAGGACATTTAGCAGCATCCCACCTGATGCCACTGCCCCACTCCTATCCAGCTGGAACAAACAGAAATGTCTCCAGGCACTGCCAGATGTCCCCCGGGGGGCAAAATCACCACTGCCACATCCAGTTGAGAATCACTGAGCCACGACCAAATATGAAGGATAAAGGAAAATCAACTCCCCAAAGTACTGTGAATACAAATCAAAATCTGTAGAGAACTTTAATTTTCAGAATTTCAGATTTTAAAAATCCAGCCGTAGAATGATACAATTTAACATCTACCCAGATTCTTTTGCGAATGCAGAGAAGGATAAAGAGGCCTTTAAAAATCCTTCACGAAACTAAACACAGACCTAGGATACCCTGACTGAGCCAAAAATGTTTTGGTGGAAGATAAATCAGAACATATCAACGTAGGGGACTGCTTCCAACAAAGTGGGTTGGAGAAGCTGGGCATTGGGCTGCACCCCGCAGGCCTGCAAGCCCTATACTTGCCCAGCCTCAAGACCGAAGAGTCTACAGTCAGCGACAGAGATATCAGTGGTTTGACAGATGGGGGATCTTACACATTTGAAGCAAGGTCCTGGAGCGACACCCCACGGCGTGCGGCAGACAGCAGCTGGCAGGATGGCGGGACATGGCAGGAGTCTTCGCTACCCAGGGAAGGGGCAGATTTACCAGTTATAGGGGAATTGACGTCAGGTGGGCTCATCAGTTACCAGGGAAACCAGCAGAGGGGCACGCCCCTCACGGCTCCTTTGATAAGTTATCAGGTGAAGATGTTCTGATCTAAAGATTAGAATAATCACTAGCTCAGGTCGGGGCAGGAATGTAGCAAGGTCAGTCATGTGAGTGGGGTGTAGGTGAAGCAGGCACTGGTCCGGCAGGGGATGTACAGAGAGCATGAGAACAGCCATCTTGGGGGGCCTGATCATACACTGGGCTTCTGTAAATGAAGTCAAAATTCCAATTTCTCTTAAAATAGCTTGCAAGATATAATGCATAATTATGTAGCTCACATGCACAGTACTGTACAGACGTATTCATTTGTCTCACGCAGTGCACTGAAAAACTCTAATGCACTGAAAAACAAGAGTTTGGATTAGGAAACAAAGGCACAATTGAACTTGCTATTCCATGAGTAAAAGAGAGAATATTGTAGAAAGAAAAGATGACAGAGTAATTCATCAACTGAAGGATATTTCCTGTTTTTCTAACAGACTAAGCAAAACATCAAATTGCACTGAAAAAAAAAAACATGGGAGGTAGGGGCTGGGGGCAGTGTTGCTCAACTAGTAAATAATATTCTGTTCTTCAAACAAGACAAACTCAAGAAAAATGTCAAAATGTCATTTTGGTCTTTATTTTTGGACATGTAGCATGTTTCCATAAATCAGTTTTACATGTGCTACTTTTTGGAACATCCAAAGAAATACAATATATTTTTCATAAATTCCTCATCACTGCAAGTTCACTTTCAAATAAATGTAAGTAGCAGGGCAGAACAATATGTTTCCACATATTGACCAGTGCAACAATGACAGTTACAATTTAGGTATTCAGGAAGCCTGAAAATTAAGATTTACTAGAACAAGCAAATTTACTTCCATTTGCTAAAGGGGAAAAAAAAAGGAAAATATGCAAATTACATGTTTCATGCAAGAACTTTAAATCCTATTTATTTTCCATCTGAACTAAATGGCAATTTAATAGACAATTCTGAAAAAAAAGCTAAGAAACAAAAATAACATACAAGAAAAAACAGCAGTATGCCTTTAAAAATTGCTGAACAGAATAAATTAAACCAAATGTTACAGTTTCTTGCTTTATCATGAATATTGGCACTGTTTATTTCATATTTATATAAGTCAGTTTCTACGCATAAAAATCCCAGTAAGATTTAATGGTTTGGGTCAGTCTGTTTTTCTTTAACAAAAGAACCCCTAACTTCTAGATTTTAAAAACTGCACTCTTGCATTTGTGTTTTAGTACAAAACACAAATATATTTCTTATGTATCAGTGGCAACCAATTAGTAGGTATGTTAAGATACTTTTTCAAAAGAAGTTCTGTGAATGTTGTCATTAAAAAAAACAATCCTGTACAGAATCGCAATACTGCCAGCATCTAACTAGCGCGCCCCCAGTGCCTCATTCTTGTGACTTCACGGTCCTTAATCACAAAAACTTATTCTAAGGAGTTCAAAGAATTAATAAGACACACCATGTGGATAACTGGGGGTTTAAAAACCCATGGCTATGGGCCACAACGATTACAGTTAACAACATCCATCCACAAAGAGACTGTGTTCCTAAAATTTTCAGACTCGATTGGCTATAAACAAAACATTCTGGGGTCAAGACTTCTGCACACTGACAATACTTATCAGGCATCAGCTAGGCCACAAGTGAAGGGAAGTGACTTCTATCAAAGGGACAGGGTAGCAGCTGATTTTGAGATGGCACACCTCGTACACTGCGCTCGGAAAACAAGAAGGCATTGACAGGACTCAATTATGCACTGCGAGATGTGGAGGGTTTCTCTGCACTATCATCAACAGTGGTATCGGTCCCTAGTATTTAAAAAGCAAAAAGTATTTTCATACACACAAGCGAAGATGAAGGCTCGACCTAGGAGAATGCATCCAACAGGATTAAAGCAGAACTGAGAGTACGCCGGCGATTTTTTCCCGGCATTAAAAGCATGAGCATTTTCGGCATGGCGGATATCTTAGCACTTCATGTCAAACCTGACTATGACGAAGTGAGCCATCTGACTGATCAACAAAGAGCGAATGCACCCCCCCACCCCCCACCCCCGGTCCTTACCGCAGGAAGCATCTAGTTCAACGTTCTATGCCTGGTAGGTGCTTAAAACATGCTGGTCGCTGACAGCGCATTTTACTCAAGAAACCTGCTGATCATATGGAACACTTACTGAGCATACCCAATAAAAGTTTAAGAACACGACTTAAGTGTCTAATAAATGTAGTATGAACACAACTTAAAACAGTTCACAGAGTTGTTGTACTTCCCTAAAGAAAACTTGTAAACATCTGGTGAATGTCTAATTAATGGTAGAACATTTAAAATTGGCCAAAAAATGCCCAGAAAACGTTTGGCCCTTCAGCACCCAAAGCTCCCAAAATATAACGTTAAAACATCTCTGCTAGAGGGATTTCAGTAGTCTGAAAAATTGCATACCTGAGTGGCTTCAATGTTCTCTCCTAAATTTTAAATAAGTGCAAGGAGTTTCTACACTCAGGAATTGCATAAGTGTTTATCTTTCCTCAAAATAAAACACGGAATGATAAAGAGGTAGCATAACTTACTATTAACTTTAAAAAGAAAAAAAGCAAGGTTATTTTCAATAGTCTTAATAGAACTATTACAAGTGTTTCAAATCTCACAATCCAGGCTTTCTTCTACCTGGTTTTAGATACCTCGTTGTTCTCGTCCACCTTTTTCCTGTAAGGATACTGATGAGTCCAGGCACCCTTTGGCCCCGTGGCATCTACTGCAACATCGATGATAGAATCCGGAGTCACCCATCTCAGGAAAATGAGGAAGAAAAAGCTGAATACAGCCAACAAAGCAAAAATGCAGCCTGTCAAGGGGCCACACTGAGAGATGAGTCTGTCCAGTCGTTTGTCCATCGATAACACAGCTTCTCCTGCCACTTGGTCGTACACCTGGCGGGAGAGAGCCGAGAATGAGCACCGTGAGCCACAATAAACAACGACCTGCACAGACCAGGAGTGCTTTAGAGATGTCAACAGAAGGCGCGTACATTTCACTGTTGTTACAGAAATGATGTGACGAATGAAACTGATTACACTACGTATTGCCATTTGAGACAACACTTATGGAGTGCCTATTCTGGATGAAACACTGGGGTATGTATACCGTGTGGTACAAAGATGAATCTACCACGGCTCCTGTCCCCTAGGGGATCCCCATCAATATTTAACCAACTATGAGAATTCCAAAGTCCTGAGACGCTGGAGCGGCCTTGCGGGCCACCTGTCGAGGCCATATTTACTTCAGCAGTGACTCCCCAAGCAGGGAGGAAGGACTGGCCCTTTAAGATTCCTTGACTCCACTACCATCAGAGAGTTAACAATCTAGTGTGCTTCTGGGTACAGAGATGCTCCTCTTTCCACACCCAAGTGACGCCGTGTTGCTGAGCACAAACGGGGAGAATATACAGAGACATTTCACGGATTCCAAGTAAAAGGAGCAGAAAGAGATGGGGGAAATTTTGGTAGATAGTATAGGTCAAACAGTGGCAAACAAAATAAAGTTTATTGCTGAGCATTGGTAGTAGGTGGCTTGCTTTTTTAAAGTATTGCTAAGCACTAAACTCTGAAATATTAAAGAAAAAAACAAAGGTCCTTGAATATACTTATTTCAAACTCATAAAATGGGCCGGCATTCACGTTTTTTAACTGCATTTGGGCATTACCTGTGGTCACGCTCACGTTATCAGACCTGTAAACCATCTCCTTTTGAACTCAAGAAAGTTCTGACGTGCAGAGCAAGTTCTAAAGGTCAACGGCCTCTGAAAGGTACGGGCTGTTTTCATCTAGCTCCTCTACCCCGAGGACATTGGGAATACACTGTAGTCAGAATTATATCGAGCGGTATGCTGAGACTGGCGAATTATACATGAAAAAGTATGTTTCCAGCGTGAATGCTGATTTAATTTCTTGATCAATTTTTCTAAATAGCAGTTAAACTAAGGAGTTGAAAGGGATCGAACATCCTGTGTGGAACAGGTAGAATTAAAAGAGCAACTACAAACTCACCCGTGCGTCCACCTTTATTTCTAAGTCAGTTAATTCATGATCTCAAGTGACAAAATAACAATTTGCTACTAGGGAGAGAATGACAGGGAGGACAATCCATTAGGGACAAGGATTAACGTCTTTTTCGGAATGTGTACTGTAAACTGCCAGGCTGTAAAACTGAAAACAATACAGACGTCCTACTGTTACTTTAAGCCTAAATAAAAGAAAATTCGTGGTTTTTAAAAAAACTCTAATGCACTCCTTTAACACAAGCTGACAAACTGTCACCGTAGTTCTCTGCCCCAAACTTATTATGTACAACAGCGCAAACTTCTGAGATTTACACGACATTGATCAAGAAGGTAAAGGCACAATTACAGAGATGTGGTCCTCAATCAGGGTGGGTTTCACTGAAAAAACCTGCCTAACCAAATATCCCTGCCCACCATTCCCATATCCCCTCTGCTCCTAAAGGGTCACTTTAGAATCCAGCAGTGGGCACAGGAAGATGAACCGGACAGAGCCCGAAAAGGCTCCCGGGGCGATTCTGCCACGCGCTCCCAGCAGGTAATCAGTGCTGCACCCCGACTTCCAAAGGAAAACAAGGAAATGTACTTAATTCATACGGGTGGCGCGACTGCAAAACTTCTAGAAAGTGGCTATCTCAGAGCTATTTCAGTCAAAACTGTTTGTTAGTTGAAACTTCTCATGTTTCAATGCAAACTGTGTATGACGATTTTTAGAGATAAAAAGAGTTTTGTTGCATTTCCATTCAAATCGGGGCTCACCTTACGTAGGGGAATTTACAATTTAAACCAAGCAAGAAAGCCTTTCTGCTTACTCGGCTCCATCTTGCTCTCTACTTTGGGCTAGAAACTAGTTGCTCCACTGAACACAAGGAGAGTATGAAGCACTACCTTCTCCACGCTCCCAACTGTCTTTCTGGGTCACAATTTCTAAGAAGCACAGCGTTTCCATCCAGCTTGCTATGTGATAATAAGAGGCAGGAGGTAGACGAAGTCATGAGAGGTACTTAAGCAAAGGGCACAACTGAGTAGAATAAATGAAGTCCTGACCTCGAAATAAGGAAGCATTTCCTACAACTGTACTCTCCCACCTAAGGGCATTAACCTATTTCCTGCACCTGTCCTTTTACCAATTTTCTACTGCTGCTTTTTATTTGTGATCCTATTGCCAACATTTGTCACGTGCTTTTTGAATTCTAACTTACTATGTTCTCAATCAGCCCAAAGATGCAAAAATCCCTCTCCTGTAGAAAAATCACAGCAGCTAGCAAAAGTGACACGGGAGTTTTAGGAAGTAGCCTGGATTAACTATTTGTGACTTATAAGTTGCCACAATCGGGCTAAGCAAAACCGTATATTTTCTAATAGACTTACATGCTTTAGAATTATAAAGAGCCTCAAGAAAATGTCTAAGAGTAGATCTTAATATTAGTTTTGCCTCTAATTGTTGTGACTTCTAGAAAATTTTGTAACTCCTGCATGCCCAGTTTAATGAAAGGTCTAGATACTGCATTACTGCTATTTTCAGATGTCAAATGCAATGATTTGACTAGAAACTTAGCCTAACATATACCAGAAGTAATACAGAATTCACTTCTTTTCACTTGGAAGAGACTTCATAAACTTAAGCAATAGAGCAGAAATGGTAAACCTATATAAAAGCAGCAAGTGTGTATGTGAAACATCAAGTAAGAATTCAAGACACAATCTTCAAATACCCTTCTCTTAGCATGTGACATACTTTTTCAGTTCTCTCCGCAACATTCCTCCAGGTGTAGAAAGTCTTTACGATGTTGTGGATATTTTCTGGAGGCGGCAATGCTCCTGACTTCAGTTGGGAAACAGCTTTTTCCAATCCCTCACACAAAGATTTTACAGAAGGCTCACATAAAATGATAAGATTTTCTGGAAGTACTTCAGGAATTCCACCAACCCTGGTACTTACAACCTTAAAAAGGAAAAAAGAACATGTGATCCTCCATAATTCATCTCTCAGGAAAATAAACAATACCAATTTAAAAAAATATTACAGACTGCATCTGATTATTTTTCAAAATACAAATACAGAGACCCCAACAGTGTAATAAGCCCTCAAAGCTTTTTACCTGTAAACCACAACTGGCTGCTTCCACAATTGCCATGCAGAATGCTTCAGTAAGGGAAGTATTAAGAAAGATATGTCCTTGAACTAAGACATTTCTGACATCTTTGTGTTCTAAGGCTCCCAAGAGACGCACTCTGATTTTTGAAACGAGAGAAAAAAGAGGGGAGTAAAAATCATGCTACAAAAGAAATACCATTTATAAGCCACGTGTGCTACTCATCTTATACTTAGAATCTTACTGCTTCTAATGTTTTCCATCTCAAAAGATTAATATCACCCAACTCTGATCTAAAAGGAAGTCACATAAAGCTGTTTGGTTAAAGCTTGTGCAGCTAACATATTTCTAACTTTTGTCACACAGATCAAATTTCATCTTCTCCAAAATCAGTCTGCATTCAATGAAAATGTTAATACACTTTGATGAGTAAATGTTAAAGT
Organism: Aethalodelphis obliquidens; assembly: GCF_003676395.1. Lineage (NCBI taxonomy): Eukaryota > Metazoa > Chordata > Mammalia > Artiodactyla > Delphinidae > Aethalodelphis > Aethalodelphis obliquidens. The sequence continues at coordinate 2,606,688 of NW_020838038.1, read as the reverse complement.
GTCGTTTCTAAACAGGAAAATGTTCCTTTTAAATTGATGCTTCACATGCACACAGCTCACATGTTAACTAAGTTACCGAGGAAGAGAAATGTTCGAATCTGTACATGCAGAGCAATTTACATGATTTGGGCCGTGCTATTTAAATCACAACTCAGTATGGCTGGAGAATCTGCAAACATTTCCAGTCAAATAGCTGTTTTTTTGTGCATTCTCGGGTGCCCCAACCAGGGCCCCCTAAAGTCAGATAATGTTGGGCTAACAGAAAAAATAAAATTATGAATTCCTTAACTAGGGTTCCCCATTTTATATAATTTTTCTTAAATAGGCCTTGCATTACATTTTTATGTCAAGTACATGTAGGAGAAGCAGCCCACTTAATGCAGGCATGTAGCCAAAACCAATTTTAGGTAACTGATATTTTCTCACCCAAGACAATATGGAATCCATCAATACCTGTCATGGAGCTGGTATCTTTCCCGTACTTCTTCCAAAATGACTCTCTTTGGTCCCTCTCCTCCAATTATGAAATTTAAATTGGGATATTTCTGACAGAGTTCAGGTATTATACCACTAAGCAAATCGGTCCCTGAAAACATCAAGTTGAATGTTTGAGTTATCAATAATTAACCTTAAAAAAAATTTTATCAGAACTTCTGAGAATCCACTCACTTTGAAAAGTAATATTAGCTATGCCTCCCTTACTTAAGGAGAGAAACAAATTCTCTCAAACCTTTCCTGGAATGGTGGAATCGTTCAAACTGCCAGGGGTCCCCCAAGAGTTCTTGAGGATATATACACTGACACCCATGGGTACCTTCCACACACCCAGTTCGTGGACTATTCTGTTCCGTTTCAACATTGTGTTGTAGGTTATTCACCTGTGTTTACACACCTACTGCTAAAAAATGGCATTTGAGGTAGCTTACATTTCAGTTAAAACTTTCTGCAGAGCAGGAGAGCTGACTGGAGATCTGGGTCTTGACCCAGCCTTTTTATGAGCAAACTCTGATAATGGGACTTTCCTGATAAGAGAAAATGAACAGACCGACGTACCTGAAGTCCAAGGTCTCTTTCACCTACAAAATTCTACCAGCGTTATGATTCTACTTCCTACTATAGGAAAGGGCTAAGGAGCAAAATATGACTGCTGCCTCCATTGTGTTGAGAATGCAGTTTGTACAGAGGACTTTGCAGCGAACACTAGGGTATTAGCAAAATTTGTAAGAGTCCATCCAAATCTGCTACAGCCCACTTCCCCCGAATGACAGTGAATGAAGGTGGCAGGACTTCCACTGCCAGATCATTACAGTCTGCAGAACAAAAGGGTGCATCTTGGTCCTTTTTTTTCTTTTTAATGAAACTTTCTTATGTTTATACAACCTTAGGTAATATAAAGCAGCAAAATAAATCATGCCCTACTAGTCTGAAAGTAGCAATCCAAAGTGACAGCAGTGTTGATGTTTAAGAATTTAGCTCATTAACAAGTACAAATCATACACATTCAAAAGTAAATGTAAAATAAGCCAGTTAAAGAAATGCATACACATACATACACAAGAACTGCACTTCTATCAATCTTCCCAAATACAGGCAGATCAATTATTAAAAAGATGGTAGGAGAAATAATATATATAGGGTCATTTTTATTAAATAATTCCAAGTAGGATTTATTACGTAAACTCTGCTAGTATTTTCAAAATATGACTGCATTAGCAAACATAAATTCACACGTGGCTTTTTTTGTTATTGTTTTTGCGGTACGCGGGCCTCTCACTGTTGTGGCCTCTCCCGTTGCTGAGCACAGGCTCCAGACGCGCAGGCTCAGCAGCCATGGGCTCACGGGCCTAGCCGCTCCGAGGCATGTGGGATCTTCCCGGACCGGGGCACGAACCCACGTCCCCTGCACCGGCAGGCGAATTCTCAAACACTGCACCACCAGGGAAGCCCCACATGTGGCTTTTCTGAATTATGAAAGCTTCTCATTAAAATCTTACCTATCTTTGTTTCAAGTTTATTACCAAGTCCATCAACTGGATTTTTAGATAAACCAGAAGGTGTCTTAATGACTTTTAACAAGTTACCTCGTATAATTGTTTCCTTCCCCTCCCTCCTTGCCCTCTCTCCCTTCTAATACAAAGGTTAAGAATCCATTCTTTAAATGAAAAAAGCCCAAAACCCCACATCTAGAGCAATAATCATAATTAGTAACAATAGCTACAATTACTGAGGGCTTACTATACCAGGCGGTGGGCTTTAAATGCATTGTTGTTTAATTCTGACAAGTACTTTAAAAGAAACGGAAACGATTAATATTATCAACGATCTATATTATTATTCTAAGAATAAAGGTTTTTTCCCCATAATAAGAAATGTTCTCGTGCCTCTAGCAAGCGTCCAACACAATGAAACATACCAAAGGACTTTCAATTGCCATATTCTCACAAAATGGACAAGAAAAGCTCTGATCTGAAGTGCTTCTAAAGCACAGTCTAATAGAATCTTCTGAATCTATACCTAGGATAATGGTGGCTGGGCTGAGGGTGGAGGGAACAGGAGACCTTAACTGCAGAAGAGCTCAACTCAGGCTTGTCATCTCTGTTACTTACTGTGTAACCTGGGTGAGTTACTTACCCCCTCTGAGACTCAGTTTCTTTGTCTGTTACATGCAGATAACATCTACCCTACAGTTGCTGGGAGGGTCAAGTTAGGTACTGTATCATGTACAGGCTTTATCAACTGCAGAATATAAATGTAAGTCATCATTAGCACTAGAGCAGAAGTGGGGCATGTCTGCACATGCACGTGAGCACTGCTAAACCCTGCCTGAGAGCAAAACAGGCTCAATGGAAGAGGGAAGAGGCCAGGGATCCTGGGTAATAGGACTTCTGATTTATTCTCTCTTACTTAATATGTTCCAGTGGCCTTTGATATCTGGTCCAAATGAACACCTCCTAAAGAAATTAATTCATTAATAATTAATGGACCATTAATACAACTACTCACGTTTGAACTACAGATGTGGCCATTCCTTCTCAGAATGTTACTTTTTGCACAGTGCCTGACATACGGAAAGGGTTTGATAAATATTTGTTAAATGACTGAACTGAGAACGGGAAAGGCTGTACCTTCACTCTTTGGTGGTTAGCTCAGCTGGTTAAAATACCATAGTTAGTGCAGTAAAGGTAAAGGTTCAATCTTTGAACAGGTAAGTTAATTTTGCTCTGATCCTTGACCATGCACGCATCATATGCTTTCTCAGCTAGCTATCTCACAAAGGTATATTATTTGGTGAAAAAACAAAATAGGCACATTTCTTAAGTTACAACAAACACATTACCAATATCCCAAGAGGGCTTCAGAACACAGAATGCTGCTCCATTCACATCTTCTTCAAGTAAGGAATGGAAGCATTTCATTGCCTTCACCCCCAAAAACGCAGTTCAGTAGAAGTTTTCTCACCAACCTCCGCTTAGTGGATCACTGCATGGACCAAGGCTCTCCATTCCAAAGGTAAAACATCGTGGCCAAGGCCCACATCTGGATTTTAGGCCACTCCCTAGTACACTGGGACACTTCTGATCCCACCGCTGAGCTTCATGCTTACCAAGAATCAGCTGCATTTGTCCACAAATCTGTCTGATGCCTATTTTGTTATATTTGTTACAGTATTTAAATAGCACAAAAATGGACAAAATGAGTTTCTGTGGAACTAAGCTGAACGGTTTGAAAAATTCAATAAAGACACAGTAAAAAAAAAACCTTGTCAGATTAGGGGATATCCTGAACCACTGTATAAGGTCAAAAACAAATGAAAAATCCAGAAGTACATGACTTCATGTGCCTTTAGGTTCTCACCACATTTAAGAGACCCAAACTGGCAACTGTAAGTTATACTTTTTAAAGGTGACTGTGCAAGAAGGAAGATGCAGCTCAAATCAGTGGACCAGTACTCTTAAGCCTGCAGGCCTAAACCAAATTATTGGTGATTCAGTGCATGGTAATAATATTTTGAGTAAATTAAAATATTTTAAAGGGGGGCGTTTACATATTATCTTTTTAACAATTCCCCACTTTTAGTGACAATTTTGATTGCTGGACAGGTTTTCAAATACCATCCAGAAAACCATTTATGTTTTGAATAACTGGACTGCTTCAGACTTTTAGTCAGCAAGGCTCTACAAATTCTACTGTGGCATCCATAAAGTGCTGCAGAGGCACTAAAACAATCCTCCTTGTGCACAGCAGACACATACCGAGTACAAATTGGGCTAAGTACTGTACAGGAACCATCACTGAACCTCACAAGATTACCAATGTTGCCCAAATCACACAATAGAAAAAAATTGAGACTCGGAGATGTCAAGTAGCTTGTCTTTGATCACACAGGAGGATGGAGCCAGGATCAGACTCTGGGCTATCTGACCCCCCTTTAGCACTTACGTGCCAATTCATTAGTAACGTCTTATCTACGATTAAAGGAAATAAGCAAGCTACAAAACAGTAACGTGCAGAACAAGCTCACTGACTTTGAGTGTATGCATAAAAACGACAGGAAAGCTATAAATCAAACGTTCATTAGGGTCATCCCTGAATAATACAGTTACAGCTGATTTTAGTTTTCACCCTTGCGATTTTCTTAGTTTTCAAAATATCTGCAATGAAAAGAAAGGGTTATGTGATGGTCTGGGCCCTGTACTTGCTACTGCATGTGTACAGAAATTTTTAAAAGACCTGACCTATTAAACAACATCAGGTTATTGTTTTTCCTTTTAAATAACTATGAAAACATCGGGGGGGGGGGGGGGGGAGGGCTGGGGCTGCGGATAGCATTTACCACTGTTCCAGAAATTTCTCCTTTAAGATGTATAAAACATTATTAGACCCTTCTTTGCTGTATTTAACGCAGAAGTTGTTATGAAACCATAAAACAAAACAAAAAGCCCAACAGTCATTATAACACAAATATTCAACAGCTTTCTACAAGGAAAGAAAGGCTGTGCAGTGCATTTGTAGCTATCATTTCATTACCTTTTCTGTAAACAAGTCTGCTGACAACAACAACAGTTATTACACTATCATGCCTCCTAAATGGGTCTGGAGTGAAGTCAGTAGGATCTACAGCATTAGGAATGACGGACACTATTTCAGGATTCAGTGCTGCTCTTAGCACAGTGTTTTCCTTACTAGTGTAAGAGACACAAATTATGTGGTTTGTGTCACAAAGAGACACAGTTAGAAGCTTGTTTGTAAGCACCGAGCTGACATCAGCAAATCCAAAAAGGGAATGGTCCGTGAAGACTGTCTGGAGGCCCATTGTCTTGGCGTGGAAGAGGGCATCATGGGCCATGGCAGAAAAGGAACTATGTGAATGGATTATCGTGACTCTCTCCCGAACAAATATGTACCTGAGCAATGGCAGACTGTGAAAGAGGGTCGTGGCTGTAGATTGGTTGTACATGACTTTCAGAGGCAAGTAATAGACTTTGAGGCCATTAGTGAGGTAACGGATGCCTTTGCGATTTCCATAAGCATGGGTGACAATTATGACCTTGTGCCCTCTTTCAATCAGGCACTGAGAGAGCTGGTAAATGTGGCCTTCCACGCCTCCCATATTTGGGTAGAAAAAGTCCGACACCATGCATATATTATGGGTACAGGTTCTACACGTGGAAAGACGTCCAGGGCTGACATGGGAGAGTGAAGCTGAGGGACGCTGGCCGTGCCCACCTCCTCCTCTACAGGCCATGCTGAGATGGTTTAGGCATTAGTCCTTAGAGCAACCCAGTTAAGATATGTGTCCTCTAGTACCTGAAAGAGAGAGTAAACAAGGATCTAAGCTCAGAGACAAAATACATTCCACACTCCAAATCCAGACATAAATATTCTTTTAATGTTAATCTGTTAGCTTTTCCCCTAGAAATAAAACAAAGCGTATGATGAATTCATGCATTTGACAGCATTTACTTGCTTAGTACTTACTGTGTGTCATACAACAAAACTAGACTCTGCATGTCCTTATATCTTAATTTTGCTCTAAAAATACTGTTACACATAATCTTAAACAATGTTTGTTACACCAAAGTATAGAATACTTTGCCAGGTTAACAAACCAGTTCATTCACATAATAAAACATATGGATCTTGACAGAAAAGGTTTGCTAACCCCACTTTAGAGCTTAGCCATTGACTCAATGAATCTCATCAAGTTCGCTAGCATTAAGTCTGTGGTTTACACTAAAATATACCTGGAGTTAGAACTGTCTTTTGAGAGCAGCTTTTTAAAGTGTCACCTGTAGCACATGCCACACACCTTATTTTCTCCTTCCCTGTTCAACAATGGTGATAATCAAACCATTCCCCTCATTTTCTTAAACTTTCAGTTATGTATATCTTCCCTCCATGAGTATCCCTCCCTTCAGTTTGGAATCGAAAGATAAAAACTAAACTAGAGACGGGCTGGATCTGGGGCCATTTTATACCTCTAAAGTAGGAAATGTTCAGCTCAGGGGTCCCCGAGATCATCAGCGCAAAAATCATCAACTCAATATTCAGTATGATTACAGATTCTTAGACATTTAAAGCTAAAGAGAATCTTGGAAAGTGAGTGAAACTCCTTCTCAGCTTTACAAATGAGATTTCCATGCCTCCAGAAACTCAACTATACAATGGGAAGCCATCCTAAAGGTCTGAGTTTCTGATGTCACCGCAAACTCAGAAAATGCAAAGTAACAGCTTGTGCAAAGTCTATTCTCTCCAACAAAGTCATGTTTATTTTAAATATTGTCTCAGAAATACTCAATGACTGTTTGTTGAGCTGAATTTGCTAACTACAATTCAATATTACCAAATCATAAGATTCTTCAAGTCTGTACTTTTAAGTGGCTTCACGAACATTTTCTTACTGTGGTTTGTCACCTAAACCCGAATTGCCAGTTCCATTCAATTTTAAAAGATGAATGGTAACGAAAACTGTGAGTAAAGCACCAAATGAAATCATTTAAAGTTCTGTCATTAGCCTGCAATGTTCTGTGAGAAATGTGCCTATCACGGTTATCACGCCTAACACTTTCATAAGGGCACAATCACAGAATCTTAAAATTTTAAAGTTGAAGAAAGGCTTGGAGATCTAGTGAATACCTCTCTCATTTTACGAATGAGAAACCAGACAAGTTGAGCGATCGGTCCAAGGTCCCCACCCAGCCACTTGAGCGGCAAATGCGAGACGGCCGTAAAGTCCACGGTCAACAAGTTCCTAGACAGTTATTATCAGCAGAGACTCCAGAGAAGCCTTAGGGTGACCCGGCGGGGGCTTGGGGTCAAAAGGACGGTGCTTCCACCCACCCGCCGAGCGCCGTTCCAGCTTCACTCGCTGAGGGGTCGCTGGGGAGCGCCAGGGCCAAGGAAGGGATGACCCCGCTCAGTCAGCGACCCCGGCGCAGTCAGGCGGGGTCTCGCCAGGCCCAAAGGGAGGAAAACGGCCAAAGAGCGAGCAGGAGGTCGAGGCCGGGAGTCCCAGAGCCGTTCGCCCCGCCCGCCTTAGCCGACGCGGAACCGGCTACAGCTCGGCGGCCCCAGCGCTCCCTCAGCCCCACTCGACTCCGGAGACCCTCGACCCCGACCTCCGACCCTCAAGCCGACTCGGCTTCGCCCCCTGCATCATCGGCCACGCTCCCCTGAGGGCAGCTCAGTCCCATCTGGAAGCGGCAAGGAGTACCGGCGCGGGAAGCTCAGACACGCACTTACCAGCGAGTCCCATGGCCGCCAGTGTCCGGACCTCCCGCGGCTGCAGCCGGAGTCCCGCCCCGCTGCCCCGAAGCACCAATCAGGGGCGTCCGCGCCCGAGCGCCGCGCCCCCGGAACAGCCAATCACAAAGAGGCGCTGGGGTCACATGCAGGAGTGACGCTCAGTCCCCACCCTTCAGCGCGGGGTGTAACGTCAGCGGGCGCCTGCACAGTTGCCACTATGTTCCGGAAGACTTGTTTTCTCTGTATTGAAAGCACTAATCCTCGGTTTAACCTTTTATATGAATTCTGAATATTGAGATTCTCTAAAAATCGGCCTTGGGCTCTTGTTACACAAGCAGCCCACCGGGACCCTTCGACGGGGTAAAACCAGTACTCCCAGCGTGCCTCGCAGCAACTCTTTGGCGCTCCTGGGAGTTGTAGTCCCGTGGCCTTCGGAGGCGAATCCGAACTTAGAAAACTCACTCCCAGGATGCACCGCACTTCTAAACGCGGGTCTTGCGGACCGTCGGGTGGGTTCGCGCCTTGGTTGTCTAGGTACAGCGTCCCTTTTCTGGAAGCTTGTTCTCTGGCTTCCAATTGGAGAGACTTTTGGCTGGGAAGGCTACAGAAAGCTGGGGTCATGGTGGGGTTTTGTTTGTTATTATCTGTGCCACAGCAGACCTGCCAGTTTCTTACCATTCTGGTAGGATTGCTTGATGTAGTAAATACAATACACAAAAAGTCAAGTCAAAGTTTTTAGTAATTTGAATTTCAAATAAATATTTTTTAATATGTGTGTCCCAAATATTGGGGTCTTTACTAAAAAAATATTCGTTGTTTATCTGAAATTCAGATTTAACTGGGCACGTTTCATTCTACCTGGCAACCCTCCACTCTGGAGGAAAAAAACCTGAGGTCTGACCTGAAATATCAACTCCCATTCAAACTGGTTCAGCTGGCTATGGTGGTGCTTGGCCAAGAGGCTAATGAATCACTGGAAGTGGTCTGATGGTCATCCAGCCCTCACAGTGGGTACACAGGGTTCCCCAGCCGAGCAAATGCCTTCCTGAGCGCCATCACCACCATCGTTGCCAGCACCCATCTTAAGCCTGTAGAAAGCCTGTTCATCCCTGAAGATTTCGGCTCCTTTCTGATGCCCTACCCAAACTTCCAGAGAGAATTAAATCCTCCCTCTTTTGTATTTTGACAGCCCTTTGGCCATATGCTGGTATAGCATTTATCAGGTGATATTCAATTTGTTTGCCTGTTCCCCCTCACACCCCCTCCCCCGCCTTCTTCCTCAACCTGATCCTTGGAGACTTGTGTTTTCTTGGGATCTCACATGGACTGCTTTCTGAAAATTGGCATTTGTATTTGCTTGTTAAATGTCTGCCTTCCCAGCCAGGGAGTAAGCAGAAGCAGGGTCTGTTCCTGGTACTAGACACTGAATACGTTTTAGCTGTATTAATGCCTGTGCTCCGCAACGGGAGAGGCCACAACAGTGAGAGGCCCATGTACCACCAAAAAAATAATAATAATAAAATAAAATAAAACTAGATATCACCTTCCCTTGAAATTCAACTCTTTGCAAATTCATACGTAAATTAGCTCTTGGATAATTTTGGAGTGGGAAGGCAATGAATTTGTATGGAGAACCCACTATCTATATATATACAAGGCACAAGGCAGGGGAAAACTGGCATGAGCTTTACCAGCAAGGAAACAAGGCAAAGTTAAGGCATATGTAAATATCTATGATAAAAGGTAGGAAGCGATAAATGTCACAAAAGAAATACAAGAAAAATACTGGGAGTTCAGAGGGAAAGAGTATTTCTGGCTGCCAGCATTTAGCTCCTGGAAGTAAAGAGTGCTCATGCAACTGCTGGGAGCAAGATTATTCCAAGAACAACGTGACCGGGGTACAGAGACAGATGCTGACTGTCCAGTGAATGCTGTTGTGCAATTTCACAGCGGGAGAGAAGGGGAAGGGTTCAGATAGGAGAAGGGCGGTATTTCCAGGGAAGGTTGGAGAAAACTGATAGAGGATCTTACTATGGAAAATGGATTTGATGCTGAGCCAGACTTCCAGCCAAGATGACACTTTCATTTAATATTTTGAGATTCCTCTCTTCTCATTGTGCTTCAAAAAGAAAAACAAGAGACATAAATGAGAAAATTCATGTTATAGCTGTGATTAAGATCCTAAATATTTCCATGTATCAGAAACAGAACCAAAGTGCAAAACGGTGATCAGAACCAAGCCACACAGGTCCTGTACTCTGTATGTGGAAGCAGGAAGACACTGACGAGGGTTCAGCTCTTGTAAAACAATAGAGACTAAAAGGTCTCCATGTGTGGCTAGAGACAGGAACCAACCCTGTGGGAGACTGTTACATGGTGGCCTTCAATGAACCATTTTCCTATGTTCACACCGTTGTCTAATCCCTTCCCACATCAACTCTAGGCTTGGCCACGTGACTCACTTGGCCAATGGGACATCAGTAAATGAGATACAGCAGAAGCTTAGTATGTGCTTATGCACTGAGGCATGTCCTGTTGGAAGCTCTCCTCTTGAAAGCCAGTGGCTATGCTGTGAAGAAACTCAGGCAAGATACTGAATGATGAAAAGCCACCTGGAGAGAAGCCCTGGAGAATAAGAGTTCATCTTGGGCATTCCAGTGGCAGATGAGTTCCCATTCACTGGTCACAGAATCAATACTTCACTATTAACTAAATAATTATTTATTAGGCACCCACTACATGCCAAGACATTGTTCCCACTCTGAGGATTATGAGTAAATGAGACGAAGTCCAGCTCTTGTTGAGCAAATGACCAAATCCATTAAGCTCACAATTTTCACCCAACTCTTCCTTTCCTTAAAAGTCTTAAAATGGATTATTTGTGTCATCTCCTTTATCAAGTATCTCAGGCAGTATTTTAATCTCATCCAACTCTGACCATTATACCATCCAATCTGTTTCCACCTCCAAAGGGTCTCCCACCACGCTGCTGTAGTCACAGATTTATGATCTGTGCTGTCCTATTAATGCATTTTCTGGCCTTGTGGCTTAGATAATCAGGGACATCATGCATCGCTGGCATTTATCGTGTTTGCTTTAAGCTCTCGGGGCTTTCTCACATATTTTTATTTTGCAACACAATTTTGTGGGTTGAAAAATTGCAGCTCACGTTCCAAAGCTATTAGTATGACAAATATTCCTGTACGATGACCAGTGAACTCTAACAAGGCAATAGGCCAGTTCCGCCACCTCCACCCTAAGGACCCGCTCCATCCCAGCCGAGACCTAGCCTCAGGGAATCCAAGTCCAAGTCTCCTGGTGCTTAGAGATGGTTGGGCAGAAAACAGGGGGCCAGGTTTTGGAAGTGGAAAGCCGGATCTCGGATCTCGTATAGCTTTGTCCAGAGTTCCCTATAACATCTCCATCTAAATGGCAATTGGGAAGCCAGAGCCGCTAACCAAAATGTGGTTTGAGTTGGTTTTAGGGCAGATCCAGGAATCCAGTATAAGCCAAGAATTTTGCTCACAGTCATGCTTCTCTTTTGGCGGATAATCCCTTTAATATGTAAAGTACATTGTATTTTTCAAATTGTTTTCATTTATGGAGTGAAATTAACAACTCTGAGATACAGGGAGATGAGATTATCACTCATGCCTTTAGCAGGAGAGGAAGCGAAGGCACCATGAGGAGGCTTGGCCTCATAATGCCATTAAGTGGCAGAGCCTGTCCTTCAACTCAAGTCTTTTGTCCTTGTCTGGGATTCGACCTCTCTTTTTAACCAATCAAGATGAGCAAAGTGACTCTAATTGAGCAGTGTCCCTTGGACCATCTGCTGCCCCAGCTCTCAAGGGAATTTAACCAAATACTATTGAGGAGGAGAGAGTGGTAGAAACTGAATGAAGGGACAGAGCGAGAAGCTGAATGCTAATACATTTAAGAAACTAAGTTACCTGTGAGCCCTTTCAGAAGCCTGAGAATCAAACAGTACAACTAGAAGAAAGAAGGCCCATTGACATAAAGGTCATAAAGTGAGGACAAAAGGGACAGTGACAGGACAGGAGTGACTGGGCCAACACCAGTAAATGATGAGGCCATGGTAATGGCTGCACTGTGGGGACTGGTCCCAGGCAAGGTCAAGATCAGCTGTGTCCCCAGGGTAGGGGCTGAGAGCTAAGGCAAGGGAGGAAGGAAGGAAGCAGAGGGCCCAGAGCCACAGCCTCCGAGAGAACTTCAGCAAAGGACGGGAGAACCTGGGAACTGCTTAGGAACCCTGAGAGAGGAAGGGCAGGGATTTGGGACAGGATCCAACCATTCTACCACTCGGCTCTAGGAGAAACAATACAGTTTTTTGCTATGTTTATCATTCTTTATCTCCTTATTATTGTACTGCTCCAGATGGTCTGGCCTGAGAAACTTGGGTTACACAAGTTTGATCAGGACACAGTTCCAATCGCAAAGAGGTCACAGAGTAGTGGGGAGATAACGTGAACATAACTATTTACAAAAGTGTGCAATAAATGTAATAGATTATGTGTGTATCTATCATCTATCTACCTACCTACCTACCTACCTACCTATCTATGCAAGATGCTTGGGAGAGCATCAATTTTTAAGTTATTTGCTAAGTAACTTAGTTCCGCTAGAGCTGCTAAATTCCCTGTTTTACCAAACTTTTCAGTAAATCTACACCATCAACAAGTTATTTGTGGGAGTATTTGAGCAAAAAAGCAAAGGAAAAACGCTTGTGCTCCCTTCCTGGGTAGCTGTGGAAAAGAGAGATGAATCATGAGGCCCTGAGAACTGAGATGTGAATGAGACTGACAGTTGAATAAGCGCAGAAACGTGGAGCTGGAGGTGGCCGGAAGAAATATACAGCCGCAAAGATGTCAGGGGCACCAGTGGGCTCTCCTCCATCAAGTCAAGTTCAACTGGGGGTCAAGTCAAGGTCAACTGAATCTCAAAGGAAAGACTGATGTCCAGCTGATTTGGGGGTCACATTTATTTAACCTCGTTTAGAACCTTAAACCTTCTGAGACCTATTCTTTCGGTTTCCCAAAAGTGGAGTCTAGTTTTCTTGTGTTCATGTCTCTCCCACACCTCGCACTTCTGAATTCCTTTCTCTCTGTAAAATGTTTTTTTATTTAGCATAAAATTTAGAGCGGTAGCATAGTCAATAACACACGAAATTCTCTGGCTTGAATGATGTGTTTATTTTCTTTAAATACACTTAAATATGAAACAACAGACAGTAGTTTGGTAAACTCAAAACTACAAGCTGGACAGTAATCAGATAATCAGTGCTGATCATACAAATCAAAATCGGCATAAGAAAGAATCAGAATAATTCACAAGAGAGTTGCAATTAGCAAAGGACTCGAAGACTATGCGAACTGCCTCATCTGCTCTGAGTAATTAATCACATGGTACCTGTCATTCCACGATGATCAAACCTTTTTCACTCTCCATTCCTTGGTGTGCAGAGCACCTTCAGTTAGAAGACATCTGTCAGAGAGCCAGGGGATCCTCAGCTGGTGTTTAATGGAAGGTCCATCTGGATTCACCATAGTACTATGTAACGCGGATTTTTTTTCTAACACCTGGAACAGTGACAGCAACTTGGCAAAGCAGCATGCTGTTTAAAACGACAGGGATGGGGAACTGGGTGGGGATCAAGGCTGAATCAAGGATTTTCTCGATCGTGGAGCCCATGGGCGGCCCTTCTCTCCTTTGGAAAGCGGCAATGCTTTGGACATGCTGGTTTTCCATTTGCACAGGTTCTCATGTGAAAGGGGCATCTGTCCTCACAGCTGTTACAAAAGAAAATAAACATGAGAATTCAGAATCAAGGACTAAATTCCAACGAAAAACTCTGATCTGATTTGATTACGTTTTCAAAGTAAATTTTCCAGATACATATTTGAAATGTCAATATAAAATCCTGATGGTTACCCCACATGGTTTCAAAATCTATTAAAGCACAATTGCTAACTTCTAAGCGTTCTATTCATCAGTGAAGTTCTTGCTATATAAATCCAATGACATCCCCTTCCTCAAAGAAAAAAAGCAAACATATGTGGATATATATTGAGAGAGAGATTGAGCTAAAGAGTCAGCTGATCTGAAATAATAATTGTTGAAATTTCATCAACTTTAGTTTTTGCTTAAGATCCATAAGCCAACAACAGTAGGCAGGATTTTCTGGATTTCACAGTCAATCATCACTCTATATACTTATTCCGTAGTTGCCAAACCTCTGTTTTACTATCAAAAAGGGGGCTTGGCACTGAACAGTAAAATTGGCTTAATAAGGAATCCCACCAAATCTAAATGGTATTTACATTAAATGTCAATGGGCCAAATTTAGGCAAAAGTGCAAAAGTCATTCACCTGCAGGTGTCTGGGTGAAATATCTTGTGCTTCTGGCAGCAGCTCTCCAGAGTTTCTCTGCACTCAATGCAACTGCAGTTTTCTGGGTGCTGGATGAGATCTCTGGGACATGGCGTTTTACAGACACACTCACAACGATCTTCATCAAACTTCATGTGTGGACCGCAGAGAGCCAGCTCCTGGAGATGAGCGTCATCTAAACGGAAAAAGTGTTGGTCAAAAAATACACCTCACACCTTCCAGGCTATGGGTAGAAACAGTGATGTATTTCCCCACCGCAGATCATAATACTAATATAAAGGATACAGCAGTGACAATGAACTTTGATTCCACAGACATCTGTCGGAAAACATGATCAGCTGAGAGAGGAGGGTCTGAGAGGTCTTTGACACACTTAGCTGACCGATATTTCTTCTAGAAAATATACAAAACAACTGGATAACTACTACCCCATGTCCAATTCTGATCATCGAGTTGAAATTCATTGCAAAAAACAGAGGAGACAGAAACTTTGGAAGAACTTGACAATGTCACCTTAGCATTCTTGAAAGGCTCGGAGGAAAGTTAAGTGTTGAGTTTCTTCCCCAAACCTGCTTCTCTCCCAGTGTGCCTCACTTAGTGAATGGTACCACCACTCTTGACTCACCCGCCATGTTGAATCTAATTACCATGTCCACCCAGTTCTGCCTCCCGGAATTTATTCTTTTGTATCATCACTGCCACTGCCTCAATTAAGTCAGTACCTTGTACTTTTTGTGCAGATGGCACTCATTCACTTCAACACAAGTTTTATCCTTTCAATCCATTCTCCACAATATCAAATGCAAATCTAATCATGTCACTCTACTGCTTTATTTTTTTTAATTTATTTATTTTTGGCTGTGTTGGGTCTTTCGTTGCTGCACGCGGGCTTTCTCTAGTTGCTGTGAGCGGGGGCTACTCTTCGTTGTGGTGGGCGGGCTTCTCATTGTGGTGGCTTCTCTTGCTGCGGAGCACGGGCTCTAGGCATGAGGGCTCAGTAGTTGTGGCTCGTGGGCTCTAGAGCACAGGCTCAGTAGTTGTGGCGCACGGGCTTAGTTGCTCCGCGTCATGTAGGATCTTCCCGGACCAGGAATCAAACCCGTGTCCCCTGCATTGGCAGGCGGATTCTTAAGCACTGCGCCACCAGGGAAGTCCCTGCTCTACTGCTTTAACTACCTTAAAAGGTTCTCTCTTCCCCAATAAGAGTCAATTTCCCCACCAAGACATAAGAGACCCTCCATGAGCTGGACCCTATTAACCTCCCAGACTCATCTTCTGTCTCTCTCTCACGTACCCTATGTTCCTCCATACCAAATTATAGTACTTTCAGTTCTCGTGATATGTCAGGGTCTCTCAACCCCATGCTTTTCGCCTTGTCGTTCCCTTTGCTAGTCATCCTTTCCCCCGATACCTTTCCCAACTTCAAATTTAGTTAAGTGCCCTACCCTGTGCATATTTCCATTCTGTCCTTTCTGGTACTGCTTACATTTGTCTGTTTATTTCTCTGTTTCCTCTGTTAATGAAAAACTCCTAAAGGTTATAGGGATCAGGTCTCATCGTTCTGGCATAAAATAGGCACTTGAAAAACATTTGCTGAGTTTATCTGTTGTAATAAAAGGGTCCTGAAGCAGGCCGATATATGGAGATTCTGAAGAATCCCATCTAGCATTCCAAGACATTGGGTTAAGGCATATGGTCTTGCCAGTATCTGGCCATTAATGATATATCAAAATGGCAGTCTCATGTCATCCAATCTCACAGTCTTAACTGCTCTGTGACTGATGATCTTTGAGGGCTCCTGTGGAATGCGTATTGAAAGGCTAGATCTGAGGATCCTCCATTCTGAATTGTGTGAAGAGGAAGAGGGTAAGCTTTGTAAGCCATATGCAGATGCCAGATGTCACTTTGGGGCAAGACGAGACTAGACAGAAGCGCCTAAAAGATTTGCATGGATCACTAGGTGGCAGTAGAGATTCACTTAGAACACTTCAGGCTGTCCCAACTCCATTCTTAGAGCCGTGGTTTAGGGAAACAGTCTACCGGGTATTTGCTGAACTTCAACAAGGTAGCTGGCAGTGGCTGACCTCGATCCTTATAGATAAGTTGAAAGTGACAGAGAATGGACGTAGGAGAGCTGAGTGAAGCGGTAACTAGCTAAGGGTGATACCCCATGTATTGTGTATCAATTTCAATCCTAGGGAAGTTGATGATGGGATACCAACGTGTTAGGTCCTCAGCCTTGTTCCATTTATCATTTTAAATCAATAAACTGATGGAATTTTTCCAAGTAAATTCTTGAATTTGTGGGTATCTTGAAGAATTTAAAATCCAGAATCAGGACTCCCTAATTTTTTTTCTTTTTTTGGTATTGTTACTTTTCTTGTTTGTTTTTTAAAACAGTTCAGAGCAATGGCCTGAATCTAACAAGATGAAATTAAATTGGACTTGGATTCACTAACTCACATATGCTCATCCAGGGAAGAGAAGTTATTATAGAAAAGGCAGCTGGCTTAATAGCCACGTGTGTGGGAAGAAAAAGTATTTAGTGAACAGTAAGCTCAATATATGTCATCAGTTTGATGAAGCCACTGGAGAAGTGACCATGAACTTGGCCCATATTAACTGAGTTGCAAGAGATGAAAATGAGAAGTGATCAGAAGCGATCCAGGCTACCCCATGCCTCTCACTTCCATCATTGCCACAACTTCCTAAAAGGTCCCCTTCCTCCTTGCCTGCCCCAAGTCAACCCATCCTCTTGTACACTGTCACTCGGTTGATTTTGTTAAAATTCTAACTGGTGCTGTCACTGTCCACTTAAACCAGTTGAGTGGTTTCCTTTTGCGTTTAGCATCACGTCCAAGCTCTGGGACACGCTTTACAAGGGTCCCCTGTGAACCTCTCCAGCTTCCTCTCTCACATCTACCCAGCCCCCTCCTGTAACGTCCCCACCATGCTGACCGTCTTCCAGCAGCCTGACGCGCTGCGGTCTTTCACTTCCAGCCCTGAGCGCTCATTTTTCCCTGGCTCAGAGCACTCCTCTCTTTCTCCACTACTCTTCCCGCCCTCAACACACATGGGCGCCGGCTAAGTCCCTCCCCAGGAATTACCTTCAGCAGAAAGAAGCTGCCTCACCCAAGGTTATATCTCCTCTCTGAGGCAGCCCACATCCAGTGACGAGTCCATAGGACCCAGCCCCTTTGCCTCAATTTGAGGCGTCCCCCCACGGGCTGTCCCAGTTTCAGCTCCCCACAGGCTTGGCTAATGCCTCTCAGCAACTGCAACACGGTTCACCTTCTCCCTCTGCCCAGTCCTGCCCCCGACCCTTCACCTTTGAAAGCAGTCCTGCATGTAAACCTCCAAAGTACAAATCTCTCTCCCAGGAGCTGTGTAGCAGGAAAAGTTTGATTAGAACAGCCTTTAAGTTCTATGTTTACAGCTTTCCACGATAACTTCCTTTTTAAAAAAATTTTTATTGGAGAATAGTTGATTTACAATGTTGTGTTAGTTTCAGGTGTACAGCAAAGTGAATCAGTTATACATATACACATATCCACTCTTTTTTAGATTCTTTTTCCATATAGGTCATTACAGAGTATTGAGTAGAGTTCCCTGTGCTGTACAGTAGGTCCTTATCAGTTATCTATTTTATGTATAATACTGTGTATATGCCAATCCCAATCTCCCAATTTATCCCTCCCCCCCCTTCCCCCTTGGTAACCGTAAGTTCGTTTTCTACATCTGTGACTCTATTTCTGTTTTGTAAATAAGTTCATTTGTGCCGTTTTTTGGATTCCACACAATAACTGTCTAACACATTTAAAAATGGGTCACATGGAGAAAGAATGAGATTGGTTTTACATGGTTCTATAGGGTAAAGCTGAACTAACAAGCTGATGCTCTAGAGCTGGGCTGTCCAACATGCTGGCTACGGGCCAGAATGAGCATGAAATGGCAAGTGGGAATTGAGATGTGCTCTAAGTGTAAAATACACACTGGATTTCAAAGACTCAGCACAAAGAATGAAGGGTATATCCTTGATAAATTTTATATTGCCTGCATGTTGAAATGAGAGTATTTTTTAAATATTAGATTAAGTAAAACATTAATTTCATCTGTTTCTTTTAACCTTTTTAATGTGAGTACTATAAAATGTAAGTTGCATATGTGACTCTCACTGTAATTCCACTGGACAGCACTCTTCTAGACAGAGAGAGAGACAGATTCAGGTTCAATATAGTTTATTAGCAACAAGAGTGTGCCCAGTGTAACTGAGATGCCTCAGTGGGTTTGTCAAGTTTCCCCATGACTGATGCATCCTCTAGCAGAGGATGGCTGAAGACTTGGTGGGAAGGATGTACATGACATTCAAGATTGGCATGGGCATTTACAGAGTTACTGTATGACCCAGCAATCCCACTCCTGGGCATATATCCAGAAAAGACAAAAACTCTAATTTGCAAAGGTACATGCATCCCAATGTTAGCACTACTTACAATAGCCAAGACATGGAAGCAACCTAAATGTCCATCAACAGAGGAATGGATAAAGAAGATGTGGCACATGTATACAATGGAATACTACTCAGTCATAAAAGAGAATGAAATAATGCCATCTGCAGCAACATGGATGGACCCAGAGATTATCATACTCAGTGAAGTAAGTCAGAGAAAGACAAATATCATATGATATCACTTATATGTGGAATCTAAAAAAATGATACAAATGAACTTATTTACAAAACAGAAACAGACTCACAGACATAGAAAACAAACTTATGGTTACCAAAAGGAAAGGGGTGAGAGGATAAATTAGGAGTTTCGGATTAACATAAACACACTACTATATATAAAATAGATAAACAACAAGGACTTACTGTATAGCACAGGGAACTATATTCAATAACTTATAATGGAAAATAATCTGAAAAACAATATATATATAAAACTGAATCACTTTGCTCTATACCTGAAGCATTGTAAGTCAACTATACTTCAATTTTTAAAAAAGATCTGCATGGGCATTTAAACTGCATGAACTTTAAGATTCCCTCAGACCCTGGGTTGAGCTTTCATGAAAACACTTGGAAGCTGAGAGACTGAAGCACAGGGAGTAGCTTGTTATTTACAGTTTCTAGGACAGATTCCTTAGAGCTTAATCCTTACTAATCTTGCTTGTAGATCATAGTTGGAAACAAGCAAGGTTCAAATTGCATGATTCCTTACTATCTTTACAGTGGAATCACGTCAAGTTCTCTCAGAAGTCAATAAAAAGTGGATTCACTTTCAGCCAGATGTTCGTAATCAAAAATCAGAGCATTGTGAGTTATGTGCAGTGACGAGAGCCTAGCTCATCTGGTTCCCAACTCCTCTGAGCCCAACAGCTGTGTTTTGCTTTACTTTGCCCTCGTTTCAGAAGAATTCTTCTCTTATTCCCCATTTTTTTCAAATTATTGGCATGTTTTCCCATGACACAGTTGAAAGAAACCAACACGTCCAAAATGACCTTACATTCCTGTAGGACTTTTTATATAAATAACTTAGTAAAACGTGGTTGACTCGTGTTTCATTCTGAAGTGGCTTTCATTAAAGTTTATCATCCCCTTTCAAATTCAATGTTTTGGGATGCTCTAATCATTTGGGTCTTTAAGATTAAAAAGCAGAATGATGCATTGGTAGACTTACTATATAATTATAGCACAGAGGTCTCTGGAATCTCACTGCTTCTATCACTCTTAGCTGTGTGTCTAGAAAGTTACTAGACATTTTGGTGTGTCCATTTTGTAATTGTAAAAAAAAAAAGGGATACTAATCATACATTAGGATTATTGGGAGGATTAAATGAGTTGATACATATAAAAGGCTTACAAGATCGCTTGGTCAGTAAATACTAGCTGCTATTGTTGTTATTATTATTATTACTATTATCATTTCACCACTGCTATGATTACCTTCCATTCCGGCGAGTGGATTCTCCTCCTGTAAAACACATTTACATTTGTTGCTGTCCCAGAGCATGTCAATAGGACAGAGTTTCTTGGAATGGGAACAGCTAGGAGGAGAAAACAATAAATCAGATTTTAAAGCTTTCGAGAGCAGTCATACCTTTGGAACATTTTCTAAGAAACGTTGAATACATTTCTGAGTGGAGAACAGTGAAGATTTTTAAGGAGCTTAATTCATATTGATGAACAGCATGTTATTAGATAGTAATTCTGTAATTACAAATATTCTCTGTGGAAACGTTTGGAAACCAAACTGTAATTTTGGAAAGGTATAATCTTTTTAAGAGGATTGGTGTTAAAAACTATGTAAATTAGCTGTCAACAGAGCTTATTTACCCCAAGTGAATAGTGTTCTAACATAGCTCCTGAGCATTATGTCTGTAACACGGAGATAAGAACATTGGCCAGGACAGCAGGAAAATCTTGAGGATAAATATTCCTTTATTACGAGCTTTCTTTTCTACTTGGCACTCACACAGTGCGTTTACTCCTTTACTTGTGCAAGATCTAAGTATCCAACTTAATTACTTTGTATTTTTATTCAAGAGTTGTGATTTGCCCTTTGTTTCTCTGTAGTAAATTCTTTTCCCCCAAATCAATGATTCTTACCTTTGATTTCAGAACACTTGAGGGTGTCATAATTTGTCTCATAAAGAATCACAAAATACTCACAAAATGTCTAGTCAAATTAAATTTAAGTCATTTTTCATTTAAAATAATATTTCCCATTTGGTCAACTTAAGAGGAAGGCTTAAAAAACTACCAGAACCAGATGCACACCGTTGTGCCGCTCCCCAGTGACTCCAGGAGCCTACTTTCCCCCTCCTAACTTCGGGACTTAAAGATGTAAACAGCCTGAAATGGGTTTTATCTAATGCTTGTTCTGGAATGAGGGAACAGATGCCAAATCTGAGTCTGGAGTAGAGTTTTACAGCTGCATCAGACTAGGCATATTAAGAACAAACGTGCCCACAGCTTGACATGCTGAGTTCAAAACCACTGAACTTTCTGATCCTACTGCAATATACATGTAACACCTCATAAAAAATATACTTGCCAAACAGTTATTACCCGTAGATCTGGGTTAGAACCTAAAAGACAAAGAGCTTGAAGAGAGAGCGATGACTCTGTAATTAATGAACTATGCTCCACACACGGCTTTAGCCAAGGCAAGAACAAGCATAAAGAAGTGTAAGAAATGCTTACCGATCTTCTTCGGGGATCTGGACGGATCTTCTAATAATCGAGTACGGATGGCGGGGAGCTGTTGGCAAGCACTTACAACCTGTATGGTTGGCAACTTTAACAGGCACTAATTCAGGTACTGATGTCAAAGGTACTGATATCTCAAAGAGCTAGAGCAGAGAAAGAGAACTATAATACATATTTAAAAAAATAAGGATAATTTCTACAGTCTGCATTTTTGCCTTTGTCCCTTACGGTAATGACTTTAGCAAAGTCGTCCATTAAGAATACACTACCAAACGTAAAACAGATAGCTAGTGGGAAGCAGCCGCATAGCACAGGGAGATCAGCTCGGTGCTTTGTGACCACCTAGAGGGGTGGGAGAGGGAGGGTGGGAGGGAGGGAGACGCAAGAGGGAAGAGATATGGGAACATATGTATATGTATAACTGATTCACTTTGTTATAAAGCAGAAACTAACACACCACTGTAAAGCAATTATACTCCAATAAAGATGTTAAAAAAAAAAAGAATAGAGCTAATATGCAAACTATTATATATAGGATGGATAAACAACAAGGTCTTACTGTATAGCACAGGGAACTATATTCAATGACCTGTAATAAACCATAATGGAAAAGGATATGAAGAAGAATATATATGTGTATAACTGAGTCACTTTGCTGTAAAACCGAAATTAACACAACATTGTAAATCAGCTATACTTCAATAAAATTAAAAAAAAAACAGAACTAATAAGGCTAAGGGCTGGCATGAAGGAAAGAATTCTGGGCTGGGTGTCAGAAGACCAGGGCCTTAACCAACTTTATCAAGTATTTAAGTTTTGTCAAATCTCTTAAATTTTTGGTGTCCCTAGAATGCTTGTGAAATGGTAACCTTGTAAAATGTTCCCTGCTCCTGCTTTAAGTCTGAGTGTGAATTGTAAGGATTAAATGAAATTATAGCTATGAAGTTTCTTTGCAACCATGGTGAACAGATTACTGTTCAAAACTATTTACTTATCTCTTCCCATGCCATCTCCATTGGAGGAATACAGTTTTCTGTTCCTTGACTTTGGACTTGGCCATGTGACTTGCTTTGGTTGACAGGACATTAGCAGACACGACACAAGCACAGACTTGAACTGTGCGTGCATGCATTTGCTCTAGCCACGTGAAGAGCATGAGCTGGCAGGCTTGCTGGTCTAAGGGATACGAGACACAGGGACCGGACCTGGACTCAACCTGCAGCTTGCCACCAAGCCCAACTGAGCCCACTCTAAACTAAAGGAATCTCAGATATACGAATGAGAAAAAGCCATCGTTGTTTGAAGCCACTAAGTTTTAGGGTGTTTATTATGCAGCATTATATAGTAATAACTGACTGATACAAGACCATCATGCCCAAACAATGAGAGGTAACATGAATATCATTCCATGTTTCTATATGCTAGCCCCTGTTGTAAACACTTTTATATTAATTCATTTACCTTTGTAACAACATAATAGGGAGGGTTTTTTAAATTACCCCCCTCCAACTCTACAGGGGAAGAAACAGATGTACAGAGAGGTTATATATATAACTTGCCTAAGGCCATATAACTATTGATCGGAAGAGTGGGGATTTGAACCCAGGCAGTCTACTCTAGAGCTAGAGGGGATATTCTTAAGAATATGCCTTATTACTTTTTGCAATGAAATTGCTGTGACCAGAGGAAGCAAGATGGGATCTCCATAAGTAAAATTTACTTGCTGAGAATATCAGTTACTTTGTTTCTAGAGAGGCTCTCTGATGTATGGATGCATTTCAACTTGATTTGAATGCTCTGTCCATTCAATCAGCATTCCATGTAGTCCTTACTACATAGAGTCTTCATTTTATTCACTTAGTTTCTAAGATGTATTTCACTGAACAGTCCATAACTTTGGGATGAGAGGTAGTTTTTCTTTAAAAAAAAACCCCACTATTACAATGTTCAAATATGCATATTTGGAAAGAAAAACTGCTGTACATTTACACTTAAGCACATTCTTTAAAACTACTCATTTGTTGAGGACAGCAGTCAAAATACTCAATTATCCATTGTTAAGTGGAAGCAATCCATTAAAGTTGTGTTTAGTCTGACCTTTTTATATGTAATGGCGCGTCCATGAGTCTAAGTAAGCGGGTGTTTTTAAGAGTGTTTATTTTGCATGAACTTCATCTTCTTGCGAAATTTTTCAGCTATACTCTAGGGTATAACACGGTCATGAACTAAAGTCTCTTACGTTAACGTTATGCAAGCTTTGTTTCCACTCACAGTTGATGCTTAGCCATACTTATGTCATTTTTTCCCCTGACTGTCAAACAGCAGAGGTCAGAATTTTTACAAGTTCCAAGATTCTCTAAAAGAATTTAGAAAAAGAAACTCTTCAGTTTAAGGGATATTTTAAGTAGGGGGGAAAATTAAGGATAAGTTAACCTAGTATCAAACAAATCAGGATTCCATTCTTTCCATCCAGTTAAGATAATTACCTAACATGGGTATATTCGGTGCATGGCTAATTTTATTGTGCTACCTCTTTTCACGATCATGAGGCTAGATTGTAGAGGCAAATGTGACAATTAAATGAATATACCAATGTGCGTGAGGAATTTGCGACACAGAACCAAAAGGAATGTAGTTTGACTTACAGCTTTTTAATGTTTTGCTAAGTTTGTTATTACTGCTCTTCTATGCCACGTTTATTACATTTCCCAACAATACGGTAGTGACAGAATCAAAAACTTATCTACTGAGCAAAAGGAATTTTATAAGATGGAAAGGGAAGAATTATTTCTTTCATGGGAACTGGAGGATTATTTTCAAAGGTCTTTTGTGCTAGGTATTTTCCATTTGCGCCTCCGGAGACGCCATCCTCTTTCCTTCCTTCCCCACTGGGCTGTATCCCAGGATGCTGACCTCCATGGAATGCATCCATAGGCCCTCTTGCCCCCCACCCGCTTGCCGGGCTAAGGGCTGGCAGGGGCTGCCCCTCCTCCAGCCAGTCCTGCAGCCCGCTTCTCCATTTCCTCTCTCGGTTCCCATAACCGCTCCATCCTCTTGCCTCTTCAGTCTAAGGGTGGGAACAGCTCTCCCTTTCTGCCAGCTCTGGGTACGTCACCAGCCCTTTCTCCTTCCCCCACCCTTCACTGAACTCTTCTCAATCACTCCATTTGAACAACACGGAACCTAATGAATACACAAGTCAGTGTGGCTATCTTCGTTCCTTTAAACGTCTGTTCTAGTAACTTCTATATGATTTTCTGATCCTTGACATTATAGCATCAGAGAGACAGCAACTGACAAGGGTCCAGGCTTTGGAGTCACCTGGATTTGAATCCCAGCTCTGCCACAAGCTATCTCTTTGAGCCTCCATTTCCTCATCTATAAAGGAAGATGATAAGCTACCCATTTAGCTTATCTCAGGGTTCAATGAGATGACATACATAAAGCATTGAGACAGCGCTTGGCAATCAGCTGAGCTGTAGCTGTCGACACTATCAGCGTCAGGGCTCCGGGGAGGGCTGATGTCCTCATACCTGTTTGGAAACGTACGAGGTGCTGCTGTTGACACAGACGAGGCTCTCTTCATTGCAGCAGCCGCCACACCGGAACACGTTCACGCAGGGGGGCTTGAAGAACGTGTCAGTGCTTCTCCCCAGCTCGCCGGCCACCTCCACGCACGTCTCTCGAGGGCTGCACTGCGTCCTTTGCCATTCCTCATCTATAACTGCGGAGAGGCAGCTCGTTGGGCCAGTGGAACAAAGGGCCCTGACATGCCCACGTGTGCCAGGGTTACACTCAACACCGTCATTCTCACACGTGCAGCGCTTGGTGATTTTACCAGACGGGTATTTGGGGTCAGTCCTTTAACCAAGGATTGTCTGCAGAAAATTTACAACCAAAATCTACGTTCCTTCCCATTTATACGATCCCTTCGTAGACTCTAATTCTACCTTCCGTTGGTGATGAACACCATGTTCTGGATATGACTACACTGGGTACATCTGGAGAAGCCTGCTAATAAGGAAGTAAATAGAGGCACATAAAGCAATGACATGTAAGCATTATTTATTAAGCAATTTACAGGACACAGCTGGATGGCATTTCTGCTCCTTGAAGCCAGGTGTGGGCAGGTTTTAGCACCATTAAGAAATACGTTTCGGGAATTCCCTGGCGGTCCAGTGGTTAGGGCTCCATGCTTTCACTGCCGAGGGTGCGGGTTCAATCCCTGGTCGGGGAACTTTAGATCCCACAAGCCGTGCAGTGCAGCCAAAAAAATAAAAAAGAAAATTAAAAAAAAAGAAATACCTTTCTATTGGTTGCTTAACTAACTATATACGGCAAACACATGAATGAAAAGTTAAGTGGGGGCTTCCCTGGTGGCACAGTGGTTGAGAGCCCGCCTGCCGATGCAGGGGACACGGGTTCGTGCCCCGGTCCGGGAAGATCCCACATGCCACAGAGCGGCTGGGCCCGTGAGCCACGGCCGCCGAGCCTGCGCATCCGGAGCCTTGCTCTGCAACGGGAGAGGACACAACAGTGAGAGGCCCGCGTACTGCAAAAAAAAAAAAAAAAAAAAAAAAAAACTTAAGTGGAGCTTATCTTTCCTCAAGTCAGAGTGTTCTTATTTGCAAATGCCCGATACTGATGTTTCTATCAAATGATGAAATAAGCTGGTTCATTTTTTAAAAAAATAAATTTATTTATTTATTTATTTCTGGCTGCGTTGGGTCTTCATTGCTGCGTGCGGGTTTTCTCTAGTTGCGTTGAGCGGGGACTGCTCTTCGTTGCGGTGCGTGGGCCCCTCACCATGTTGGCCTCTCTTGTTGCGGAGCTCGGGCTCTAGGCACACGGGCTTCAGTAGTTGTGGCACGTGGGCTCAGTAGTTGTGGCTCACGGGCTCTAGAGCGCAGGCTCAGTAGTTGTGGCGCACAGGCTTAGCTGCTCCGCGGCACGTGGGATCCTCCCGGACCAGGGCTCAAACCCGTGTCCCCTGCATTGGCAGGCGGAATCCTAACCACTGCGCCACCAGGGAAGCCCAAGCTGCTTCATTTTGATGAAAGGAGCAATACTCTGGCCATTCTAGCTAATTTGTGGGAAACAGGAAAAAGAAACAAGCCTCGGGGAATCAAAAAAAGATTACATACATTCTTGTAAAACATACTCGCCTTTCTCTCAAAGTTTATTTTTTTAAATTAGATTTTGATGCTATGATACTTAATGCTGCATAGCCTTTCTATGGACGTTTTTGGGAAATGATTCAATATTATGATAAAGACAATATTTAAAGACTTTCTTTTAGTTTGCCATGGAATTGTAGAGTTGATTATACACTGGGGTGGAGGGGAGTGGTGAAAACCCTTAGTGGTTGGCAGCTTCTCATCTGACCCTCCATCACGCCCACCTCCTGGTGTTCACACCCTGTATAATCCCCTCCTCTCCTTGTGGGCTGGACCTAGTGACCCGAATGTTATGAAGAGAACACAGCAAGAGCGATGGGATGGCACTGCCACGATTAGGTTAACAAAGACTGATTTCCATCTTGCTGGCAATCACCAACTCTCGCTGGCACTCTTTTGCCTTCTCAGCTTGCAGGCTTGGATGAAGCAAGCCATCATGTTGGAAAGGCCCACGTGGCAGGGAACTGAGGGTGGCCTCTACCTAACCACCAGTGTGGAGCTGGGACCCTCAGTCCAACAGCCTGTCTGGAACTGAATCCTGCCAACAACCTCTGAGTGAACTTGGAGGCACATTCGGCCCCAACTGAACCTTGGGATGCTGCCCGTGACCCAAGATGACACCTTGACTGCAGCCTCCGGAGAGACCCTGAAGGAGAGATACCAGTTGAGGCTATGTCTGCAATTCTGATCCACCGAAACTGTGCGATAAAAAAATGTTGTCTGAAGCAGCTAAGTTTTGGGGTAATGTGTTACACAGTGATAGATAAACTCTTCTCCATTTTTACCCCATCTTCAAAAATTTGTAAATGGTCTCTGCCCAGATTCTGAATTCCCATATATGTGAACGTGTTTCTACCAGAAGGGATAGAGAGAACTTCTATCTGGAGGATACAGATAAAACATTATTGTTGCAGATCTGACGCTAGTCTCTAAATTATTCTCTTAAAACATCTTTTCCACAGCCTTCTTCCTTTTCCGCCCATTAATCTCAGATTTCCTCATATGTTGCTTTCTTCAATCACTGAAAACACAAAATACGTTTGGCTGGCTGAAAAGCACTGCATATACTACACAATTTACCTAAACTCTGTTTTTTCATCATAAAACCTACTAGTCCAAGAAACCGTTTAAAATGCCTGATTACGAATATTTATATACAGAGTCTGAAGGCTGTAAACATGGGAGATAAATTACCCAGTTAGGTACTATTTAATTCACTATTATTAATCATAAGTCCTTGAAAAAACAAGTACTCAAGTTATAAAAACATTCCTTGCTTAAAATGCTATTTAAATGTTGCTTTCTATTTTCTTTTTTATAAAACTAAGTTTTCAAAGTCAGAACATTGTGTGGAACTATGACCAATGACACCGAGCAAAGGCTTCATATCTCTACTGTCATTACTACTGCCCAGCAGGACTGCTCCTCCTCAGGGAATTACCCTGAAATCCATGAGGGAGAGTTAGAGCAAATTATAATTGGGATACCACACCGATTTCATTATGTGCTGCTTCTAACTTACTGAGTAACTTTAGATGATTCTGCCCCCCCCCACGTAACAAGAGACATTTCAGAGTTGGCAAATTCCATATTATTTATGTTTTTTAAAAATATTTTTAAAAACTTTTTATGGTTTCCTTCTTAGAAAATGTCAATTTCGACATGAATGACTTTTTAAAATCACCTCCTCTTGGTTTTATGGTAATGCTTCTCTATCTCCATCTTCACAGAGCATCTCCAGGCTTGCCTCAGGCCTTCAAACACGTAATCTGGTTAAGGCCCTGAATCTCCAGATGAGGTCTGATCCCTTTACTTTCATGAAGTCCTTGCTCATTCACCACACAGAGACAACTAGAGCTTCAGACCTCTGGCTAAATTGGGTTCTAGGCCATGGTTCCAACCATCTCGACTCATTTAGACACAGTCATACAGATGCACACCAAGCATCCTCTTCACTCCCGGACTCTGGTGCTGCTAAGGTATCGATCCCACCTACGCACAGCCTTCCCCGCAGCCAACAATATTGTCCTTCTACAAACGGAAGAAAATAAAGATAACTCTACAGAGAAAGAAAAGAATAATTCTGGCTGAGCAGTCAATTTAAATTATGCAATAGCTACAATCCGATACCAGGTAATCCTATGTTCATCAAATCTGAAAGGCTAAATCATCAATGCCACGGTGGTTTCTTGTGCTGTTCTGACACATCATCAAAAGTTAAATGCCTAATTGGAGGCCGCACAACTGTATTTGGCAAGCATGTCATTCATCATAGGACAGTACATACAGACAATAGCTTGCTTGTAAAGACCCTCCAAACCTTACTACGGAAGAGTCATTCTCTTTATTTCAAATCATGTTATTTTCTACTCCAGCGTCTGGATTCTTTTGTCTAGAGAATTTCCCCCTCCGTTATTCTCCTAGTAATACCAATATGCATTATTCCAACTCAGCTTTTAAATTCTACTTTTCATTTTTACTTTAAAAAAAAAATCACAGAATTTTGAAGACATAAAAAAGCTATACCTAATCTATTGGTTTTTATCCATGTATGTATGGCCGTAGAATGCTCCTTATTAATGAATACCCAGGTTGTTTTACTTTTTAAGTAAACTCAATTATTTTTTTTTTCTATTAAGAACAGGCTTTCTGGGTTCCTTTTGCCCTCACATCTCTGAGTTAAATATATTTCCATATTGGGAAGTGTTATGTGGTGTTGAATTTTTGATCTCAAAATCATATTGGGTGTATTTCTCTGTGGAGTAAACCCAGGAAACCAGGACTCTCCACTAACACTGAAGCTATGAAACCAAAGACTCCCTTGTTTTTTTCTCCCAGACACGTGCCCGCCCTACTCAAACTTTTACAAGAAGTTGGCGCATTTGTTACTATCTGATAAAGAGGAAGAATTGGCCTCCGCACGCACACACCTACCTTTTAGCGTCTCAATGTCATAGAAAGTGGCCGCAAACCTGGTGGACCGATGGGATGCTGAGCGAGAGTCCGCGCTGGTGAGACTTTTGAGCTTCAGTCGGCATCTCCACAGCTTCCAGTCCTCGAAGTGGGTGATCTGCAGTAGTTCCTCCAAACCCGAAGCCGCCCTAATCTGCTGCTCAGATTGTTCTAACATTGACCGGGATGCCCGCTTAAAGCGAAACAAAACAAACAAAAAAACTGGCTTACAGGCAACTTACTCAAGTTCTAGTTTGTCTTGATAATATTCATTGCTAACACTTACAAATGTTAAGTAGAGCTAAGAAGAAATTAGATTATTCAAATGGACACCAGTACCTAGGAAAAATGACATCTAGTAGTTTTGATTCACATTCTGTTCATTTATGATTGATGGAATGACTTATTCCCCCTGGGTTCTCAGAACACGTAAAGACAGTATCGTAGTGGGTTGAATGGTGGACATTTAAATGACATGTCCACGTCCTAACCCCCAGAACCTGCAAAGATGACTTTTTTCCGGAAAAGGATCTTTGTAGATGTAATGAAGTTAAAAGGATCCTGAGATGAGGTCATCCTGGATTATCTGGGTGGACCTTAAATACAAAGATAAGCATCCTTATAAAAGACAGGCGAGGGAAGACACTGACACAGAGGAGAAGGATTTGTGAAGCCAGAGGCAGAGACTAAAGTAACGCAGCCACAAGCCAGGGGTCGCCTGAAGCCACCAGAAGCTGGAAGACTCAAGGAATGATTCTTTCCAAGAGCCGATGGAGGGAGGATGGCCCTGCTGACACCTTGATTTTGCAACTGGATTCCAGAACCGCGAGAGAATAAATTTCTGTTGTCTTCGCCATCAAGTCTGTGGTAATTCAGTATGGCAGCCACAGGAAACTAATATAGATTTTTAAATCACACTACTTTGTGCAGGAGCCAATGACAGTTGTTTTCATCTGTTATTTGGGACACTGACCCACAAAGTCTTGGGGACCCTGCCTACAGTCACACAAAAAGGAAAGATTTTAAGAACCTGATAATCTGTATTTGCTGACTTCTAACCCTCTGAACTTTTTTTTCCTTTTTAAACCTGTTTACTATTCCAAACACATGATTTTTTTTTCTGAAAAATACACTTCCAGAGCTTATGTTGAAAACTTCCTTCCCACACAGTTGCATGAACTGTATTGACTGATACAACCCATGGATTTATGAGGAAAAAAAAGACTTGGCTGATAAAAGATTTTCAGTATGCAGTCGAATTGTTCAAAATTAGGGACTTGGTTACATAATGATATATGCATACAATGAATACTATGTGATCGTCAAAACCAATGATGCAGATGTATACTGGGACAGAAGGAATTGAGTCCTCCCTGGAATGTGCTGGAGAGACAATAATGTAGTCTGTCTATGGTTAGGGACGTGGATTTTCTCCTGCTGAGCCTGTGGTTACTGAGTTTATGTTCTGCTGTGTGGTTTGCATACGCATGCTGAGGACTTTTTGTTTTTAGAGCTGGGGTGAGGGAAGGGAGAGAGGGAAGAAACAGTGTAGCTGCAGGACGGTGCTGAGACAGGAAGGTGGAGTGAGAGGTGAATGTCAGCTACCTGACAGGGGGAGGGGCAGTGGGGGAAAACGGAGATGTGCAAATGGCACTTCCATCTGGACGCTGGGTGGTGTGATGTACATCCCCCTCCACTGCCCCTCAAAAACTTTAGTTAAAATCTGTATCATTTAGCAGTGTTTTGGGAGTGGGTTTTTTTTCCTTCTTTTAAAATCTTTATTGGAGTATAGTTGCTTTACAATGTTGTGCTAGTTTCTGCTGTACAGCAAAGTGAATCAGGTATACGTATACATATATCCCCTCTTTTTTGGATTTCCTTCCTATTTAGGTCACCACAGAGCACTGAGTAGAGTTCCCTGTGCTATACAGCAGGTTCTCATGAGTCATCTATTTTATACATGGTAGTGTATGTATGTCAATCCCAATCTCCCAATTCATCCCAACCCCCTCTTTCTCTCCTTGGTATCCATACACTTGTTCTCTACATCTGTGTCTCTATTACTGCTTTGCAAATAAGTTCATCTATATCATTTTACTAGATTCCACATATATTGTTAATATACGATACTTATTTTTCTCTTTCTGACTTACTTCACTCTATATGACAGTCTCCAGGTCCATCCATGTCTCTGCAAATGGCACAATTTCGTTCCTTTTTATGGCTGAGTAATATTCCATTGTATACATGTACATCTTCTTTATCCATTCCTCTGTTGGGGATTTTTTTT
This sequence comes from Aethalodelphis obliquidens, assembly GCF_003676395.1. Classification (NCBI taxonomy): domain Eukaryota; kingdom Metazoa; phylum Chordata; class Mammalia; order Artiodactyla; family Delphinidae; genus Aethalodelphis; species Aethalodelphis obliquidens. Next base: position 2,574,902 of record NW_020838038.1, on the reverse strand, counting down.
TTAAGCTATGATGATGGATACCGAGAGTTGTCCAAAAGTGGGTGTTCAAAAGAGCAAGTGTGGTCCCAGTCATGTATGATACAGTTATATGTCTTTAAAAATTATGTGTGTGTAATGTACATTATATATACATATATATAATTAACTATGGTTAATCATATATATCAAATTAAATATATATGTAATATCTGGAGGAATATACATGAAAATATAAACAATGGTTAATTTTCTAGATCAACGGTTGTCAAACTACAGCCCCCTGGCATAATTTAGTCTGCTGCCTGCCTGTCTTTATAAATAAAATTTTACTGGAACACAGCCATGTCCATTTACTTACATATTGTCTACAGCTGCTTTTATTCTAGAATGGGAGAGTTGAGAAGTTGCAATAGAGACTTTCATAGCAGTTTCAGTCTGAAGCCACCTGTCCTTTTCTGGAACAATTCCTTAATGCTCTCCGTTGTTGTATTTTTCATTATTCCATGTATTATATTGTCTCTATTCTCTTCTTTGAAACATTTATCAGACATGTATTGGAGCCTTTTAATGACCTTACATGTGCTTTCATATTTATCTATTTTTTCCTCTTCATGTTTTTAATGTGACAAGTAATTTAATTGGTTTTTCTTCCCAATCACCAATTCTCCAACTGTGTGAGTCTAGAGTTTAAGTTTTTAATTTCAATGACCATATTTCTAATGTCAAATATTTCTACTTTATTCTCCTTCCCGTCTGCTTTTTGTTTCATTTCTGTACGTTTTTCCTAATTTGTCATTTTTGTTTTATGAATATTAGTCCTTTATCTCTTTGAGGGTTGTAAATAGACTTAAGTATTCAAATTGTTTTATATTTTAACTTCATATATATGAGTTCTTTCCCGATTATTCATTTTATTGGCTGTCTTTCTCAGTAATCATTACCTCTATGTGCTTTGGAATTTTGTTTAGTAGTTTCATCTTCATCGGGAGATTCATTTTTTCTTTCTTCATTTAAAGGTCTGTGGGGCTTCCCTGGTGGCGCAGTGGTTGAGAGTCCGCCTGCCGATGCAGGGGACATGGGTTTGGGACGCGGGTTCGTGCCCCGGTCCAGGAGGATCCCACGTGCCGCAGAGCGGCTGGACCCGTGAGCCATGGCCGCTGAGCCTGCACGTCCGGAGCCTGTGCTCCGCAGCGGGAAAGGCCGCGACAGTGAGAGGCCTGCGTACCACACACACCCAAAAAAAGGTCTGTGGTTGCATCCCCCGACACTCAGGGCCCTGGGTCCAGAATCTTACTGAGTGTTTATGACTCAGGGATCAGCTCAGTTCAAGCCCTGCCTCGTCCTCTGGCTCATGTTAAGCAGTTTCATAGACGACACGGCTCCAGGCAGCCAAGAGCAGTAACTGTTCCTCTTTCATGGATCTGCTGGACTGCACTCATGGAGCCCATTACCCACTGGAACTGAACTTGTGGTGGCCTCCACCTTCCAGAACAGTCCATCAGTTCTGTAGCTTCAGCTTCATGGTTTTTTAAAAAATTTATTTTTCTTGAGATACAGTTGACAGCACGGTATAGGTTTAAGGTATAGGACATGTTGATTTCTTCAGCTTCATGTTTTTGGTACCATTTCTGCAAACGTTTGCCATTTGCAGATGTTTACCATCCTGTGATAAATTTTACATTTTATCGATCATTGCTACGGACTATAAACCATCTCAAAACATGAATGTAGACGGTCATCTTGCTTGGAAGTCCAGATGTGAATGTGAATGTGTGTGTGTACATGTGTGCATGTTTTAATAAAGGTGGGAAAATCTTGAACATGTTTATGACCTGAAGGAAAGAACCAACAGAGAGGAAGAAACGGAACATATGCATGAGAAAGCAGGGACCTAGAGGGGTTGGTGTGACATAAGTTCCAGAGACAGGTGGACAGAAGATGAATGAATGAGAGGGTCTGGAAGAGGAGGCTCATAGAGATGATGCGGGTCTGTAGATCGCAGGACTGCTTGGGACCTATGATTTCTCACTTCTTTGAGAAGCTGGAATCAAGGCAATTTTCTGGGAGCAAGGGCTGGAGGAAGCTTGAAGAGCATAGATAGGGTTTGGGGAACAGGCACTGAATCTCAGGAGCGTGCCACAGCTGCTTCATCTAAGAAATCCGGGGATGAAATTGAATAACTGCCGATCTCTCCAGTGACTCAAATTCAATGATGTGCCAACAAGGCTCGTTTTTCAATAGTTTCTCTTTTCATGATTATTCATTCCCTCTTCTAATTGGACGCCACGACTACTTCATATTCAATCCACTCTGCGAAATAAAATTTTGTTACAACACTGCTTCCCCATCAAAATAATGAAAACAATCAAATGGCTTTTTATATGTTTTAAAAATTGTACTCTACTGAGAGGATTTTTATTGAGGCAAATCCATAAATACGGAATGATGAGGCTTCATAGCTCTTACAGGTTTCAATTCAATCTGAGAAATATTCTTACACTATCCAACCATGAGAGCTCAGAGGGAAAAAAACCTCTGGATTGAATTTAAGCCATTGAATGGCTCATACGACTTACCTCATCATAAAAAATGAAGTGTTTACTCAAGTACAAGTTATTTAAGCATACTTTAAGCCTCATAATTTAAAACCTAGTTTGAAATAACTGAGAAATTGCAGTTTATTTTGCTCTTACAAGTGGAGGTATTGAAAATTCGGAATAAGCAGAGACCTGACAACCAATTCATCCCGGGGTGGGCGTATGTTTACAAAGGGTCAAGAATAACTGTTTGTTTCCAAGAGGCTTTCTGCACTAGTTGATTTCTGTATAATTAACTTTATCTACTTGAGCAAGACGAACATTAAAATTAGAAAGCGTAAGTATAGGCCCCAGTACATATTTAAACCATGGATTTCAACGGTTTTAACTACCAAACGTTTGCCAAGTAAGTTGCTCCTAATTTCTTCCTATATTCTAATGGAAGTGCTAATCAAAACTAAGATAATTAGAAAGCACTCAGCAAAAGGAAGTGAGGCATGGTTACCAGATCTCTGCTTTTTGTTACAGCAACATCTTTTTATGTGTCTGTGGTAATGAATCCAAGACTGTTAGTAATTTCCCTCCTAAATAACAAATCATTCTCTGACGTCTTGACTGCCACAAGCCAGTTTCCAAATTGTGAGGTTGAAGGTCTTTGTAACAAGATTTTGCCATTATTTCAATGCGTACTGCTTCCTGAGGTACAGAATGAAGGGTAGCCACTTTCTCTTTTGTTAATTTCTAAGTTCACATGGTGTTCTCCCCGAGGAAGCGTGAGCATCTCCATAGCTCAGGCCCAGACAGTCATCTACACCAAGTGTGACTAAGATATTTGGAAAGGTATGGTGGCTGGGTTTGGAGGAGGAATTTGCAAGTATCCACGCTGTGGGGAAGTCAAAGGCCTTCTGTACTCCTAATAATTTGAGCTCTCAATTTGAATGCCCTCTTCCTCCAAAAAATATCTAGTCAAGGAACATATTCAAAGAGTGAACAAAGGCATAATTTGGGGATATCAAGGAGCCTCACTGAAGAAAACAGCAGGAGGTTGGCTATGGTGGCGGCACAGAGCAGGTTTGAGAGGGGGAGGGCTGACAAATAAGACTTGGAAAAGAGGTTGGTGCAGTGAGGTACCACTCGACATCCACTAGAATGGCCACAGTCAAGAAGACAACACCAAGTGTTGATGGGACTGTGAAATGGTGCTGTCACTTTGGCAAAGAGTTCAGCAGTTCTTTAAAAAGTTAAACATAAACTCACCAAACAGTCAACCGATTCCACTCCTAAGGATTACCCAAGAGACAGAAAATCGATTATTGGCTCCCCGGGGCTCGGAGTGGGAATGAAGGTTAATTGTGAAAGGGCACAAGGGATCTTATACGGAAGATGGCTGCACCACTCAGTAGGTTTACTAAACACCACTGAATTTTACTTCCAACAGGTGAATGGGCAAATTTTACAGTATGTAACTTGTATGACAATGTAGTTGTTTAAAACAAAAAAGAGGAAGGATTGGAAGCTTAAAGGCCAGGCTACTTATTTCGGAGGCAATGAAAAATATCAGAGAGTTGAACAATGGGATGTCACTGGACACCCATCTCATTGGTTTGCTCTTTTGTTCATTTCTTTTTTTAAAAAAAAATTTATTTATTTATTTTTGGCTGAGTTGGGGCTTCGTTGCTGTGCGCAGGCTTCCTCTAGTTGCGGCGGGTGGGGGCTACTCTTCGTTACGGCTTCCCATCGTGGTGGCTTCTCTCGTTGTGGAGCACAGGCTCTAGGCACGCGGGCTCAGTAGTTGTGGCACATGGGCTTCAGTAGTTGTGGCTCGCGGGCTCTAGAACGCAGGCTCAGTAGTTGTGGCGTGTGGGCTTAGCTGCTCCATGGCATGTGGGATCTTCCCGGACCAGGGCCCGAACCCGTGTCCCCTGCATTGGCAGGCGGATTCTTAACCACTGCGCCACCAGGGAAGCCCTGTTCATTTCTTCTTGCTTTGGCCTTAGTCCATGCTGTTCCCTCTGCTGGGAATGCCCTCTACTCTGTCTAGCTAAACCTTTCTCAGCCAGGTGTTACCTGCACAGGGAAGCCTCCCCCACTACTCCCACCCTTGCCTAGGTCTGATCTGTCAGTCACATGGATTCCAAGCTCCCCACCCTTCTCCCCAGCGCTTATCACCACTGACGCTAATGAATTATTTGTGTCATTACTTACTAAATGCTTGTCTTCCCCACTGGGTCCTTCGGGACCACTGGAGTAGTAATGATATGTTTTATTCAGATAGCAGTAGTACGAGCTATGAATTAGGAGGTTGGGATTAACAACACATACACACTACTATATATAAAATAGATAACCAACAAGGACCTACCGTATAGCACAGGGAACTCTACTCAATATTTTGTAATAACCTATAAAGGAAAAGAATTTTTAAAAGAATATATATATACATAGGGACTTCCCTGGTGGTCCGGTAGCTAAGGCTCCACACTCCCAATGCAGGGGGCCCGGGTTTGATCCCTGGTCAGGGAACTACATGCCACAGGCCACAACCAAGAGTTCGCACACCACAGCTGAGATTCCGCACGCCGCAAGGAAGAGCCTGCGTGCTGCTACCAACACCCGGTGCAGCCAAACGAATAAATAAGTAAATAAATATTTTAAAATAAATAAGTAAATAATTTAAAGAAAGAATATATATACACATATATGTATATATATAACTGGATCACTTTGCTGTACACCTGAAACTAACACATTATAAATCAACTATACTTCAATTAAAAAAATAGTAAGAGCTAAATATTTATTAAATGTAAGAATAAATAGATTCATCAAATGCTATAGAAAATTTAACCCTGAGATTATTCACTTATTCAAACTGCATCACTTACTTTTCAAGGATCTTCCTCTGAGTATCCTCCTTCCAGGTCCAAATGAAATGCCACTTTTTCCATGAAGCTTTCTATGAAGTCCCTAACTTAGACTATATTTTTAATGAGCACATTGCAGTTCCCTTACTATACTGTGATCTCCTTGAGGGTAGATCCTCCTAGAGGGTCAGGCTCACCTTTTTACATAATAAGTACTTAATGCATATCTGAAGAAGGAATTTATGAGTAATAAATTAATACATACACGCATTTGAAAAGGAGTGATCAGGGCCAGGTTTGTGTGGTCTCTTTAATCTTTTGTATAGAGCGATGCTTCTCAAAACTTCCTGTGCATACCAATCACCTGGCAATCTTGCCAGGATGCAGATTCTGATGGAGTAGGTTTGGGGTGAGACCTGGGATGGTGCATTTTTAACAAGCACCCAGGTGATGGTGATACGGCTGGTTGGCTGGCCACACTTTGAGAAGGGTTTGTAGCAGAGGTTCTCAACCTTGGCCTCACCTTGAACCTGCCTGGGAAGAAGCCTCACAGAGACACTGATGCTTGGATCCCATCCTCAGAGATTCTCATTTTCTGGTTCTGGGCTACAGCTTTGCCATGAGGATTGTGAAAAACTTCGTAAGTGGTTGCCAGTCTTAGGAGAAGCTGGGTGAGAGACATACAGGCTATTCTCTCCGCTTGCTTTGCAACTTTTCTGTAAATCTAAAATTATTTCAAAATAAAAAGTTTCTTTAAAAAATCTATATACACTACCAAATGTAAGGTAGATAGCTAGTGGGAAGCAGCCGCATAGCACAGGGAGATCGGCTCAGTGCTTTGTGACCACCTAGAGGGGTGGGATAGGGAGGGTGGGAGGGAGGGAGACGCCAGAGGGAAGAGATATGGGAACACATGTATATGTATAACTGATTCACTTTGTTATAAAGCAGAAACTAACACACCATTGTAAAGCAATTATACTCCAATAAAGATGTAAAAAAAAAATCTTTCCAAGCGATTTGAATGAGAAACACTCATCTTGGGAATGGTGCATGCTGGTTTAAGTTCAAAAGGCCGAAGTGAGTGCCTGAGCCCCGTACAAGCCCACTGAGTGGGGAATAAATGGTAGATGTAAGCTGAGAAATAGTCTTATTCTTTAAACCCCTCTGAGTTATACCGTGGATTCAAAACACTTGGATGAGTATCTTGCTGAACTGGATTTTCTAAGCCTTTTCTTAACTCAAGTCACCGGACTGACTGTTTGTGGCCCACTTCCCAATCTGTATGACTTTTTCAAGATTGAAGACCAACAAAACTGTTTTCCAGGCTAAACAGCACGAGGAGAGCAGCTGCCTTATGTGAGACCATCCTAGATGACAGGAAAAAAATTCCCAAGGAGCCAAAACAACCCACTTCTCCCAAACAGAATTAAAAATAATAGGTACTGCTTTAACTTACTGGGACTTAATTGGGAATAGTAAATTCTAATCCTTTCACACGGCAGTCTAGAAAATATGTGAAGGCACACAGAAATTAGGACATAAACACAACGCCAAGGGGAAGGGGCGTGGCTTAGGAGTACGTGGCTGAGATCCATCCTGCCTCTGAGCTGTTAGAAGCTACGAGTTGCAAAAAGCTGTTCTTGGGTCATTCAAGTCCTTTGCCCTTAAGAATCCTCCTGTTCTAGACATGAAAAAGGAGACCAGCTTTGCAAAATTCCCCACTGGACCTCTCGAGAACTGTGGGTCGATGTTTCCAAGCCTTTCAAAACTGATGATTCTATTCTGTCAAACTGTTGGCAATGTGTCTTCAGGAAGTTTAGTGATAAGGGGGTGGAGTGAAGAGAATTTGTATATCTGGAAGATCCAGAAGCTTCGGCGTGTGCTGTGGACGGAACACATTTCACACAACGTTCCCTAGATTTGCTTAGGGATTTACAAGTGTTGCCTGGGGAACCAGTCCTCTGATTACTGGGCCCTGGAGTTCAGGAAACCAGTCAGCAATTTGTTTCCCTTTGCAGTGGGTCTAGGGAGTGGATCATGTTGCAAGACAAATAATTCCATGCTCCCTCTACCTCTTAGCAACTTCTGTTTCACTGGAAATGCATTTTGCATTTCATCTTTAGCTGGATGTTTAGGGCTGGGCCCAAACCACCAACTCTTCCCTGGTTTGGGATCCAAGTTGTACCGTCACGTTCCCAGCTGTCCACAGATACCGTTCCCCCACCCCTGCTTCCCCTTTCTCACTCTCCCACCTGTCAAGGAACCCGCGCAGGCCATGTTAGACTCGCGAGGCCAAACTGAAGTTTTGTGCCTTTGCCTCTTGTAACTCTCAAGTGGAAATTACATCCCCCGAAAGGAAGCTTTGCCCGATACTGGAAACCACTCTGTGGTCTGGACAGACGGCTGATTGGCGCGGGAAGAGCATGGATGAGAATTGTCCAAAACTGGTTTTGAATGGTAGAGCATTCTGGGAAATGTGTTGGCGGTTTCTTATAAAGTTCAACAGACGCTCACCACGTGACCCAGCAGTCCCACTTCTGAGAGTTTACCCTTGATAAGCAAGGACTTAGGTTCATTCGAAAACCTTGACGTGAATGTTTCTATCAATACTAGCTTTCTTCGTAAGAACTAAAAAGCTGGAAACAACTGTCACGTCATTCAATATATGAATGGTTGCTTAGGCAAACCGTGCCACGTCCATCCCATGGAATACAACTCAGCCGTCAAAAGGAATGAATGCCTGGTATGCACAGCAAGTTGGGTGGATCTCAAAGGCATAGGGAGTGAAAGAAGCCAATCTCAAAAGGTTACTGACTGTATGATTCCATTAATAACATTCTCGAAAAACCAGAAAGATAGTGATGGAGAACAGAGCAGAGGTTGCCAGAGGCTGGGAGGAGGGTGTGACTATAAATGGGTAGCAGAAAGGAATGTTTTTTCTGTATCCTGATTATGCTGGTGGTTACAGAAATCTCTGTGCTAAAGTTCACAGAACTGCACATCAAATGGGAAAAATGATAATTTTACCGTATAGTACCTTTAAAAAAATAAAGTAAGCTGGCTTGGAATCCAGGCACTGCTCCCTTTTAGCTATTTGACTGTGGGCCAATTATTTAATTTCCTTAAGCCATGGTTTCCTCATTTCAGAAGGCACTGCTAACAATACCTCATAGAGCTGCTGTGGAGATGACCCAAGGTCATACATGGGAACGGGTCAGATATAGGGGAGGCATTCAGTAATGTTCATTTCCTTTCTTTCCTCTCTCAGGGGTGGGGCATCTGGTCCTGGATTGGGGTTTAGAGGTGCTTTACGGCTTTGATTTCCCTTAGCAACCAGAAAGGTGAGTTTGAAAAGAGCAAGATAGGACACCTCCAACCACAGTAAATAAAAGTTAATGAGAAAACCTTATCCAGGGTAAATCAAGGACAAACTGTCTCTTCTTCTTTTTTTTTCTTAACATTTCTTGGAGGTATTTTCAGATGTAAGGCCAATTTTAAAGTGTCTACCCAAGCTTTACATACGTCTTTATAGGTGGGTGAGGGAAAACCACCCACTTCTTCAACCTTTGTGTTTTGTCATTAGGGTCCAGCCATCCCCAGAACAGATGGTACCTAATAGTGTGGGCCGTACCAACTGAGGGCAGGGAGGAGAACACACGCTGCTGATAATGATTCGCATGGAGCCACCCGAGGGCCTGGTGCTACTGCTCTGAAATCCAGAAACCTGGCCATCTGGGGGCCCTCACACTCTCAGTGGCTCTTCTACTCAGGCAGTTCTATGTTTAAATGTGTATATATGAGAAACTCAGGGTGTTGAGTTCATCTTAAGACTAAGGAAAGGAATTAGAGATGCAGAGAAAGTGCGTATGTGTGTGTGTGTGTGTGTGCATTTGTGTGAGTGTGTGTGGCACAGCTGTCTGGGTATTTTAAGGGGATACTAGACGGCTAGGATGTCTGGGACCTCCACATGCTCTAATTTGATGAACATTGTGGGTGGGTTTCTCCCCAGCCAAATTGTCTAGCATGTGGGGAGAGGTCTATGCCTGCCTTCACATGTTTTAAATCCGTGCTCCACTCAAATGCCTCTGCTCCCGTCGGATGCATCTATGCTTAGGAAATGTGGGGACAGATGAGTGCGGAATGGGCTCGAGCAGCAAAACTCTAAAAGGATGCTCTGAATAACCCCAGGAGAATATATTCCTAAGGTCTGTTACAGTCTTTTTTTTTAATTTATTTATTCTTATTTTTATTTATTTTTGGCTGTGTTGGGTCTTTGTTGCTGCGTGCAGGCTTGCTCACGGGCTCAAGAGCACAGGCTCAGTAGTTGTGCCGTATGGGATTAGCTGCTCCGCGGCATATGGGATCTTCCCGGACCAGGGCTTGAACCCATGTCTCCTGCATTGGCAGGTGGACTCTCAACCACTGCACCACCAGGGAAGTAAGCCTCTGTTACAGTCTCTTTAACAGTGATCTCAAAGATCAAGGGCCCAACGTCTAAGGAAACCATCCAAAGCCTTTATGGTAATTAGGTTATTGTTAAAAACAATTCCACCGCCTCCATGCCTCCACCAGTCCTGTCCCTGCCCAAGACAGGAGTGTATTTCTCAGTCCCAATGATGTTGGGCCACGTGGCCTGCTTTGACCGATGGGATATTATGACATGATGCAAGCAGAGGACTGAAATGTATTTATGACCGCACAGCCCTCCTACGTTTCCATCATCACCATAAGCACCTGCCCCTGCTGGCTCACTGATCCGAGGCAGATGAGAGGCATGTGGAGCAGACCCAGACTCAACTTATGGCTCCAGCCTTGACCCTCTGCTTCCAGCTGACCAACAGGAACGTCAGTGAAAATAGGTTACCGATGTTTCGAGCCACTGAAATTTGGACTGGATTGTCATACTGCATTATTGTCGTAATAGTTAACTGCTACAGCCCTATCTCAGCCGAAGTGTAACACTATCCATTGGGTGGACAGAGGATCTTTATGCCAAACCTCATCCTCTTTTTTACAAGGCAACCCTGCCGTGCCACTGGCAGTCAGCCCAGAACGCCCGTTTTCACCTTTCTTCCTAAAGATGCAGTGGTCCCGTGCCAGCATCCACTGCTCTCCTCTCCCTCACCCATAACCACTGCACTGTCTAAGATGCGCAATGATCCCCAGTCTTGCTGTGACAGTATCGTTATGAACCAAGTTATGAACTGTTCTTTTTGGAGGGTCTCTTATATAGGATGAACTCAGGGTATTCCTTCAATCAAAATCACACTCTTCCTAACTCCCTCCAGAATGGAACAGTAAGTAACAACAAAACCTTTGCCATAGCAACATTCGACACATGTCATTTTCTTTCTCCAGAAATTACTTTAGGCAAACCTAGATTTCAGGAAAGCAATACTTTTCTCAAAGATGTGAGTGGTATAATTATTTAGATGACAATGAAAGACAAAAAAGAGACTCATTGGGCTTCCCTGGTGGCGCAGTAGTTGAGAATCCGCCTGCCGATGCAGGGGACACGGCTTCATGCCCTGGTCCGGGAAGATCCCACATGCCGCGGAGCGGCTGGGCCCGTGAGCCATGGCCGCTGAGCCTGCGCGTCCAGAGCCTGTGCTCCGCAACGGGAGAGGCCACAGCAGTGAGAGGCCCGCGTACCGCCAAAAAAAAAAAAAAAAGAGACTCATTAAAATTTTCATTATTACTTAAAGTTTCAGGCATTAAAATTATCCTTCTCATAGGCCAAGCTGAGCTCCTTGGCTGCTGGTAAGATATGCAAATAACTGAGACATCTTTATTTTATAAACATGTCATTTCCACTCATGTGCCCGGCACATGGTGGACATTCCACAAATGTTCACTGAACTGAATGTACAGCTTTCCTTTTCCCAAGAAAAAGGAGCCTCCTGAGCAGCAGAAAGAAACCCGAATGTCTTCCTTCCATGATTCTACCCCAGTGTCCAACCACAGTCACCTCCCATCTCAATGGTGAGTTCAGAAACATTTAGAAGTGACCAAAGTTGTGTGTAGTATAGTCATTAATACTATTCACCAGAGTTCCAGCCTTCTACCTTCCGAGCACATGGAAGGCTTGCACTTCCTGGCCCCTGGTGGTTGGATGGGGCAGGGGGTCAAGGGGCTGTGACCGGAAGTGATGTGTGTCACTTGCAGGCCAGAGAATTTAACTGCCAGGGTGGGGCTCTCCAGGGCTTTCCTTCCCTCTGTCATGGTGACTAATGGCATTCAAGAAGGAGATGCCCAGCCAGCTTCATCCTGATGTGGAGCTCACCCTGGACAAACCAGGAGGGTCACGTGGTACAGGCAATAACTACCCCTTCTGCTGTTTAGGAGCCCCCAAGAGATATGGAGTTTGTTTGCTACCTGTTACAGCAGATCCTGGCCTAGCCTGACTGACTGAGCATCTGCCCAGAGCCCTTTGCCGTAATTTACCACATCTTCACAAACCACGTGGTGTAGGATGGAAACACAGCACTTTTCAAGGATCTCAAAGATGAAGGAAGTCATCCAGGTGTCCAAGTTTTATCCATATCTGCTGTGTGGCCAGACGCTGCTTTGCCAACTCTTTCTGTGACTACCAAGCTGGAAAAATGGGCTAAGGTGACTTCCTTCTATAACTAGCTCCTAGAAGTAAACACCTTCTAGGATAGCTTATGGCTGAAAAAATACTGCAGGATTCTTTGATACCTCCAGCCAAATCCTGTCTAATCTCCACAGGAAAATAGCACAGGGGGAATATACTGCCTGCGTATCTCAAAGCCTAGATGCCCAGTCCATCAGTCAGTAACAAATACTTTTTTAGTATCCATTCTATTCCACCTTTGCACTAGGTGACTGGGAAGCTGGAGTAAACAATGAAAATCCCTGTCCTCAAAAACCTTTCATGCTAGTGGACGGTGACAAAGCAATAAACCTATACACAAGCAAATAAAAAATGTCAGGTACTGATATGTCCCATGAATAGGATAAAACAGCGTAATGATACAGATCAGGGTTGGCCAACTCTGACCTGTGGGCCAAGTCCAGCCTGCGGCCTCTTTTTGTATGGCCTGTGGGCCAAGAAATCCTTCCTACAATTTTAAATGGTTGCAACAAATGGAAAGAAGCCTATTTCGTGATGCATGAAAATGATGCACAATTCAAATTTCAGTGCGCAAGAGGTTTTCCTGGAACACAGCCACACTCTACGTGATCTGCCCTGGCTATTTCTCCAAGCTCCGGAAGTACAGCTCTGGCCTCCGCTCTCCCTACTGCAGCCACACTGGCCCCTCCGCACGGCCACTGCACAAAGTAAACGGAATCAGAGGGGTCCCCCGCACCCATCCCTCTGTGTCTCCGCCCCCTTCTTGATCCTCTTCGTGGCACTTTTCACCCGCCACACGTGGAATATGAGTTCCATGAGGGCTGAAACACTGCCTTATTTCCTGCTGCATTCGACACGGTACGTGCTCAATAAATAAACAAATGAGCTGTCAGATGTTGGGAAGTTCTAAGGAGAGGCAAGGGAGAGCCTTTAGGAACGGGACATCACAGCCAGTCAAGACTTTCATGCGGCACGGGGGCCTCAGAGAGGCTTTGCTTTATAATGTCCTAGTATCTTGGTAGAGACTGTAAGATCGAGTGGTAAGAGAGAGAAAAGAGGACTTCCGGACTTCCCTGGTGGCGCAGTGATTAAGAATCCGCCTGCCAATGCAGGGGACACAGGTTCGAGCCCTGGTCTGGGAAGATCCCACATGCCGCGGAGCAACTAAGCCCACACACCACAACTACTGAGCCTGCGCTCTAGAGCCCACGAGCCACAACTACTGAAGCTTGCACGCCTACAGCCTGCGCTCCACAACAAGAGAAGCCACCGCACCGCAGTGAAAAGTAGCCCCCGCTCGCCGCAACCAGAGAAAGCCCGCGCACAGCAACGAAGACCCAACACAGCCAAAAATAAATTAATTAAATAAATTTATATAAATTTTTAAAAAGGGGACTTCCCACCATAAAAGCAACCTAAGAAGAAATAGGGAGATTGGGATTGACATGTACACACTGCTATATTTAAAATAGATAACCAACAAGGACCTACTGTATAGCACAGGGAACTCTATTCAATATTATGTAATGACCTAAATGGAAAAAGAATCTGAAAAAGAATAGATATATGGATATGTATAACTGAATCACTTTGCTGTACACCTGAAACTAACACAACATTGTTAATCACCTATTCTCCAATATAAAATACAAAGTTAAAAAAAAAAGAAATGTCTCATCTCACCTCATCTCAATCACCTTCCCAATTGTAGATAGTTTCCCGCCCTCTCTGTTAATCTCAAGTGGTGGGAAAGAGCTGAGCTTAGAAAGGTGCTCAGAAACAATTTACTGTCACTTGTGTCCCTCTTCCTCTACTACCTCTAGGCCACTGTGGTAATGAGAAAGGTGCCTGGGAGTTCCAGATCGTCCTACGTTACCTCCTACATGGAAGCATCTGTGTGTCCAAATACTGCATTTTCATTCCATAAATTGTCTTTATAAGACTGTCCGAAGAGCAGTTCCTTAACGAAACTCGCTCAACATACAGCTTTAATGTGATCTTTTTTCTAGAGCTTTTAGGGGTCTAAAGGCTAATCCGCCAAGTCCAAATCAGGTGGTTGGTTTTTTTGGCCATACCACGCGGCCTGTGGGATCCTAGTTCCCTGACCAGGGAGTGAACCCGGGCCTTGGGCAGTGAGAGCGTGGAGTCCTAACCACTGGACTTCCCGGGAATTCCCCAAATCAGGGGTTGTAAATTAAAAAATAAGTCATACAAGGAAGTAGTATATTCAAGCTATAAGATACAGAGGGTCCTACTGTATCCTGAATAGCAATAATAGGCTAAAGTGATGTAAGAGCTTCAACCACCAGTTAAGGATAGAAAAGATCTGTGTACAGAAGCATGTAACGCAACGCATTTACCTATAAGGTCATAAATGAAGAAGAAATTAATGGAAAACATTTCAAATGTATTTTGTGCCAAGGATGGTGCCTGATACGAAAGTGGGCACGAGCTCGTTGGGCCATCTGACTAGCAACGAAGTCAATGGACTTCCCTGTGCACGACCGTAGGGAGAGCAGTGGGGGCGGGTCTGCTTCCTGGAATTACATATGGAAGGTGCATCTTAGTCCTTGTTATTCAATTCCCTTTAGAGACAATTTCAGGAGAAGGCAAGTGACACAAAGGTTATGAAGTCTCGTGAGCCATGTGGCTTCTCACGGTACTTAGAGGTGTGGATCTTGGATTTATTCCAGTCCCAGGCCGAGTTTGAACGACTCCACCACTCAGCAACAGTCTTCCACCACTGAAGTGATGAAAGAGGGGGCTGAAAGGTCGTGTGGGGAAGAAGGAGACAAATTCCATCAGAGAAGAGTGGGGCAAGCCTACCAGGACCCGGAATTAATCCTTCGTCACTCTCCTGGTATGTCTGCATCAGTGACTTTGAAGAGATTTAGGGCAATGGCTTCCCCTAGTGACTTAAGGGGGTGCCAAGATTCCTGGTGACGAACAATGCTTATCAAATACACCAGAAACAGTGCTGGTCAGAAGGTCGATGTGAATGACAGGACAGTGAGGTTGCAGGTATTTATTTATCAAACGCTCAGAATGTCTACGCCATTGTACTCAGGGCTGTCACATACAGACGTGAGACTATGTGGATGGAGCATCCTAGAGTTGTGCAGTGCACGCTCTGTGCAACAGTATATGATTACCCCAACGTATATAAAAGCTGGATAAAACAGACACAGAAATAAATCCCATATCTAGGTGGTTAATCTGATTATACTAGTGAGCCAGAAAGAGGCACTGGGTTAATCTTATTTCTAGAAGAAAACACATTCTGCTTAGATGATTGAAAAACTTAGCAGCTAAACAGTACGCACAGTAGATTTGAGTTGAGATTTTCCAACAGATTTATCTCAGTTCACAAATTCCATGCACTACTGACCCCAAACAGCTGTCCTAAGTACAGCTGGCAAGACTAATGAAATCAGGATGCCTTACACTCAAATGGCTTTGAGAGCAATTCTGCAGGGTATTGGTAGCCTTTTGCATGGTTACTGCAGAAAAAAAATGTTCACAGACTTGTGTAACTGTACTAGAGGCACTACTAGTCTAAGCTGAAAAAACAGGAGGATGTTCAAGGCTAGAAAGTGACCACTGTGGGGGAAGGGCAACCTCGTGATAGAATTGGCATCATTGCCATCCTTTTGGGAAAAGAGGTGGTTAGAAGAGGGGAGGGTGGAGAGAGGAACACGCTCACGAACCTACCACCATGGAGGACCCTGGACACGTCTTACAATAAATGAAACACTTTTATCTCAAAATGCACAAAATACATTCATATCCCAGTGTCCAAACCATTACCATCTTGAATATGCTTTCATACTCAATTTTGATTTAAACAAGAAGAACATTAAGAAACACATATCTTCTTGGATTTTTCTCTTAAGAGAAAGTTACGGGGGAAAAGAAAATGTATAATAACCAATATGATATACCTCCTTAGCCCTCACCACCCACTCGTATCTACACCCGAACTTCTGTTCAACTGTACGCACGTCTTTCCTTCACATCGGAAAGATTTAATTGAGCCAGGGGTTGGGTGGACTTAAAGACAGCTGAACAGCCTGAAAAGCCTTACTTACTTCAAACAAGTCTGATTTTTTTTTCTCCTGTCCCCTAGGCTCAAAATGAGATTCCCTTTTACCTGCGATCTGGCATTGAGATCCCACATCCAGGCTGGTGGCAATGAAGTGGAGCTGAACGACGGTGATCTCTCTCGTGTCCGTTTGGAATTTGGAAAGTTAGAAAGGTGTCGCTTGTTGGGCAAGGTGACTCTCTACACCTAACACAGAGTTCAACCTTCGCAGAAATACTGTGTATCTCTTTCTGTAGTGTAAGTACATCTGTGCTTTATACATAAGAGTAAGACGTTTTCACCCCCAAGGACCAATTTTCCCCTGTTGGGGGCGATATCACCCTTGTTGAAAATGCATTTCCTACGACAGCTACAAAAACTCAAGTCCACTTTGATTGCTCACGGCCAGAAATTCCAAAATCAATAATGATTTAGCACCACTTCAGTCAAAACAATTATATCTGAATCATTTTCAAAATCAAAAGCTGAGAAAAACAGTACAGTCTATGAAATACAATAAAACTGGGCGAAATAGTGCTCAGACAGTAACACCCCAGTTAATCTTTTTTCATTACTCTCAATTCATTGGGCTCTATCTGACGCCTGCCCATAGAATCAAAGATTTGATTATGGTTGAGTTTTACACACGTTTCAAAAAGCAAAGGACCAAAACGACTTCAGAGAAAAGATTTTTCTAGATGGTGGCAATGGGTAATTTGGAAAACCAGATAGAAAACATCTGTAGAAAGCATGGCAGTTTTCAGTTCCCAGAAGAAATTAACTAACTAAACTAGCTCACAGATGACCTGAAAATAAACAGCCCCCAAAGTTATCTGTGTCATAAAAACAAGTCAATGCTTCATGAGAAAATCACTGTGGTACAGCAGAAAGTAACACAACCCTGTAAGTCAATTTGTTTCAAATAAAAAAAATCTGCACATACAGTTGAGGGGAAACTTTCATGTCCTATTACATCTCCAAAAGCCCCCACCCCCAGCGTTTTCAAAAACTCATGGCAAGAATCTTAGTAAGCCTAAGAAACAGAATACTCATTAACAAGTACAGAATATATCCTGCCCACTACGAGGAGTGTTATGCATTTTTATATTGTCTCAAAAATAGTGGCGGCAAAGAAAGAACATCCTCTGTATAAGCCAACTTAAAAATCTGCATCACATGAAAAATTGAGCTCACCTACCTTCACTGGTCCATGTTCATAACTGGAGCTCTGCACCAACTGCAGAGAAGACATCATGAAAATATTCACCACTGCCCACTGTCTGTACATTTTGAATATTCTAATATCCACTGATTACCAAGCAGTTGACCTCAGGCAGCTAGAGCAAACTGGTTCAAAAGGCATATTCTCCAGAAGGAAAGTTCGAAACCCCAGGAGTTCACAGGGAAAAACAAATAATCAGTTGTGATCAAAATCAATTAGTCAAGGTACGTTTCTGCACAATCTTATGGGGGGGAGAGAACTGAAAAAAAGTTTAAATGTTCGTACGCTCCAAAAATAATCAGGAAGTGGATATGTCTTCTACTTGAAATGAGAAAGCCTCTAAGTCCATTTCATTTCCAGCAAACTAAAAAAAAAAAAATCTTCCCCCCCTGTGCCCCAGGTTTGAGTTGTTTTAGAAGGAGGTGGTTTGGCCACCAATGTTTGCAGCTACAGAAGGCTGGGACCCAGTTGTGGATTCAAACTTTTTTCACAACCCTCATGGAAGCTTGCAGGAGCATGTGTCTTAAATCTGACACACATTTTGGCAGAAAAAGCAGGGAAGTCTTGGCCGTAATCCTGTCGTGTCCCTACCAATAGCAGGGCAGTTTTGAAAACTGACTGAAACGCTCAGAACTGCTGTTACTTTACCCACGGAGATAACCTGTAACATGAAACCCCAGCACATAGGCATCGAAACTGCGTTGCTCAGAAAGAGACCTCAGATGCTCACGCACCTCCATCAGTGACACACAGAAAGTAATCAAATGTGCTTTAAAAAACACACAGGCACAAAGACGACAAAATGTCCACATGCCCATGAAAAGGAAAACATAGACAAAATAATTTTTTTAACAGAAGTAACTTAGATTGAAATGAAGAACACTGATTTTTAAAGAAGCAACAATTAGGTTTATTTGCTTGGGCCAGGAAATATCTCACAGACGTTGCTATAGAAAACACGTCATCACTTGAGTGTGGAATTCTTGAGAGCACTGGCGAAGTCAGCTTTGGAAACTGGATGCACTGAACGGGTGGATGCCACAAAGGGCAAAATTCTAGAAGGCAGCCAGACCTGCCCTTGCCCTTGTCACTAGTTTCCAATCTTTGATTTCCAGGTTTTGGCTCTTTCAAAGCCATTTTTTGCATTTCTGAAGTCAAGAATGGCCTGAGAAATCTCTTCATCTGTGTTCATCACAAATGGACCTAGAGCAGAAAGAGACATTCAGAAAGTTCTGGGTGATGAGAATAATTTCTTCTACCATGAAAATGGTATGTATTTCTGTAGTTCTTAATTTGAGACAAACTCAGGCATATCTGAACAGCAGAAGGTTATTTTTGCAGCATCCAATCTCCGAGGACTGTAATACAAGTTTCTTGACTACGATTGTGTATGATTATAAAGACCAAACTTCAGATAAACAAATGCAATTATATCTCACTCATCCATTGCAGGCTGCCATCAGCAATGGCAATCTCTTTATTCAAAACATTCTTAAGTTTGGTTCTATTACGACCATTTTTGTAGCTGTTAGTTCTTTTTTTTTTTTTTTTTTTTGCGGTACGCGGGCCTCTCACTGTTGTGGCCTCTCCCGTTGCGGAGCACAGGCTCCGGACGCGCAGGCTCAGCGGCCATGGCTCACGGGCCCAGCCGCTCCGCGGCATGTGGGATCTTCCCGGACCGGGGCACGAACCCGTGTCCCCTGCGTCGGCAGGCGGACTCTCAACCACTGCGCCACCAGGGAAGCCTGCTGTTTGTTAGTTCTTTTTATCGTTATTTTTTATTGAGGTATAAATGACTTACAACCTTATATTAGTTTCAGGTGAACAATATAATGATTCTGTATTTGTATATATTGGGGAATGATCGTCACAATAGGTCTAGTTAACATCTGTCGCTATACATAGTTACAGAAGTTTTTTTTCTTGTGATGAGAACTTTTAAGATTTATTGTAGTTGTCAGTTGCACTAGCATTGGCTGATGTCAAGAATTTAACTGATCTGATTTTTTAAATTGGCAAATCTTGTCACAGTGTTGGTATCTCCACAGTATATGAGGCTGTGTCCTTGCATGAGGGGTCTAAGTCATTTTTGACAATTAGTAGCATCTCACTGACAATAAAAAGGAGATTATAAAAATGTCAAATCAAGAAAGCATCACATTTTGGATTCTCTAGGGGTCAGTGCACTTTTCCTGTAAAGGGCCAGACAGTATATATTTTAGATATTGTGTGTCAAACGGTGTCTGTCTCAACTACTCAACTCTTCTACTGAAGCGCAAAGCAGCCACAGACAATATAGAAGTGACTAGGGATGGCTGTGTTCCGATAAAACTTCATTTACAAAGACATGCAGTGGACAGATTTGGCCCACGGTCACTGTTTGTCTAATTCCTAGGGCTGAACTTGGCATTTGCTAAAAGTGTAGAAGAAGTCCTCCCCTAATCGACCAGGAGGCAAAATGTCTGTCTCTTCACATACTGTAGGAGCATCCACCTGTTGGATAAACAAGGCCAGCTCTTATATGGCATTGGCAGTGTCTTGAAAGCGGTTGACAGATTTGTCCATTCGGTCAGTATATTTCTTCCCCCAGTCTTCAGAGGTGCCGTCAGGAACCTTTTACAAAGTGCCTCCCCTAAGAGGCTTTCTCTGAGAGACCCGGATTAAAATATAACTTAAAACTTGGAATAACACAGGCAAACTTCTTAACTACTCTTGGCGTATCAGCACAGATTCGGCACCCACTTTAATGCTTGAGAAGGAAGACCCAGGATCACATGTTTTGATGACGCTGACGCCTTTTGGGAGATTTCAGGGAATAGGATGGCAAGAGAAAGGGAAAACAGGTAGCAGGTGTGTAAATTCATTCATTCACTCAATGATCTATCTATCCAGGATTTATTGCGTGCTTACTGAATGACGAACATGGTGCTAGGAGCTAGAGACGTAAAGCTGAAAGACAACTTAATGACAGACTCCCTCCCCTCAAGGACCTCAAATCTATAACACAAACAGATATGAAAACAAATTATTACAAAACAGTGTGATACACAGAACAATAAAAGTATGGAAAATGCAAAGAATCAGCACAGAAGGGGAGAAGGAGGTAATGTCTGCACAGGCAGACGTGGCAGAACGGCATTTTTGGGACCGGCCTGCAGGAGGACGTGAGGGTGCGGAAAAGGAGGAGGGTGGAGTCTGATATGTAGCAAGGGGCCTGAGCCCTCTGGGTTTTGGACGCCATCTATGGGAAGAAGTTTGGACATAATTCTGCAGGTGATCTGGAATCACTGAAGCGTTAAGGACAGAACAATGTAATCTGATCTGCAGTTTTTAGAAGAAAACTTTGGCATCAGGGTAGAGAAGATGCCTGGCCTGGGAGGCTGAGTTGATGGTGGAATTGTTTAAGGGTAACTGAGACACAAGACACAGGAAGCTGTGGGTAGAGCAAGGAACTCAGTCCCGGATATTCTGACATGAAGGCGCTGGAGACAATCAGATAGCTGCCTGGCAGAGGTGCTCGATACATTGTTGGAAATAGGGGTCTGGGGCTCGCAAGAGAAATTTCACGTGGAGATGGAGATGTGGACTGTACTAGGTAGGAAACAATGAGAGAACCCTCATATGCAAAAAAAAATCGTAAATTCAAGAGGGCATCCTGGAAAAGCCACCTTTTTAAAGGACGCAGAGGGGAAAGGGAGACAGAACAGAGAAAATGAGAGCAGGTACTGGGCCAAGGACTGACTTCCGGCACGTCATAATTTTGCTATAGATGAGACTTGCGGAGCACCTCTCCCCTCCCTCAATTACTTTTCTGTACAAACAGTACACTTCCGGGCTTCCATCTTGACACTTCTCTGGGGTATTCTGCTGTGATTCTCAAATCATAATGTGCACATAAATCACGTGGGAATCTTATTAAAATGTATATTCTGAGTCAAGAGGTCTGGAGTGGGGTCTGAAGCTCTGCATTTCTAACCATCTCTCCAGTGATGCCATTGCTGCTGGTCCATGGACCACTTTGAGAAACAAGGGAAGCGCTGGAAGTGTGAGTCCTCCAAAGCCAGGGGAGGAAGCTCATCTCCTCAGATCCTCAACAAGAAGAAAACCCAAACCAGAAAGTATATGATTTTGTTTTTCTTCTTTTTTGGGGGGGGTAATATATAACTAAATTGATTTATTTTTTTTTGAAATTGAGGTATAACCGACATACAGCATTATATTAGTCTCCGGTGTACAACATAATGATTTCGTATTTGTATATACTGGGAAATGATCACCACAATAAGTCTAGTTAACATCTGTCACCATACACAGTTATAGAATTTGTTTTCTTGTGATAAGAACTTTTTTTTTTTGATGAGAACTTTTTTGTGTGTGTGTGGTACGCGGGCCTCTCACTGTTGTGGCCTCTCCCATTGCGGAACACAGGCTCCGGACATGCAGGCCCAGCGGCCGTGGCTCACGGACCCAGCCACTCCGTGGCATGTGGGATCCTCCCGGACCGGGGCACGAACCCATGTCCCCTGCATCGGCAGGCGGACTCTCAACCACTGCGCCACCAGGGAAGCCCCCGATGAGAACTTTTAAGATCTATTCTCTTAGCAGCTTTCAAATATGCAGTACAATGTTATTGACTATCATCGCCATGCTGTCTGTACATTATTTCCCCCAGAAAGCATGTTTCTTAATTGAATAAGAAAAGTATTTGCTAGTTATCAATAATCCCACAAACCCTCTTTTAAACTACACTATTCATCCCTTCTCTAATTAAAGCTTTGAATTCCCTCCCTCTCCTGTAATAAAAATGGTGTGAGTTGAATCTCTCATTGTGTAGAAACTTCCTATAGTGGAGAGAGCACAAGACAAGGGTTTAGGAGACTAGGGTTCAAATCCCAGCTCCACCACCAACAATTACTTCCCAGCAGAGAAGCCACAGGGCAGAGCAAGGGGCAACCGGGCACGGTGAGAGGCGGAAGGGCAGGGTGGGTAGAAACCAGACAGCCTGAGTGTGAACCCAGCTATGTGGCCAACGAACCTCTGCACCTCCGCTTCCTCATCCATAAAGTGGGGATGAGAGTACATACCTTGTCAGGTTGTTCTCAAGCTTAAATGAATCAATATTTGGAAAGCACTCCGACCAATCCTAGTAGACAGTATATGCTACCGAGGTATCTGTTAGGTAAATAAGTGGAACATCTGGATTCTGTTTTCCTCAGCACCTAGTACTGGTTCCCAAATAGTCGAGAGACGGCTATGGTGGCCTTCAAACATGCACAGGTAAAAGAAAAACTTAAACGTCTGGGTTTGAAAGAGTTAGCAAAATAAAATTAATAAATAAAACAAACAAGCAGAATGCTTTGCCTCTCATTAGCTGAGGTTTCAGGGGCCATCTCTATGTTGTCTGGTTAATCCGAATTTGTGTGTGCTGGCACACCCAGTGTCCCTGAGTTGCAAGCCTCTGGGAGAAGATTCACAGGGGATGAATGTCGCCTATTGTAGTTGGAGTCTTGGTTTTCATCACTGATGCAGAGGACATCGCTTAACTGAAAAGGTTTCCATCCCACACATCTTCTTCCCACCTAAATTCTAGCTGCTATTAATAAAGATGAGGACCCTACTCAATCTGTCGGCAGGCTTCTTCCAGAAGAACAAACTATTTCAGGGCTGTTCAACCAAAAGAAAATGACAACTATGAACCTCTGGAGTGGAAATCAGAAGTCTGCAAAATGGAGGCAAACGCTATGGGCTAGGTGGAGTATAATTTAATGCTTTTCCCTTAAGCTACTAATAAAACAAAAAAGACTATTTTAAAAATAATCAGTGCTCTATAGACCAGATAGATCTAATTGATATTTACAGAACATTCCACCCAAAAGTGGCAGAATACACTTTCTTCTCAAGTGCACATGGAGCATTCTCCAGGACAGATCACATCTTGGGTCACAAATCAAGCCTCAGAAAATTTAAGAAAACGGAAATCGTATCAAGCATGTTTTCTGACCACAACGCTATGAGAATGGAAATCAACTACAGGAAAAGAAACTATAAAAAACACAAATACATGAAGGCTAAACAGTGTGCTACTAAATAACCAAGGGATCACTGAAAAAATCAAAGAAGAAATTAAAAGATACATAGAAACAAATGACAACAAAAACACTACGACCCATAACCTATGGGACGCAGCAAAAGCAGTTCTAAGAGGTAAGTTTATAGCAATACAATCTCACCTCAAGAAACAAGAAAAATCTCAAATAAACAACCTAACCCTACACTTAAAACAACTAGAGGAAGAACATATGTATATGTATAACTGATTCACTTTGTTATACAGCAGAAACTAACACACCACTGTAAAGCAACTATACTCCAATAAAGATGTTAAATAAATAAATAAATAAATAAAAAGGTCCAACTAAAAAAAAAAAAAGAACAAAGAAAACCCAAACTCAGTAGAAGGAAATAAATCATAAAGATCAGAGGAGAAAAAAATGAAATAGAAATGAAGAAAATAATAGCAAAGATCAACAAGACTAAAAGCTGGTTCTTTGAGAAGATAAACAAGATTGATAAACCCATAGCCAGACTCATCAAGAAAAAAAGGAAGAGGACACAAATCAATAAAATTAGAAATGAAAAAGGAGAAATCACAACTGACACTGCAGAAATACAAAGGATTATAAGAGACTACTACAACTATATGCCAATAAAATGGACAACCATGAAGAAATGGACAAATTCTTGGAAAGGTACAATTCTCCAAGACTGAACCAGGAAGAATTAGAAAATATAAACAGACCCATCACAAGTAATGAAATTGAAACCGTAATTAAAAATCTTCCAACAAACAAAAGCCCAGGACCAGATGGCTTCACAGGCAAATTCTATCAAACATTTAGAGAAGAGCTAACACTGATCCTTCTCAAACTTCCAAAAAAATTGCAGGAGGAGGAATACTCCCAAATTCATTCTATGAAGTCACTGTCACCCTGATACCAAAACCAGAAAAAGATATCACAAAAACAGAAAATTATAGACCAATATCACTGATGAACATAGATGCAAAAATCCTGAACAAAACACTAGCAAACAGAATCCAACAGCACATTAAAAGGATCACACACCATGAACAAGTGGGATTTATCCCAGGGATGCAAGGATTCTTCAATATATGCAAATCAATCAATGTGATACAAAACATTAACAAATTAAGGAATAAAAACCATATAATTGGGTTTCCCTGGTGGCGCAGTGGTTGGGAGTCCGCCTGCCAATGCAGGGGACATGGGTTCGTGCTCCGGTCCAGGGAGATCCCACATGCCGCGGGGAGGCTAGGCCCATGAGCCATGGCCGCTGAGCCTGCGCGTCCGGAGCCTGTGCTCCGCAACGGGAGAGGCCACAACAGTAAGAGGCCCGTGTACCGCAAAAAAACCAAAAACGCAAAAAAAACAATAAAAGAAAACCATATGATCACCTCAACAGATGCAGAAAAAGCTTGTGACAAAATTCAACACCCATTTATGATTAAAAAAAAACTCTCCAGAAAACGGGCACAGAGGGACCCTACCTCAATATAATAAAGGTCATATATGACAAACCCACAGCAAGCATCATACTCAATGGTGAAAAACTGAAAGCATTTCCACTAGGATCAGGAACAAGACAAGGATGCCCACTCTCGCCACTATTATTCAAAATAGTTTTGGAAGTCCTAGCCACAGCAATCAGAGAAGAAAAAGAAATAAAAGGAATACAAATTGGAAAAGAAGAAGTAAAACTGTCACTGTCTGCAGATGACATGATACTCTACATAGAAAATCCTAAAGATGCCACCAGAAAACTACTAGAACTAACCAATGAATTTGGTAAGGTTGCAGGATACAAAATTAATGCACAGAAATCGCTGGCATTCCTATACACCAACAATGAAGAAACAGAAAGAGAAATTAAGGAAACACTCCCATTTACCATTGCAACAAAAAGAATAAAATACCTAAGAATAAACCTGCCTAAGGAGGCAAAAGACTTGTACTCAGAAAACTATAAAACACTGATGAAAGAAATCAAAGATGACATAAACAGATAGAGAAATATACCATGTTCTTGGATTGGAAGAATCAATACTGTGAAAATGACTATACTACCCAAAGCAATCTACAGATTCAATGCAATCCTTATGAAACTACCAATGGCATCTTCACAGAATTAGAACAAAAAACCTTACAATTCGTATGGAAACACAAAAGACCCCGAATAGCCAAAGCAATCTTGAGAAAGAAAAACGGAGCTGGAGGAGTCAGGCTCCCCGACTTCAAACTATACCACAAAGGTACAGTAATCAAGACAGCATGGTACTGGCACAAAAACAGAAATATAGATCAGTGGTACAGGATAGAATGCCCAGAGATAAACCCATGCACATATGGTCACCTAATTTACGTCAAAGGAGGCAAGAACATACAATGGAGAAAAGACAGCCTCTTCAATAAGTGGTGCTGGGAAAACTGGACAGCTACATGTAAAAGAATGAAATTAGAACACTACCTAACACCGTACACAAAAATAAACTCCAAATGGATTAGAGACTTAGATATAAGACCAGACACTATAAATCTTTTAGAGGAAAACCACTCTTTGACATAAACCATAGCAAGATCTTTTTTGACCCACCTCCTGGAGTAACAGAAATAAAAAGAAAAATAAACAAATGGGACTTAATTAAACTTAAAAGCTTTTGCACAGCAAAGGGAACCATAAACAAGACAAAAAGACAACCCTCAGAATGGGAGAAAATATTTGCAAATGAAACAAATTAATTAATCTCCAAAATGTACAGACAGCTCATGGAGCTCAATATCAAAAAAACAAACAATCCAGTTAAAAAATGGGGTGAAGACCTCAATAGACATTTCACCAAGGAAGACATACAGCTGGCCAAGAGGCACATGAAAAGATGCTCAGCACCACTAATTATTAGAGAAATGCAAATCAAAACTGCAATGAGGTATCACCTCATGCCGGTCAGAATGGCCATTATCAAAAAAGCTAGAAAAACAATAAATGCTGGAAAGGCTGTGGAGAAAAGGGAACCCTCCTACACTGTTGGTGGGAGTGTAAATTGATACAACCACTATGGAAAACAGTATGGAGGTTCCTTAAAAAACTAAAAATAGAACTGCCATATGACCCAGCAATCCCACTACTGGGCATATACCCTGAGAAAACCATAATTCAGAAAGAGACATGCACCACAATGTTCACTGAAGCACTATTTACAATAGCCAGGACATGGAAGCAACCTAAATGTCCATCGACAGATGAATGGATAAAGATGTGGCATGTATATACAATGGAATATTTCTCAGCCATGAAAAGAAATGAAATTGAGTTATTTGTAGTGAGGTGGATGGACCTACAGTCTGTCATACAGAGTGAAGTAAGTCAGAAAGAGAAAAACAAATACTGTATGCTAACACATACATATGGAATCTAAAAAAAAAAAATGGTACTGAAGAACCTAGATGCAAGGCAGGAATGAAGACTTAGACATAGAGAATGGACTTGAGGACACGGGTGGGAGGGGGAAGCTGGGGTGAAGTGAGAGTAGCATCAACATATATAGACTACCGAATGTAAAATGGTTGGTGGGAAGCAGCTGCATAGCACAGGGAGATCGGCTCAGTGCTTTGTGACGATCTAGAGGGGTGGGACAGGGAGGGTGGGAGGGAGACGCAAGAGGGAGAGGATATGGGGACATGTGTATGCATATGGCTGATTCGCTTTGTTGTGCAACAGAAACTAATACGGTATTGTGAAGCAATTATACTCCAATAAAGTTCTATTAAAAATAATAAATAAATAAAATAAAAATAATCAGTGTTCTTTAAATTTATGATCAGCCAGGTTTTTTTTTTTTTCCGAAATCACTGTGCATACCTGTAGGCAAGGCAAGGTAGTGTAATGGGATTTTAATGCATGTTAAATTTAATAATCAGATAAGCGGACATACACTATGTTTTGTAGCATTTATCTAAGTAATAGGTTGGGTTCTGGATGCTTTTAGACGTTCTTCATTCAATCAAACAACGGTATTTTGAGGAAGTCAAGACAAAGAATTGAAGTGACTATTATGAGTCCTTATTCCAGGATTTTCTGCCTCCAAGTACAGTTATCGCTATTTGTTTTGTTTTTATTGACATATAGTTGATTTACAATGTGGTGGTAATTTCTGCTGTACGGCAAAGTGATTCAGTTATACATATGTATACACGTACACCCGTGTATATTCTTTTCCATTACGCTCTATTATAGAATATTGAATATAGTTCACTGTGCTATACAGTAAGACCTTTTTGTTTACCTGTTTTACATCTTCGGGTTTTTTTCTTTTATTTTTTTTGGCTGTGCCATGCAGCTTCTGGGATCTTAGTTCCCCGACCAGGGATTGAACTCGGGGCCACGACAGTGAAAGCACCGAGTCCTAACCACTGGACCACCAGGGAAGTCCCTCTATTTGTTTTTTAAAATAAACTAAGAGTGACTCAAATATTTTAGAAACTTCCAAAGAAATATTCCTAAGAGGTCGCCAGTTTTCACTAAAAATACAATAGACTACAAGGACAATACTGAAATCACTGTTATTTATGGGAATTCCCTGGCAGTCCAGTGGTTGGGACTCGGCACTTTCACTGCCATGGGCCTGGGTTCAATCTCTGGCAACTAAGATCCTGCTAGCAGTACAGCATGGCCAAAAAAAAAAGAAAGAAAGAAATCACTGTTATTTTTGGTAAAGATAAAAACGATATTCAAGTCCCCAGTAGACCACAAAATCTTTTTTTAAGTTGAAATTCCCTATGACACTATGTAAAAAACACTATTTTTGTTTTCCCCACAGTTCAAACCTCAATGTCCTACATGTGGTTGATACTCAAGAAATGCTTCCTTAAAGGAAAGAGAATGAATGTAGAAGTGAAAACCACGTATACATTTTCCTTTCACAATGGAGAAATGAAACAAAACCCTCAACTTTGTAGATGGAGAGAGGACAAAAATCCAACTTTCTTCCCGGTGACCCTATATATGGACACTACTTTCAAAGGAAAGGAAAACCAACCAAAGAACTCGCCATCATGTGGGGCTTACCATGTTGGACAACTGGTTCTCTTAATGGCTCCCCAGCAATCAGGACGAAGTGGTTTCTCTCAGGATCCTAAAGTCAAGAAAGAGACCATCAAACAATAAATAGCCTTAGTTTTGAATGTCTGATTAGGAATGATTTGAAGTTGACATTCGGGCCAAAGGGATGATGTCCCTAATTCTAAAGATAAATTCCAGAAATATTTTCTGTGCAATGCATGATATGGAAATGCCTATTCTTTTTTTTTTTTTTTTTTACATCTTTATTGGAGTATAATTGCTTTACAATGGTATGTTAGTTTCAGCTTCACAACAAAATGAATCAGTTATATATATACATATGTTCCCATATCTCTTCCCGCTTGCGTCTCCCTCCCTGCCACCCTCCCTATCCGACCCCTCCAGGCGGTCACAAAGCACCGAGCTGATCTCCCTGTGCTATGCGGCTGCTTCCCACTAGCTATCTACCTTACGTTTGGTAGTGTATATATGTCCATGCCTCTTTATCGCTTTGTCACCGTTTACACTTCCCCCTCCCCATAGCCTCAAGTCCATTCTCTAGTAAGTCTGTGTCTTTATTCCTGTTTCACCCCTAGGTTTTTCATGACATTTTTTTTTTATTTCCATATATATGTGTTAGCATACGGTATTTGTCTCTCTCTTTCTGACTTACTTCACTCTGTATGACAGACTCTAGGTCTATCCACCTCATTACAAATAGCTCAATTTCGTCTCTTTTTATGGCTGAGTAATATTCCATTGTATATATGTGCCACATCTTCTTTATCCATTCATCCGATGATGGACACTTAGGTTGTTTCCATCTCTGGGCTATTGTAAATAGAGCTGCAATGAACATTTTGGTACATGACTCTTTTTGAATTATGGTTTTCTCAGGGTATATGCCCAGTAGTGGGATTGCTGGGTCATATGGTAGTTCTATTTGTAGCTTTTTAAGGAACCTCCATACTGTTCTCCACAGTGGCTGTATCAATTTACATTCCCACCAACAGTGTAAGAGGGTTCCCTTTTCTCCACACCCTCTCCAGCATTTATTGTTTCTAGATTTTTTGATGATAGCCATTCTGACTGGTGTGAGATGATATCTCATTGTAGTTTTGATTTGCATTTCTCTCATGATTAGTGATGTTGAGCATTCTCTCATGTGTTTGTTGGCACTCTGTATATCTTCTTTGCAGAAATGTCTATTTAGGTCTTCTGCCCATTTTTGGATTGGGTTGTTTGTTTTTTTGTTATTAAGCTGCATGAGCTGCTTATAAATTTTGGAGATCAATCCTTTGTCAGTTGCTTCATTTGCAAATATTTTCTCCCATTCTGAGGGTTGTCTTTTGGTCTTCTTTATGGTTTCCTTTGCTGCGCAAAAGCTTTTAAGTTTCATTAGGTCCCATTTGTTTACTCTTGTTTTTATTTCCATTACTCTAGGAGGTGGGTCAGAAAGAATCTTGCTGTGATTTATGTCATAGAGTGTTCTGCCTATGTTTTCCTCTAAGAGTTTGATAGTTTCTGGCCTTACATTTAGGTCTTTAATCCATTTTGAGCTTATTTTTGTGTATGGTGTTAGGGAGTGATCTAACTTCATACTTTTACATGTAGCTGTCCAGTTTTCCCAGCACCACTTATTGAAGAGGCTGTCCTTTCTCCACGGTACATTTCTGCCTCCTTTGTCAAAGATAAGGTGACCATATGTGCGTGGGTTTATCTCTGGGCTTTCTATCCTGTTCCATTGATCTATCTTTCTGTTTTTGTGCCAGTACCATACCGTTTTGATAACTGTAGCTTTGTAGTATAGTCTGAAGTCTGGGAGCCTGATTCCTCCAGTTCCTTCTTTCGTTCTCAAGATTGCTTTGGCTATTCGGGGTCTTTTGTGTTTCCATACAAATTGCAAAATTTTTTGTTCTAGTTCTGTGAAAAATGCCAGTGGTAGTTTGATAGGGATTGCATTGAATCTATAGATTGCTTTCGGTAGTAGAGTCATTTTCACAATGTTGATTCTTCCAATCCAAGAACATGGTATATCTCTCCATCTATTTGTATCATCTTTAATTTCTTTCATCAGTGTCTTATAATTTTCTGCATACAGATCTTTTGTCTCCTTAGGTAGGTTTATTCCTAGATATTTTATTCTTTTTGTTGCAATGGTAAATGGGAGTGTTTTCTTGATTTCACTTTCAGATTTTTCATCATTAGTATATAGGAATGCCAGAGATTTCTGTGCATTAATTTTGTATCCTGCCACTTTACCAAATTCATTGATTAGCTCTAGTAGTTTTCTGGTAGCATCTTTAGGGTTCTCTATGTATAGGATCATGTCATCTGCAAACAGTGACAGCTTTACTTCTTCTTTTCCGATTTGGATTCCTTTTATTTCCTTTTCTTCTCTGATTGCTGTGGCTAAAAGTTCCAAAACTATGTTGAATAAGAGTGGTGAGAGTGGGCAACCTTGTCTTGTTCCTGATCTTAGTGGAAATGCTTTCAGTTTTTCGCCATTGAGGATGATGTTTGCTGTGGGCTTGTCATATATGGCCTTTATTATGTTGAGGAAAGTTCCCTCTATGCCTACTTTCTGCAGGGTTTTTATCAGAAATGGGTGTTGAATTTTGTCAAAAGCTTTCTCTGCATCTATTGAGATGATCATATGGTTTTTCTCCTTCAGTTTGTTAATATGGTTTATCACATTGATAGATTTGCGTATATTGAAGAATCCTTGCATTCCTGGAATAAACCCCACTTGATCATGGTGTATGATCCTTTTAATGTGCTGTTGGATTCTATTTGCTAGTATTTTGTTGAGGATTTTTGCATCTATGTTCATCAGTGATATTGGCCTGTAGTTTTCTTTCTTTGTGACATCCTTGTCTGGTTTTGGTATCAAGGTGATGGTGGCCTCGTAGAAGGAGTTTGGGAGTGTTCCTCCCTCTGCTATATTTTGGAAGAGTTTGAGAAGGATAGGTGTTAGCTCTTCTCTAAATGTTTGATCGAATTCGCCTGTGAAGCCATCTGGTCCTGGGCTTTTCTTTGTTGGAAGATTTTTAATCACAGTTTCAATTTCAGTGCTTGTGATTGGTCTGTTCATATTTTCTATTTCTTCCTGATTCAGTCTTGGCAGGTTGTGCATTTCTAAGAATTTGTCCATTTCTTCCAGATTGTCCATTTTATTGGCATAGAGTTGCTTGTAGTAATCTCTCATGATCTCTTTTATTTCTGCAGTGTCAGTTGTTACCTCTCCTTTTTCATTTCTAATTCTATTGATTTGAGTCTTCTCCCTTTTTTTCTTGATGAGTCTGGCTAGTGGTTTATCTATTTTGTTTATCTTCTCAAAGAACCAGCTTTTAGTTTTATTGATCTTTGCTATTGTTTCCTTCATTTCTTTTTCATTTATTTCTGATCTGATTTTTATTTCTTTCCTTCTGCTAGCTTTGGGGTTTTTTTGTTCTTCTTTCTCTAATTGCTTGAGGTGCAAGGTTAGGTTATTTATTCGAGATGTTTCCTGCTTCTTAAGGTGGGCTTGTATTGCTATAAACTTCCCCCTTAGAACTGCTTTTGCTGCATCCCACAGGTTTTGGGTCGTTGTGTCTCCATTGTCATTTGTTTCTAGGTATTTTTTGATTTCCTATTTGATTTCTTCAGTGATCACTTCATTATTAAGTAGTGTATTGTTTAGCCTCCATGTGTTTGTATTTTTTACAGATCTTTTCCTGTAATTGATATCTAGTCTCATGGCGTTGTGGTCAGAAAAGATACTTGATACAATTTCAATTTTCTTAAATTTACCAAGGCTTGATTTGTGACCCAAGATATGATCTATCCTGGAGAATGTTCCATGAGCACTTGAGAAAAATGTGTATTCTGTTGTTTTTGGATGGAATGTCCTATAAATATCAATTAACTCCATCTCGTTTAATGTATCATTTAAAGCTTGTGTTTCCTTATTTATTTTCATTTTGGATGATCTGTCCATTGGTGAAAGTGGGGTGTTAAAGTCCCCTACTATGAATGTGTTACTGTCGATTTCCCCTTTTACGGTTGTCAGTATTTGCCTTATGTATTGAGGTGCACCTATGTTGGGTGCATAAATATTTACAATTGTTATATCTTCCTCTTGGATCGATCCCTTGATCATTATGTAGTGTCCTTCTTTGTCTCTTCTAATAGTCTTTGTTTTAAAGTCTATTTTGTCTGATATGAGAATTGCTACTCCAGCTTTCTTTTGGTTTCCATTTGCATGAAATACCTTTTTCCATCCCCTTACTTTCAGTCTGTATGTGTCTCTAGGTCTGAAGTGGGTCTCTTGTAGACAGCAAATATATGGGTCTTGTTTTTGTATCCATTCAGCCAATCTGTGTCTTTTGGTGGGAGCATTTAGTCCATTTACATTTAAGGTAATTATCGATATGTGTGTTCCTATTCCCATTTTCTTAATTGTTTTGGGTTCGTTATTGTAGGTCCTTTCCTTCTTTTGTGTTTCTTGCCTAGAGAAGTTCCTTTAGCAGTTGTTGTAGAGCTGGTTTGGTGGTGCTGAACTCTCTCAGTTTTTGCTTGTCTGTAAAGGTTTTAATTTCTCCATCAAATCTGAATGAGATCCTTGCTGGGTAGAGTAATCTTGGTTGCAGGTTTTTCTCCTTCAACACTTTCAATATGTCCTGCCACTCCCTTCTGGCTTGCAGAGTTTCTGCTGAAAGATCAGCTGTTAACCTTATGGGGATTCCCTTGTGTGTTATTTGTTGTTTTTCCATTGCTGCTTTTAATATGTTTTCTTTGTATTTAATTTTTGACAATTTGATTAATATGTGTCTTGGCGTATTTCTCCTTGGATTTATCCTGTATGGGACTCTCTGTGCTTCCTGGACTTGATTAATGATTTCTTTTCCCATATTAGGGAAGTTTTCAACTATAATCTCTTCAAATATTTTCTCAGTCCCTTTCTTTTTCTCTTCTTCTTCTGGAACCCCTATAATTCGAATGTTGGTGCGTTTAATGTTGTCCCAGAGGTCTCTGAGACTGTCCTCAGTTCTTTTCATTCTTTTTTCTTTATTCTGCTCTGCAGTAGTTATTTCCACTATTTTATCTTCCAGGACACTTATCCGTTCTTCTGCCTCAGTTATTCTGCTATTGATCCCATCTAGAGTACTTTTAATTTCATTTATTGTGTTGTTCATCGTTGCTTGCTTCATCTTTAGTTCTTCTAGGTCCTTGTTAACTGATTCTTGCAATTTGTCCATTCTATTGTCCATTCTATCTCCAAGATTTTGGATCAACCTTACTATCATTATTCTGAATTCTTTTTCAGGTAGACTGCCTATTTCCTCTTCATTTGTTAGGTCTGGTGGGTTTTTATCTTGCTCCTTCATCTGCTGTGTGTTTTTCTGTCTTTTCATTTTGCTTATCTTACTGTGTTTGGGGTCTCCTTTTTTGCAGGCTGAAGGTTCGTAGTTCCTGTTGTTTTTTGTGTCTGTCCCCAGTGGCTAAGGTTGGTTCAGTAGGTATTGTAGGCTTCCTGGTGGAGGGTACTAGTGCCTGTGTTCTGGTGTATGAGGCTGGATCTTGTCTTTCTGGTGGGCAGGTCCACGTCTGGTGGTGTGTTTTGGGGTGTCTGTAGACTTACTATGATTTTGGGCAGCCTCTCTGCTAATGGGTGGGGTTGTGTTCCTGTCTTGCTAGTTGTTTGGCATAGGATGTCCAGCACTGTAGCTTGCTGGTCGTTGAGTGAAGCTGGGTGCTGGCGTTGAGATGGAGATCTCTCGGAGATTTTTGCTGTTTGATATTATGTGCAGCTGGGAGGCCTCTTGTGGACCAGTGTCCTGAAGTTGGCTCTCCCACCTCAGAGGCACAGCACTGAGTCCTGGCTGCAGCACCAAGAGCCTTTCATCCACAGGGCTCCTTAATTTGGGATGATTCGTTGTCTATTCAGGTATTCCACAGATGCAGGGTATATCAAGTTGATTGTGGAGCTTTAATCCGCTGCTTCTGAGGCTGCTGGGAGAGATTTCCCTTTCTCTTCTTTGTTCTGACAGTTCCCAGGGGCTCAGCTTTGGATTTGGCCCCGCCTGTGCGTGTAGGTCGCCGGAGGGCGTCTGTTCTTTGCTCAGACAGGACGAGGTTAAAGGAGCCGCTGATTCGGAGGCTCTGGCTCACCCAGGCCGGGGGGTAGGGAGGGTCACGGAGTGCGGGGCGGGCCTGCGGCGGCAGAGGCCGGCGTGACGCTGCAGCCTGAGGCGCGCCGTGCGCTCTCCCGGGGAGCCGTCCCTGGATCCCGGGACCCTGGCAGTGGCGGGCTGCACAGGCTCCCCAGAAGGGCGTGTGGCTAGTGACCTGTGTTCGCACACAGGCCTCCTGGCGGCGGCAGCAGCGGCCTTAGCGTCCCATGTCCGTCTCTGGGCTCCGCACTCTTAGCCGCGGCTCGCGCCCGTCCCTGGAGCTCTCTCAAGCAGCGTTCTTAATCCCCTCTCCTCGTGCACCAGGAAACAAAGAGGGACGTAAAAGTCTCTTGCCTCTTCGGCAGGTCCAGACTTTTCCCCGGACTCTCTCCCGGCCAGCCGCGGCGCACCAACGCCCTGCAGGCTGTGTTCACGCCGCCAACCTCAGTCCTCTCCCGGCGCTCCGACAAAAGCCGGAGCCTCAGCTCCCAGTCCCGCCCGCCCCGGCGGGCGAGCAGACAAGCCTCTCGGCTGGTGAGTGCCGGTCGGCCCGATCCTCTGCGCTGGAATCTGTCCGCTTTGCCCTCCGCACCCCTGTTGCTGTGCTCTCCTCCGCGGCTCCCAAGCTCCCCCACTCCGCCTCCCGAAGTCTCCACCCGCGAAGGGGCTTCCTAGTGTGTGGACACTTTTCCTCCTTCACAGCTCTCTCCCGCTGGTGCAGGACCCGTCCCTATCCTTTTGTCTCTGTTTAGTTTTTTCTTTTGCCCTAACCAGGTACGTGGGGGGTTCCTTGCCTTTTGGGAGGTCTGAGGTCTTCTGCCAGCGTTCAGTAGGTGTTCTGTAGGAGTTGTTCCACGCGTAGATGTATTTCTGGTGTATCTGTGGAGAGGAAGGTGATCTCCGCGTCTTACTCTTCTGCCATCTTCCCGGAAGTCCTCCCATCCTATTCTTTAAGACGTTTGGTAGCAATCAGAACTCAAGAATATGTCCCGAACACCAAAATAATAACCTTCTCTAATAAAGAAGGAGAATTTAAATTAAGATTTTTCTTTAACTAGAAACATCTTTATGACAAACTATGTGATTGACTTGGCCTATTATAGAGCTTATAACTTCCTGCTAAAAATTTAATTTTTAAATGTGAAGAGTATTTATGCAAATCCAAAAGTAACATTTTATTACTTTTGACATTTATTACTATTAATGTAAAATATGCCCCAGAAATGTTGCACTAAATGGAACCTTACAAAAACATCCCAGGAGGCTTCCGTGGTGGCGCAGTGGTTAAAAATCTGCCTGCCAATGCAGGGGACACGGGTTCGAGCCCTGGTCCGGGAAGATCCCACATGCCGCGGAGCAACTAAGCCCGTGCGCCACAACTACTGAGCCTGCGCTCTAGAGCCCCCGAGCCACAACTACTGAGCCCATGTGCCACAACTACTGAAGTCCGTGTGCCTAGAGCCCGTGCTCTGAGAAGCCACCGCAATGAGAAGCCTGCAGACTGCAACGAAGAGTAGCCCCCGCTCGCTGCAACTAGAGAAACCCTGCGCACAGCAATGAAGACCCAATGCAGCCAAAAATAAACAAAAAAAATAAATAAATTTATTTTTTTAAAAAGTTCCCGAGATACCTGCTCAGGCAAACTTCTCTCCAAAAGGGTCCTATTGTGTTAAAGTCTCTAAAAGTTTTTGTTTAGAATTAAGATTAGGTTTTTTTTCCCTGAAACTGAAAAAAAATATTAATTATTAAATCCAGTGCTAGCGTGGATGCAGGGAAATATACACTTTTCTATACATCATTTGGGAGATTTTAAGTGGGTGCTGTAGTCCTTCTAGAGAGCACTTTGACAATATGACTTCAAGCCCTCCTGTCGCTGACGCCCTCTGACCCAGTAATGCCAGGGAAACCAGCAGAAGAACCTCCCATCACACTTGTGATAATATAACTATGTGATAATATATTATATGCTCCTACTCATATAAAGCTCTTTAATTAGAAATAATTCTAATGTTACTAGTACCAGAAGATTTATCACTGGATTCAACTAACATGAAGCATATGAAGAATGAAGTCTTTAATCTTCCATGTAGTTAGAAATATTTGTATCTTACAGAACCGACATTTATTTCCCCTTCTGCCTCTAACTTTAAAAAATTAAAAGGGAATTTAGGGTCGAATGGTTTCTGCAAAAGTCTTAATTTACTCCCTACAGTCCCAGGGCTGTGGATTTAGCACATCCACCCAGTGGATGCTTTAATCATTTCTTCATGTTTAAAAAACATCTGTTTAACCATTCCCAGGCCTGTATTTATTTACACATCACCTTATGTATCCATAACCCAATTTGCTGTCAAAATATGCCAATGTGAACTCAGCTGAGACTCAGAGTAAGCTAAACAACCCCTCTCTGCCAGTCACCTGCACGCCAACATAGTTTTCATCCCTACTTTTCAAAATTCATCTTTGCAGGAGCTTCTGCACAACTGTCTCTTCAGTTCTCCTTATTGGAATGTCACGAAGTGGCCAGACGGGTTTAATAGGCTCACAAGACGGTAAGCGAACAGTCCAAGGGAATGAAGGAAGGAACACAAGGAAGAAACCTGGCAACCTGGATTAAAAAAAGCTCCTTGGACTCCTAAAATATCAGAAACTTTACTTAAAAAGCAAGGACTCAGCACAAAAGGACTACAAAATGGATCACATGTTCCTCTCAGTTCAACGTGGGGCTGACTTTCAGAGGGCTCCATGGGAATATGTGTGTAGATCTATATTTATACCCCTAAAGGGCTGATCCATTTTCACTTATGCTAACAATAAAATCAATCAATTGCATAAAGAACGAAAAAGTGAGAGACAAGGAAGAGCTGCCTTCAGATTCAAGTTTCTAGGGGTAAACAATACGGACTTTCAGTGATTCCTAAAGATGACGAATCAGTGTAGATAAAACCTTAAAATAAACCAGTAGAAATAACAGAAATTAATGAAAGGGGCTGATAAACTTGTGGCATAGTTTCTTTCCCGGAGGAAGAGAAAAAATTTTCCACGTACACAGGAGATTTCGGCATTTTCCCGGGAACTAGTAGAAAGTACAAGGTAAGAAAATTAAAGCAACCTAAGTGTCCATCAACAGATGAATGGATAAAGAAAGAAGATGCAGTACATATATACAATGGAATATTACTCAGCCATAAAAAGAAACAATATTGAGTTATTTGTAGTGAGACGGATGGACTTGGAGGGCATTATGCTAAGTGAAGTAAGTCAGAGAAAGACAAATACTGTATATCACTTATATGTGGAATCTAAAATATACAACAAACTAGTGACAAAAAAGAAGCAGACTCAAAGATACAGAGAACAACTAGTGGTTACCAGTGCTGGGGGAGGGGCAAGACAGGGGTGAGGGATTAGGAGGTACAAACCACTGGGTGTGAGATAGGCTCAAAAGTGTATTATACAACACGGGGAATAGAGCCAATATTTTTTAATAACTGTTAATGGAAAGTAACCTTTAAAAATTACATTAGGGCTTCCCTGGTGGCGCAGCGGTTGAGAGTCCGCCTGCCGATGCAGGGGACGCGGGTTCGTGCCCCGGTCCGGGAAGATCCCACATGCCGTGAAGCGGCTGGGCCCATGAGCCATGGCCGCTGAGCCTGCGCGTCCGGAGCCTGTGCTCCGCAACGGGAGAGGCCACAACAGTGAGAGGCCCGCGTACCGCAAAAAAAAAAAAAAAAAAAAAAAAAAAATTACATTAAAATTTTTAAATGCAAAAAAAAATGTTTGAAAAAAGAGAATTAAAGATTTTTAATACTTAACCTTGTTCTCCACCTGGACACTGTCACCTTCCCCCAGCACGGCTGTGTGATGAGGTTCTATTTTTTGTTGCGAGTCATCAGGTCCTACAAAAAAGACGACCCACTCAATTCAGTCCTCATGGTAGTACATTTCTCATACGATTACAAACTTGGTTAACTACACGGCACTATAATATGAATTTCAAGTTCAGAAACAACCAACTTAGGAATCTCCTGAAATCTCTTGTTGATGGTATTTGCTATTATTAAAGTCCAAAACTGGCTGCTTTCCAATGTAGAAAAGGACAAGGAAGTGAATCCTGTATTATGTTTCCACTTACACTTTCAATGTCATGCCTAATAGGTTAATTAATAAGCAAAGTCCTTGGCATTACATGCTAATAAGAGTGTTTCCTTGGGTCAATTATAAACCTCAAAAGATTTAAGCATGCTTAGGGAAATTAGTAAATTCCATCATTAATTCCTTTCCCCAAGTATTTATTGAACACCTACAACTAGCTGCCCAGCACTGTGAGAAAATGCAAAGAAGTGCAAAGCCGATTCCTCACATACAAATAACTCAAAATCTCACTGAGAGAAAGTAAATATATATTCATAAAACAGAGAC
Source organism: Aethalodelphis obliquidens (assembly GCF_003676395.1). Classification (NCBI taxonomy): domain Eukaryota; kingdom Metazoa; phylum Chordata; class Mammalia; order Artiodactyla; family Delphinidae; genus Aethalodelphis; species Aethalodelphis obliquidens. Next base: position 2,535,908 of record NW_020838038.1, on the reverse strand, counting down.
TAATTCAACTGGAAAACAGGTAAGTTGGAGAGCTAGTGAACAACAGCTGTGGAACTATGTACAAGGCCCTCTGCTAAATGCTGTGGGAGTGGGGAGGTTTCAGGATAGATGTATTTCCATCCCTCCTATATTAAGGCTCACAGATGAAACAGAAAAAATAATACAAATGAAATTGTGTGTTAAAGGCAACAAGAAAGGAATAAACAAAGTTCAAAGAGAGAGCAGGGACTGCAGAGCTCTGCAGGATCAGATAGACGGATAAAAGGCAAAGCTAGGATAAAGGGTGCTCTAGACAAGAGGACAGACTGTGCAAAGGTGAGGGGCTGGCAATGTGCAGGGTATGCCCGGGTGAACCTTCTATCATTGCTGGAACATTCTTCTGGAAGGAATGATGGCAATGCACACTTGCTTCAGGTCAAGGGAAGACATGAAGGCCATGCTTATCCGTATAAAACGGAGGACCTCTGAGGAGTGGGTGTGTGTGGGAAATGGTTAGATCTGTGTCTTGGAGAAATAACTGAAAGCAGAGCACAGAATAAATTGGAGAGGGCGCGACTGAAGTTAGGATGACCTGTTAGGAGTTTATTCTAACAGTCTCAGTGGAAATGAATTCCAGTCTGAACTGGGAGAGTGGACACAGAAAGAAAGGAATGGGTTTGAGAGGTGGAGTGGAGAAAGAAAGATTGGGCAACAATGGGAGAGAGAAGAGCCGAAGAACACGATTCTCCCTAGAAGCAGCATCATGCAGTGGCCTGAACGGCCACAGCAGGCGGCGGGTGGGACGTGGCTGGGCCTTTCAGCTGACTGAAAACCAGACACGTGAACACACAACAGAGAGAAGACTCCGGGCAGGCTGAGAAGCCCGTTAACGATGTCTGCATTACATTCTGGACTATAAAAAAAAAAGGGCATTCACCTGACACGATACAGCTAAAGCTGAATAATCAACGTGGAAGCACTTATTTAAGCAAAAGCAGTAGCTTGAGGAATTACCATGTAAACATAATTTGTGAATTTTGTGAATACTGACTGGAGTTCAAACATAGTCATATTTTCTAGAGAAGGCCTCCCTTTCACCTCCACTTTGGAGATAACCTACATGAAGCAGCAGGGTTCATTCTGATGCTTGCAAACGTGAAATAGGATTCTAACAGAGAACTTCTTAACCTGGAGTCAATGTGTTCCCAAGGGGTCCATGCATAGAGTTCAGAGCAATCATGGACTTGCATGGGAGACAAATGACATCTTTATTTTCACGAACACCTAACTGAAATGTGGCCTTTCTTTCAGTCATGACTGTAGCCAGAAAACCACAGCAGTATTAGCTGGACCAATGATTTTGTTTCCAGTAGAAATCATGGATATTTTCGTATCACATTAGCATTGTAAAGATCTCAAAATAAGTTTATGTTAATCACTACTTAACAATTTAAAGTAGATCTGCTTCTGGATCATGTTATTTCAAATGTCATCAGAGAAGCACACGTGGAACTGTATCACAGACTTGTTCTTTTAACCTTTTAATGACACCACTGAATTAAAAAAAAAACAAAAAACATTGTTCAGAGGTGGGGCCTTGGCAAATGTCAAAAGGGTTCATGGCACAAAAAGCTTAGGAACTTCTGTCTCAGAGGCAGTGGTGTGCTAGTTAATGTTTACCAACCGGCTTTCGGGGACAAGGGGAAAAACAAACCTGATTTGTACTGTGTGCCAATTTCCATGGTTTAAATGCTCCCGTTGTGGCCAATTTCAAGCTACCAATCTGAGGCCAGGGAAGAGGTACACAACCTGCTCCAGCAAGAGCGAGCCCCAGCACATCACTGAAGGCTTCTTCTCCCCCAAGGAGTTAGGTTAACAGATGTCACGGCAGTGAATGAAAGAACTCCGCTGATTTTCCACTCATGCAAGGATGTGGCCATAGAAAGAGGGGTCTCGGAGTCTAATAATAATCTCATTTAGATTGGGGTAATATTTTAAACTGTGAGATAAAGCAGCATTAAGTGTGCTTTACTGAGATTCCCTGGGAGCAATGAACCATGTCTTTATCTTCAATGAATTCACATGTAACGCCCATTACCCATGTGGTCTACCCCTGACCCCTAATTTTATCATGTAGGATGTTTCATGATACAGAGAGCAAAATGATTTATAAAACCCCTTCACTATGTTTTAATGGAGTGAGCTGGCAAGAGACAGCTCTCAAAAATCATGCTGAACTGGGATTTCTCTGCACCTCCTATCAGGGTAGCTTGCTCGACTGCCAGTCATTGTCTATGAGAAAATCTTAATTTAGAAACAGAGTTCATATTTCCCTAAGAGCTCTCATTCTAATTTTATACGGAATGCAATTTCCGCTCATTCTACTTGCTGATCTAGGAGAGGAATCACAGTATTGATTCTGAAGAGGCCATTTGAAATGCTCCACCATAAGGCAAACTTTTTTTTTTTTTTTTTTTTGCGGTACGTGGGCCTCTCACTGTTGTGGCCTCTCCCGTTGCGGAGCACAGGCTCCGGATGCGCAGGCTCAGCGGCCATGGCTCACGGGCCCAGCCGCTCCGCAGCATGTGGATCTTCCCGGACCGGGGCACGAACCCGTGTCCCCTGCATCGGCAGGCGGACTCTCAACCACTGCGCCACCATGGAAGCCCGGCAAACCTTTTTTATAGACACTGGAAAGTCAGGTTTTTAAGATTAATCATTCTAAGTGTACCTTTAGCTTCTATATTATTTTATAAAATGTTTAAAGCAGGATCACATAAAGCAGAGATTGATTCCATCTTCATGTTATTTCTATGCTGTTTCACCCATCTGGTTATCTCCTGAACCTAAAATAAGTCTCAAAGAAAATATATTTTATTGGTTCTGACTACTTTCAATTATAAATCGAGCCAAATCAGATAATAAATAGTTTCCACTGGGAAGCTTCGCCAAGATATCTAATAGCGCAGTTAAGGAAAATTTAACTGAAAACGAATTGCAAATATTTTTGTTTGCGTAAACAGTCATAAAAGGGCAAAATACTTTAAAACATTTTAAAGTTAGTGCTGCATCTTCAGTGTGTGGTTTATTGCTGTGAAACTTCTCCCCATACACAAGATTTCCTTTTTCTTCTTCTCTTTACAAGAACTACTGTCCCATTTACCCTCTGTTCCGTACATTCTGGTACTTTTATCACAGATTTTGATATCATCAATTTTGTATGTATAGTTGAAGCCTTCTTATCTGATGCAATCCGGATCATTAACTGAAAAAGATTAAGCTGCCTCCAACATTGTACTTTAAATTAAATTGTAAATGTGCATCCATTTGCCAATTTTTAGAAATTGGATTGAAGCACTGCCTTTCTTTATAAAGCATACCCATAATGCACCACTGAATTCCTTCTAGATTTTCACAGTTTCCCCTAATCTTTTACTGTCATCTCTGCCATACTAATTCTAAGAGTTTTCTTTAGCAATATACTTTTACAAAGCATTTGACTTCGGTTGCTCTAGAAATACAAACTCTTTTCAAGCTTATTTCGTTAATTTAAATATTATTTAATTAAATCGCATAATTGCAATCACTGGTGCAACTGGCATAAACAGGTTAGAGAACAATCACACCTGCCTTTAAGTCCGCTTCAACTTGCCAGGGGGAGTAGCAGGGGGCAAGTGGACCGGGGGAGCCGATCATCCTGGGCGTTCAGGCACCTCATTCAACGTATTCCGCATGGAATGAGGCGTACTGCTTAGTCCAATTCATTTTGGGTAAGTGGAGGTCAGCTCGGAGGGCTCCTAGTGTGTTTCCCCACCTTTATTGAGATCCAGGGGCTGTGTCAAACTTTTTAATACCCCCCAGAACCAGAAGCAAAGCGCGGAGCACAGTGAGCATGAATAATTACTTATTCAAGTAAGTTTGAAACATTTTACAATCCACATAAACCAGTTAGTTGTCATCTCAATAACCACAAATATTTTTAGACTTCTAAATATATTTTCTAAGCCCCAACAGTATATTTGATACTGGTTCTTCTAAGGGACTGGCATGCAAGCTGATAAACTGCCCCAAGCTTCAGGGACACAGGACACAAACTCCTGTAACCTGTTGATCTCTGTGTTGATGTGTAATGTCATTTTCATCTCAGCTGCAGGGAAGGGGTTTAGAGCTAATATCCTTGGGATCTGTTGGTTTTCTGACCATGTTGTTTTATTTTGTTTTTTTTTTAAATCATATACTGCATAAGATTTCAGCCGGGGGCTGGTCAAAGGACTTGTTGCCTCAGAAAAAGACTGCTGTCAAAGATCTTTCTCCTGCATAATTTTTAAAGCTACTATTCAACAGTCAGAAGGCTTGAAAAAAAACACAATGTATCAAAAATTAAGAAGATCCTGGAAATCCATAAAACATCTCAAATAAGTACTCTTAAATAAGGAAGTACTAATTCTATTTGTCTTATTTTAGTTCTGTTAATTCCTTCTCTTCTTCAGGGTGTCGTTAGTGGGCAATTACATGACTTCACTATACTCACCATGAACTTTAAAATATCTAACTTCGACAAATAGTTAACGTCCAGCATTTTCTAACGTTCAAAACTCCACCTGTCCTTACAAAACTAAATCTACTGATGTCCATCTTTTAAGTACTTCCTGCGTCAATTAATATTTTTTTTAATTTATTATTTATTTGGCTGCACCGGGTCTTAGCTGTGGCACATGGGATCTTCATTGCCGCGCGGGGGACCGTCATTGTGGCACGCGGGATCTTTAGTTACGGCATGCGGGATCTTTTTCTTTGTTGTTGTGGCGTGTGGACTCTTAGTTGAGGCACGTGGGATCCAGTTTCCTGACCAGGAATCGAACCCAGGGCCCCTGCACTGGGAGCGTGGAGTCTTAACCACTGGACCACCAGGGAAGCCCCGATTAATATTTTTAACAGTCATCCTAATCTCCACTTATGGAATCTCCCCAGACTACTTTCTCAAGCCAAACTGCAGTCTCTTTATTCCAGCCCCATACATTAAGTACATGTTTATAACATCTATTTCAACAGAATGGAGGTACATGACATTTAAGACAATTACTTGCTTATCAGTTCCTGCCATCTGTGGTTGCCTGCTGCCATCCTGGTTTTATAAGCAAGATAAAATTGAGGCAATAAAGTCAGAGAGCATTTTTTGGATTCTCTCTATAGATAGGTCAGTACACATTCAATAGCTATTTCTGCTTTGTTGTTTCTTTTTTTCTGGTGATGTGTTCTTGCCCTTTTGTTTTTCTCATTAATATCTCCATTCGGGGGTCAAGAGGAGGAAGGGAAGGAGATGAAATTCAAATGAGGTCACCTGGCCAGCTATTCGTTGGCTGAAGCAGGTTCCCAAGAGGGCAGTTTCGCGAGCTAGATTCTCTCCATGGTCCACTTTACCCTGGACAGATGCAAGTTTGCTCCAGCACTACAGACCGTGACCCCATTTCCTGCCAGATGTTTTGCACTTGTGGCTCATGGTCATGAGAGATGACCAGGCCAGTGAATAGTGATGACTCAGGAAAATCCTGCCTCACCTCGAGAAAAACAAGTGGATGTGTAAGTCATTCTTACCCCTCGAACCACTGACCTTTTCACTTGTTAAATTCTTGGACTAAAGGTCTGTCAGGAAACAGGGCTCTAACTACTGATTCAAAGAGGGTTTGAAGATTATTTGTTAATCTTTCTCCCCTTCAACCTCTACAATGTCATTTAAACTGAAGGGGTTCAGAATGAGACTCCCCAAGATGTGCCCCTTTGGCACGCAGATTGTTTTGAGCTGAAGACAGTCAAGGCCCAAAAGACTCAGGAAGAGCTTCCAACCACTCTCTTAACTACCTTAAAGAATTTAGCTAAGGGGCCTGGTTCAAAGAGAGAGCTATTACCAGAGATAACTTTCATCTGAATGACCTACCTGGATGGCAGGGCAAACATCTAATTACCAAACATCTGCTCTTCTTATCGTCCTGTGAATTACTCTCCTCCCCTTTGAAGCCCCAGGTTCCTATCTCATTCTTTGGCTCAGGATGGCATCTGCCCAACTTGCCCTTGGGTCTCATACTTTACGGGACCCCTGTACCTATGTAATTAAGTTTGTTTTTCTCCTGTTAACCTGTCTCATGTCAATCTAACTCATAGCCCAGCCAAAAAGAACCTAGAAGAGTAGAGGAAAAATTTTTCCTTGCCTATAAAACCAAAGTCAAATGTGAGCTTTTGTAGAGCCCACAAGCTAAGAAAGGTTTTTATGTTTTCAAATGGCTAAAAACAATCCCAAGAGTAGTAGTTCATGACACGTGAAAAATATATGAAATTCACATTTCAGTGGCCATAAATCAACTTCTTTTGGAACCACCATCCCAATTATTTATGTATCACCTGTGACTGCTTTTGTGCTACAAAGGCAGGAATGAGTCACTGCAACAGAAACCGTACGGCCCGCAATGATGAAGATAGCTGCTATGTGGCCCTGTCCTTTCTCATTCTACACATTTCTGGTATCCTTAGCACCTCAGAATCCATGTGCTTTATTACTTTCCATTTGTGCAGATTATTTTATTTCTCCTGAAATCCTAAGTCAGGGGTGCTACCTCCATAAAAATGGCTTTTACTCCATTTTAGAAAGTACTATGTGATAACCAAGATTTTCAAAAGATCATAAAAACAAATGACGCTTCATCCCTTCTAGATGGTTAATATAGTTTAATGTGTGTGCCCACGGACTTGTGATACGACTACTAAATTGTTTTCGCACTTTCTCAAATGCTGAAATAAATGAATTTTGCTTCTGAATCATAATTGAAATGCTAATCAATGAAAGAGGAACTAAGCCCATTTCTGTGGTATAAAATCAAAATACACGAGCTTGTGGTACCACTATTTTTCAGAAGATTAATTTCAGGCAATTAAACTGCCCTTCTGGAGAATACAAAGAATGCTTTAAATGGCTTTGGGTGTAGCCTTCAAGCCCTCAGCAGACAGTATCAGTGAGCCAGCTGTCTGGGGCTGGGAGTGTGTTGTCCAAGGAAGTAGCCATGCTAGGGCAGCAAGCTCACTGCAGAGGAGGCTACCCTACAGGTTGGGGTAAAGGGCTCCAACCACAGAGGGCCTCAGAAATGGGATTCTTGGCCTGTAGCTTGGAGCGGTCAGATGCTCTGCTCCATCCCCCTCACCCCGTCCACACCACCCATCACGGCCATGAGGGGCAGGGAAGGGGAGAAGGGAGGCTGGTTCTCCTACTGTAGGTTTTCCCAGAAGCACTGCCTGAGGTGCATATTTGAGTCCAAGGAGTCTATCTGGGAGGCAGTCCCAGGAAACACCAGTCCAGGAATTGGGAAAGTTAGACAGGAAAGGGAAGGCAGACAATGAAGGATGTGTTACCAAGGACGCTCACATGGGCTGCTTGAACATAACGCCTCCAGGAGACTCTAGGAAAAGGCGTCACACACAGGCCTCAGCGCTATCCCACCTGAGGGGCAAGGCAGCTTCCTTAGCACTTTCATCCTGCCCTGACTGGGGCAGAGCAGTCTTCCCAGGATTCAGAGAAAGCCTCAGGCCAAGAAACACAGGTACTACTGGCAGTTGGAAGTTGGTCAGTGGGCCCTGACAAACCTACAGCGACCTTTCCTGGCCTCCGTGCTGCTTCTAGGAGGATGGGGAGAGTGGGAGTAGATACAGGCAGGAGCCAGCCTACTCTACAAGCTCCACTCTCCCACCACTCCTGGCTCTTCTATTACTGGGTTGGCTAAAGGGTTTAGACTGGAAAAGACAAGTTAGATGGTGTGGTTCCTGTGCTGTCATCGTACAAAGGATATGGGGTGGGGCACAGGGAGTGGAATTGACAAGCCCTTGGTTCTGGTCCCAGGTCTACCAATGCATAATTCTGGCAAGTTTAATAGCTCTCTAGACTTTACATACCTCCTCTATAAAATGAGAGTTGATTGGGTCTCAAACATCCCTTCTAGACTAGACTCAACAAGTGACACATGCACAACCCCTCGGAATAAAAGGAAACCGACTTAGAGATTTCTCAGAAGCACCTGGGACTGCAAATGCACCTCCTTCCACCTCCCAGGAGATAGTGTCCTGCCCCCCTTGCAGCCCATTAAAGCTCCATCCCTTTATCAGTATGGGGCTTGCCAACATCCTAGCAAGGTGTCAACCCACATAATTGCGCCTGGACCTTACATGTGCACACAGGCCACAGTAAAATGGCTGCTGTCATGTCTGGTGTTCCCATTCTCCTCCCTCACTGAATATACTAGAAGCTGAGAGGTACCCTGCCCTGGGTGTACCAGGATGTACCAGGATGTACAGGGGGCTGGTGCCGAACAGGAGGAGACATAGTATTCAATTACACGAAAGGTTTCATCTTACCTTTCCTTCCTGGCAGTAGTTTAAATGATATTGCAATTGAACCCAAAGCAACAGACTCATCACTTACCAATATACACATTTCCAGGTACGGTATAAATGAAGCTTGTCCACCCTGAAAAGGGACCAGCGACATTAAAAGGTTAGTGTCCATAATGCCAAAAGGAACAAAGAGATAACGATATCAAATATTTAATACTCTACATATGACATACAAATATATAAACTTATGTAAGTTACAGATACAAAAGGTTTGAAAATGAAATCTTTTAGATATACATACATTTTAAAACTTAAGTTCTGTAAACAGTTTTAAGCACAGTCCCACATGCATGCATTCACACACAAACACACACCCCCAAAACCTAAATGAACTGGCCTCAAGTATTTAATAGCCACCCAAGCAGGCAGTGTGCTATTCACTGGCTATATATCTATATGCCAACAGCTGTACTAACAAACAAGCTGTTCCTTCCGGGTTGAACATCACGTTAATAACTACAACACACCAGTCTGGCTTATCTTCAGTTCCTTGGGCCTCCAAACAGTTTGTTTTTTTTGTTTGTTTGTTTGTTTGTGGCTGTGTTGCGTCTTCGTTGCTGTGCGCGGGCTTCTCATCGTGGTGGCTTCTCTTGTTGCGGAGCACGGGCTCTAGGTGTGCGGGATTCAGTAGTTGCGGCACGCGGGCCCTAGAGCACACAGGCTTCAGTAGTTGTGGCACATGGGCTCGGTAGTTCTGGCTCGTGTGCACCAGAGTGCAGGCTCCTTAGATGTGGCGCACGGGCTTAGCTGCTCCACGGCATGTGGGATCTTCCCGGACCAGGGCTTGAACCTGAGTCTCCTGCATTGGCAGGCAGACTCCTAACCACTGCGCCACCAGGGAAGTCCCCTCCAAACAGTTTTAAGTGACAACCCACTATCTGCCCTCTTGGAACGAGCACTGTATTTCCACGGATATTTACGTATTGTCCCTATGGCCCACAGGGGACGCTGCAGCGCCACTGAGGGACATGAATGTAGGAGTGGCCAGCTCAAAACAGAATCAGAACATCACTCCGTGTGCCTCTGGGAGAAAAGAAGATCTGCGAAGGGAATGCAGGGCCGAGTCCAAGGTACAAGGGCAGGACCCAGACTGGAGTCTGTGAGAGAGTCAACGTGGTGGCAGAGTAAACAAAACCAAGGCAGGCATGGAAGAATCACAGAGCACAAAGTAGACTCTAGGGATGTGGCTGTGCTGGCAGGTGGGTTGAAAAGTGCAAGAGAGGCCCACGTGATAAGGCATGACTGATCAAACTTAACATAAACTGAGTCTGGTTCGGAAAGCCTGAAGGATGGCAAAACAAAGACAGACACTCAGGTGGACGCCAGACGATATTTTTTTCATCCTCCTATTTCACACTTTTTCCTCCCCGAGATTTTACGAGAATGAGTGTAAGGGCTCTGGAATTAAGTCTAACTGCTCAGAGCACACTCGCTCTTTTGCTCCCTTACTGACCCACTTGTTCAGTCTTCCGAGCTCGGCCTCCCATCATCCAGTGACCAGCTACCACTCAGGTGTACTTGCTGTGGGTGGAGACAGAAAGACGAAGGCACAGCCAGGGGTCTTCACATTGTCCAATTTGGGGGGACGGAGGTTCGTGCTAGATGCTGAAAACACATGCTAACTGTTCCCAGCCCATAAATATCATTAGCAATTCGGTATTTGTGTTTTCAGTTTCTTTTCTCTTTTACGCACTATATATTATTTGCTTAAAAACTAGAACTCAGTGTTCTATTTTGGATAGCTTTCCAAAACACAGAGAAATAATTCATCCTTGGGAAAGACTGCAAAGCATTCCATTGCAAGGACGTGTTGTGATTGACATAATCGATCCTCTCCTCGTGGTTGAAAGGTATTAAAAAATTAATGGTTTCCAAGTTTGACAGAACGTCAAAGCTCTCAATTGTTCAAGTGGGTTTTTATTTGGAATCATTTTGATTGTTCTAAACTCATTTCTCCTCCACCACCTTTGCTTCATTCCTACTCACCCTTCAAGCAGAAAACTAGTCTACACATAATTGCCTCGGTCTGTTTTCTTTCTCTTTTTATCTTTTTAAATCTTTTATCCAGAAGGACCAAACGTTTGCTTAAAGGAATGGCCAAGTCAATGTATTATGTGCATTCCCCTGTTGTTGTTCCTTGCGAAAGTCTTCCATTAGGATACAGACTCCACCTTCACCATCAATAACACAATTCATGCTACTGGCTAGAAGGCACAGTGTTACAGGGAGTAAAATAGGAACAGAGGGCAATTTCCTTTTTTCCTTCTTTTTATCATGTTGTCTATCTGCACTGCACTTGCTTCTACTGAACCTAGTTTAATTCCCACTAAGCATTTTTTCTTAAAACTATAGCAAAACAAGACTCAAATCGTGTGAATGCTTACTATATGTTTATGAACTACCACATTTTTTTGGAATTCCTTCTCTGCCAAGAGCAGGATTGTATCATCAAAGAGTTCTCTTGTGAGATTTTCAGGTCCCTCTCATCTTTCTTTGTTCCCCTATCTTTCCCCCCACTTTTCTGTCCTGCACCAGGAATGGATACCATCCTGGCATTTTTATTTCTGTCTGAGGTCACAGGCCCTGCAACTGTGGTCTCCAAGCTACTGGCTCTTCACAGCTGGGAAGCTCTTTCCCCTCCCTCCCTCAGTCAATGACAACGAACAGGAGCTGGGATGAAGGTCACATTAACCCCTGGTCCTGTAGCTTGGGTTAATCGGCAACACATTTATGTCCGCCCTTCTTCAGTCCAACAGAAGACGTGGAAAACTTTTCTTTTAAACACAAATCATTTTCTGTGGCATTTGCTCTCATTTCCAGGGAGGTTCCCAATTCTTGCAAACATCCCTAGTGAGAGCGTTTCTTGGCCTACATTCCTTGCCTTAACCCAGCTCATTTTCCTTCCCCTCAGTCTTAAGTTCATTATTTCAAAGAACTTTCCAATGGCTGCTTATACATGAATGTGTAGAGAAAGTAGAAAAACATGACTTGGTGGCATGCCACATCCATGACAAAGGTCAGCTCTGGGTTCGAAAGGGGAGAGGGGAACAGGGCTAAGGAGAGAAGAAACCTCTACCCAAACTCTGGGTCACACCAGATGCCACACCTCAAAGCAGTGCTGGTTCCTAAGAGGCTCCCCCCAGATGGCTCTGCATTCAGCTTGGGTAGGCAGCTCACTCACCATGGACCTCATGCCTGGCCTCCTGGACAGGAGGCAGACCCACCGGCTCTTCCCTTCCCCCTCCTCATTCCACCAAATTATTTGTTAATTTTTCCTTTGAAATAATTTCAGACATACAGAAAAGTTACAAAAATAGTATAGAGAATTACCATACACCACTCACCCAGATTCTCCAAAAGCTAACCTGTTATCACCTATGCTTTAACATTCTCTCTAGAAATATACATCATTCTTTATTTTCTGAAATATTTGCGAGTAATCTTGGAGACATGATACCCCGTTACCTTGAAATAATTTCCTAAAAACAAGGATATTTTCCAACGTAACCCTAGTGCACTTATAAAAATTATGAAATACAATATCAGTTTAAAAATTATGACCATTAATACAATACTATTAGCTATGTACAGATATTCAAATTGAGCTAGTTGTCTCAGTAATGCTTTTTAGGACAAAAAGAAAAAAACATGTCTAGGCCAGGATGGAATCCGGTTCACATGCGGCATTTAGTTGTCATGTCTAATCTCCTTTCATCTGAAATAGCTCCTCAGTCATTTTCTTCATTAAAAGTACAGACCCATTATTTTGTAGAATGTCCCTCAGTTTGGGTTTGTGTGACGTGTCCTCATCATTAGACCACGTTGGTTGTTAATCCCTTTCCCTCTCAACTTTAGAGACTGGTTTTTGTTTATTTTCAATACTTTAATATTTTAGTTCAGAAGAGCACAAAGGATGAAACAATGAACATAGACATTGGCATATTTATTTCATATCTTTCTTCTCTTTTAGGTGAGAGAAAGAGCCCCTAACTGGTTACCTCCGATCAGTTTTCTACACGCAGAGAACGTGACTTTGTTGCAGGAGAAGGGGGCACGAAAGAATGGTCACGTCCCAGGTCTCATCCGAGCCCCTGGGACGGGCTGCCAAGTGAGGGTCCTTGGCTTCACAAAGGAAGGAATTCAAGAGGAAGCTGAAGTAGAGTGAAAGCAAATTTATCCAGGGAGATATGTGCTCCATAGACAGAGTGCGGTCCATCTCAGAAGGCAAGAGAGGCCTCTAGGGTGTGGGGACGTTAGATTTTATGGGCTGGGTAATAGGCTAACGAGTGGGAAGAGTATTCCAGCTAATTTGGGGAAGGGGTGGGGATTTCCAGGAATTGGGCCACGGGCCATTTTTCTGGCCTTTTATGGTCCGCCTGGGAACTGTCGTGGCAACTGTGGGTGTGTCATAAACATGCTAACGTATTACAATGAGCGTGTGATGCGGCTCAAGGTCTACAGGAAGTCAAACCTTCGGCCATCTTGGGCCTAGCAGGTTCTAACCAGTTTTTGTTGTACGTATCTGCTTCGACTGTCACATCTCTCTCTCTCACTCTGACTCCCATCTCCCTCTTTCATTTATACAGATCCTTAGGATTACATCAGCCCACCTGGATCACCCAGGCTAATATCCCCATCTCAAGATCCTTAATTTAATCACACCTGCAGCATCCCCTATACCATGTAAGGTAACACATTCAAAGGTTCCAGGATTAGGTCGTGGACATCTTCGTGGGGCCATTATTCTGCTTACCACAGAATAATGCGATAAGCTATATGTTCTCTAAAGAAATTTTGTGGACTGATGTACATATACTCTAAAGAAAAGTTAAAAGTTGAGGGAAGCAAAATTAAGTTTTTCGATACCATAACATCCTCCATTTTTTAACACTCCAGATCATGCTTTTAAATGCCAAGTAGCAGGGATACTGTGAAGGAAGATGGAGAAAACAGAGTGCTTGTTGAGGGCCCAACTTTGATGCAGTCAGTCAGAAGACAAAGGGGACAGGAGGACCAGAAGGCGCAAGTTTCTCGGCAAACATTGATATTTTCCTAGAAATACAGATTTATGTCCTTCTCAATGAATGGTAACACATGGTGCTATCTGTATATCAGTTTGCAGCAAGGGAAATCAGACTGCTTTGCAAGAGATGGTAAAAGTCACTGCAAAAAAACACAAAACACAAAACACAACTACTTATTCTTACTTTAGCCAAGAACCAACATGAAAAATGTGAGAGAAATCTGGTACTGTCAGGGACTCAACAGACTGGATTCTTTGTGAGTGATGCACCATCTAGCTCAATTTCTGATATCAAGTGCCTTCCAAATCATCACTGCATGAAACATCTGTTTTCCGCAAGATTAGCACAGCCCCACAGAAATGTGCCTTGCCCAAAGGAAATAAAGAGATGGTAAAAATCGATTCCAATATTATTTATGGGATGGAATTCAGATAAAACCTGTCTGACTCATGAGAAATGTTGCCAGTCTCCCTTAACTGGATGCCCCTTGGGACATATGCTTTTTTCTGGTGTCAGAAATGGGATGGTAGCAGTGTATGCCTCTATTTCTATCCCTTTAGTTTGGTGATGATACAAGAAAGTCAACATTAAATTAGTTAGATCGCAAAGCTTATGCCAAAAGCCAAACAAAACCCAGACATCCACGTCAAATCCCTTTACCATGAGTAGCAAAACAATCAAAATATTATAAACAAAACATGATCAGGACCCAGCCAATGGGCTACACATTTCAAGGAATATTTGATGCAACAAAGCACTCAAATAAAATGAATTTAGACAGTCCTTGAATTTTATACTGGAATTTGACCTGGAAAGGCGGATAAAAAAAAAAAGAGCCAAAAGGCGAGCTTCACTTGAATGGTTTGATAATAAAACTTGTACAGTATAATTTTACTAGCCAGTATGTTGGATTACAGGCAGCCAGTACTATTGAGTCTGTAAATAGTAAGTGCTTTATAATACCTGAATTAATTGTTTGTCTGGCACTGGACAGGGAAGCCTCAAACGTTAGACTTGTCACCTAACACAATGAAGGCGTGTATGACTGTATACGGGGGGTGAGGGCACGGTGGGGGGGAGAACACACTGTAAGTGGAAGTGACATATTGGAAAAGAAAGGTTCTTCTGCATAACTGGGTTTATAACAGACTCGTTTAAAGTGGGTTTAGAGCGACTCAGTGATATACATGCATTTCTAAGCTACTTGTTTTTGTATGCATTCCAAAACATTTTTGAAAACAAATCTCAGGTTTAAAATTCATAATGACAAGATAATCTAGAAGTACAGCTTTGTAAACTGACAGATACACATTCTCTTATGAGGCAATACATAGGGTGGCAGCGGAGTGCAGAGTCAAAATTAACATGAACCACACACGCAAGTGTTGGTGGGGTCATGGAGAAACTGCAGACCACTGTGCAGTAGCCACGCGCAGGGAACAAGGGGAGCACCCGCTGACAGGGAAGAGCTAAATGCATCGTCGTCAACCCATGGTGTAGAACGTCGCCGTTCAGCCAAGCCATACGAGCAGACTCGGAGGAATTTCCATGAGGCATTGTCTGGTCACAAAAGCAAGATGCAAAAAATCTATTTCTGGTATGATTCCATTTTAGTAAAACAAGGACAAAATAACCCTGTATGTGTGTATATTTACATGCACATAAATGAAAGTGGAGAAGAGTAAGTGTCGAGAAAAACACTGTAAGATCTAATTCAAGGATATATCTGGCATCTACTGCAGATCTGGGATATACAGGGAGGATACTGCTATGGGTGGATGAGGGACGGAAAGGGTTTAGAGGAAAGCAAACTCGAAAGTAAAAGAAAAACCCACAGCACTAAAACTTCAAGCACACGTGCTATCACATTTATTGCTATAAAAATTATGTATGAAGGTAGGCATATACATTCATGTAAAAAATCTTCCTGTACTTAAAAATGCCCAGAATGAAAGAAACCAAAGAAGAAAACAATGGGTCTGAGGTTGATGCCTAATGACCTCAGGGGTGGCCATTTTTAAAAATAAAACTGGCCTTAAACACTTGGGAGTTTTCTAACTGTTCTTTGGATTTAAACGACGACTTAAAAGTAAATCCTCCATAACCAAAGCTGTACCTCAATCGAGAATGCACTTGTTCATAACTAACACAGACTGGATTGCCCTCCAGGAACTCTATGAGTCAAAGGTGGCCCAGAAGTCAGGAGACCTGGGTAAACGTCCTGCCGCGTCCAGTGAGTCCTCACGTGGCCTTGAGCAAGGAGCGCATGTGTTGGGTCTCAGCGTTCACAATGATAAAATGAGGGGCGGCCCCAACGGTTCAGCCCTAACATTCTCTGAATTCCTCCTGATTTTCTTAACTTGAAAAGCTCAAGCAGTATTTGCTAATTTAAACATAATTAAACGTAAACAAGGTTCATAGAACTTTGTGTTGAGGTTCAGAAACAAGTCCATTCCAGAGAAAGCAGCCCCTTGTGGGTTTTTTTCCCCCTGAAATGATCACTAAACTGCAGAGCCCATCATACCTTTAGGAATAGGCTGGGAATGCTTTGCTCCTTGGCCCAATCTGAAGTCCAAATATAAAGTTGGTGTGTGAGTGTAACTCTTGGACTGCAAAGAAAAAGGAAATCATCACCATCTTTCCAAGAATAAGGTTCATCTTTACCTCAGCTGGACCCTCTGTCATGGGCCTGGAGTCTGGATCCATTAACATATACAATTCCTCCTTGGGAGATGCTGTTAGAGCAGGGAGGATGGGCTGCCAATATAGCCCCCTTCTTAGGGTCGCAGTCTAAAAGTTAGCCCTCCTAGCTTGACAAGCTGATTTCCAGATGACAGCTGTCTCCCTACAGCCATTTCTCCAATATGATCCAATGTCAATAGTTTACTGCCTAATAGCTGCTCCAACTTTCTCACTTCTACCCTTCTACTGAATGTGGTAGGTTAATGCACATCAGATGCATCTTTCTTCCCCAGGTCTCAATAAAGCCATGTCTATTTTGAAATTCAAAGAGGGCAGCCTGTAAATATTTTGATTTGTTCTAACTTGGCCCTCTTGCATAAAAAGGTGGTCCAACGCTGCTGGCCTGAAAAAGCCACAGCTCAAAATGTAAGAAAGACCCACTTTTGCAGGATTTTCCATTGTAAACAGTGGCTTTGATTCGATCAACAGTTCGGCAGAGTTTGTAATTCAATATAACACCATTCTGAATCACTGGCACAGACCAAAATCTGAGGGATTATCACTGTTGCCATAAACTTTATGATGTTTCATTGTTTACCACAAAGTCCCAGTGGTTCTGTTCTACTTATTTTTTTTAACTTAAAAAACACACAGAGATGAAAAAGTACATAACGCCAGATTCGGCAAGGATGTGGAGTAACTGGAACTTTCATACGCTGCTGGTGGGACTATCACTTGATATAAACACTTGAGAAAACTGTGTGGCAGTACATAGTACAGATGAATATATGCATAATCTATGACCCAGCATTCCAACTCAATAGGCGTGTCCCCAACAGACATGTCCACCTGAAGACATGTACTCAAATCTTGATGGTGACACTGTCAGCAATAGCCCCAAGCTGGAAATATTCCCAATGTCTTTAATGATAGAATGGATAAATGAACTGTGATATATACAAGGGACTACAATAGAGCAAAGAGAATGAACGAACCCAGCTATATGCAACAACTCAGATGAATCTCACAAGCACAATGTTGAACAAACGAAGGCAGACACAGATTGCATAACATATGATTCCACTTCTATAAAGTTCAAAACAAGGCAAAACTAATCTATCGTATCAGAAGTCAGAAAAGTGGTTACCTTGGGAAGGTTAGTAACTGAATGGGGTTTAAAAGGGGGCTTCTGGAGCCTGGCAATGTTCTGTTTCTCGATTTCACGGATGAGTTCACTTGGTGAAAATTCTCTGAGCTGTACACATGATTTGTGCACTTTTCTGTGTATGTTATATTGTAACAAAAAGCTTAACACTCGTTAAAAACATGCATGTGTAAACAGACCACAAAAGAAAATCCAGAGCCCAGAATTATTTACTATCCTTGATAAACGCATCATTTGGCAGAGAATAACTATGTAAACTCCATGAGGACAGGGACATATCTGCCCTTTTCACCCGGGGCCAAGGCACAGGGCCTGTCACATAGTAGGTGTTGAATAAATATTTACCAAATGATGTTTCATGATGGAAAATCTCATGTATAATAACAAATTTATTTTTAAAAAATAACCAATTTATTTACAGTATACATAGCATATTCATCAATTGCTTTACCAACACGTAGCAAAATGCCTCTCTTCAGGACAAGTGATTAGGTATGGCCCAAGTGTATGTCTGTACTTTAAGTTTTAGAATAGAGAATTGTAAATAATGCTATCGGAAGATTGTTCCCTTTCCTGTAAAAGTCTCATGTATAGAAGCTTTGGGCTTTAAGTGGTCTGGTACGTGGTTTTATGTGGCTTAGGAGGACAAGCTGCATCTATACAGCTCCAAAAGCTGGAAAGGCAAATTCCCCTGCGCATACATAAATGAAAGCAGAAAGACCTGTGACATCGAGGGCAACCTGAGGCCAAAGATTCCCAATCAACCTGAAGAGCCTGGATCACACATGAAACGAGGGCAGCACCCGCGGGATGCAGGGTCTGATCCTCTAGCATCATGAAGTGTGTAAGGCACCATCTGGAAAGGATCTGGTTTTGCCTGATGAAGACTTCTAAAATTACTTCTAAAAAGATCAAGGGGAAACTTCACTTAGTATCGGATGACTCCTCTTCCTGGGCAATATTTTGCTCTCTTCCAGAAAAAGAAGGTTCAAGCATCTTTCCCAACCTCTGCCTCCAGGGCCGCTGCAGTATCCCTGCCTACAGCAAGGACATGAATCAAAAAGAGGCTCTCGGTTTAACTTTTACTAGAATTCTCCCAGAACGTAGTCATAAAAATCATTCCAACCTGGAAACCAGGAGCCTCTGATGCTGGTATTGCTTTTCCTGCTGACTAGCAAAGCCTTTATCTTCTTCTGGGCTTAGTTCACTCAATCTGAAAATCTGGTGTTGGGACTTCACTGATGTTGAAGTGTATTTCTGCTTCTGAAATCTGAAGTCAGAAAATTTTAATGTCTTCCTCCACTTTTTAATATTGTAAATTCCCTTCTGATTTCTCAGACTAGAGCTGTAGAGAAGTGAGAACGTGGCTGGGGCGAGGGAGAGCCATGAGGGCTGTGGGGAGTGAATAGGGGGCTGCTGGCTAACTGCACTACTCTTGCCCTCAAGCTCGGCCATCAGTTTTGCCCTCCTGGTGAGCTCTTTTCTTCCTGCCTCTAGCTTCTCAACCTAATCCATATTGTCCCCAAAACAGTAACCTCTCTCTCTAATGCTGCAAGGACACAGATATGCGTATGCACACACAGACACAGAATTCTGTACTTACGTATTCGTTTACAAAATTGTAAACAAACCAACGAGAGACATTATAAAGCCACAAATATATCCTACTGCCTTACAGTGTGAAAAGGGCTACAGGGAAATATGAAATTCATTTTGAAGGTGTTTTTCACAACATCTATAGCCAAAAACAGAATTCGGATTCTACTCTCCTTTTTGTACTGAAAATCAGATCATTGACAGTTTCAATATAACACGTCTTGAATAAGCAACTACCCAAAACCTATATGTACATTATTCTATTTCAGTTAATCCATCCTGAGATAAAATTCAATTTGAAAGCTGTTCCCATGAGTGTGTGTATACATATATGTATGGATATATATACACACACACACAGTTTTTGAAAAGCAAATAGGTATTGCTTTTTAAAATTTTGATCTTCCTTGGTAACTGCTGGAATAGCAAATGTAAATTCTGTTCATTTAACTCAAAGATGATAATGCCAGGCTCAAATGCACTTTGAGCAAATCTGGACTTAATTTTTCCATCACACACACTGCTGCTTTGCAACTATAAAGAAATGTCGCCATTAGGCACACTCTTTCCTGAGTTCTGTTTTGTTTCTTTTCATGTATAGTATTAAACTATTAATAGGCCCTCAAAATAGAATGAAACTTTAATTAAGCAAATCATTCCTTTTTGTCCTCAATCTATTTCCACAAGATTAAAATAACTTGGTCCAAGGCAACCCAGAATAAAACATTTCTCTATAAATCTGTTTCAGCATGTACCGAACTAATGCACCTGAATTCCATCAGTGAAATTACTTTCTTTTCCCTTTTTCTTTTGGTCCTGATTAACATGCCTGCACAGGTACTAAAATCCCAAGCTATTCCTCTCTTGTCTCTCTTTTCTTCTCATTTCTTAATTCTCTCTTTAAAGCATTTGGGAAACTTATCTTTAAAGGTTCTAGTCTGGGGCTTCCCTGGTGGCGCAGTGGTTGAGAGTCCGCCTGCCGATGCAGGGGACACGGGTTCGTACCCCCGTCTGGGAAGATCCCACATGCCGCGGAGCGGCTGGGCCCGTGAGCCACGGCCGCTGAGCCTGCGCGTCCGGAGCCTGTGCTCCGCAACGGGAGAGGCCACAACAATGAGAGGCCCGCGTACCGCAAAAAAAAAAAAAAAAAAAAAAAAGTTTTAGTCTGTATTTTAAAAGCCCAACGGCTTAAAATCTTACAGTTCAAATACCATGTAAGCAAGCCCTCTAGAAGTGAAGTAACAGAACTCTTTATGAGATGTGAAGGGTAAGTTTTGGCTAACCTCTAACAACAGGGGTGCTACGAAACCCAGACAAGCCCTGTCTCTCTTCATAAATATGTCAGAATTAAACCCTAAACGAGTCTAAGACACCACTCCAATAATGACCACAAAACAAGCAAGACAAAAAAACAAGGTCTACAAAACCACTTCCTTCTGAACCCGAACTACCTTCATCTTCTATCCTTCAAAGACGTCCCGCTTGCCCGGGCTTTTGGTATGATACCCGTGTTAACCTGGTTTCCTTCCTCTGCTTTTATTCTTAAATGTGATCTTAATTAGAAGATGAAATCACTTCCACATGGAAGCTATGTGGCTTAGTACGTCTTCCCAAGAAAAAGAGTGCTATGTTGCTTGCTACGTATAAGCATGGTAAAGAAAATAAAGTCTCTTTCATCTTGCCGCTGCTCCTTTCACAGATAACTGCCACCCGTTTATCCCTGAATGCTGCCCATTTTGCCATCATGCTGGCTTTCCCTAAAAGCACGGGGCAGCAAGTTGTTACATGTCAGAGCTGTAATAAATACTTTCACATCTTTTTGAGAAGTATTTCGAAAACCCTTGATGATTCAGTGATTTATTCAGGAAATGCACTTGAACTCTCAATCTTACTAGACGTTGCTTAAGCAAATTACTCTAAGGTAACAAGTGCAAATCCTCAGTATTGTATAAAAGAAAGAAACAGTGCATATACCTATTCCTGGATCCTTACTCTCATGTTGGATGATGCCCCTAACGTTGGGCATTTCGTTTTACAGTTGTTTTTTGGCATCACTGTTAACTTTTTTTTTTTTTTTTTTGCGCGGTACGTGGGCCTCTCACTGTTGTGGCCTCTCCCGTTGCTGAACACAGGCTCTGGACGCACAGGCTCTGGACGCACAGGCTCAGCGGCCATGGCTCACAGGCCCAGGTGCTCCGCGGCATGTGGGATCCTCCCGGACCGGGGCACGAACCCATGTCCCCTGCATCGGCAGGCGGACTCTCAACCACTGTGCCACCAGGGAAGCCCCCACTGTTAACTTTTGATGAATATCTTTGCACATAAAATTTTGACCACATTTCTATTTTTTTCCTTCACACTGAAATTGTACATCTAAAAGTCCAGACATTTTAATAGGGCTCTTGAGATATCTACAGGTTTATGGCCAAATGCAATGTGGCTAAAAGTGAGCTAGCTGGTCAACACGATGACACGACTGAACAGCAATTTTCCTGAACAAGTCTACTGCTAGTCATTGGCTTTTCTGGTCTCTGTAATTTTGCTATACCACAGGGCCGTTTTCCAACTCATTAGGTTCTCCAAATAGTGACTTTTTTTCACTCATCTAATCTCCTATTGTTAGAAAGTTAACTCATTCCAACAAATTCCCTGTTGTTACACATTAAATTTTTTTTCCCCAATACATCCTTGTCCAAAAATAGAATAGAGGGATTAATTGCTGGGGGAAAAAAAAGGAAAAGAAAAAAACCTACCTGGAAATGCCTGAAAAAAGACAAAAAGAAAAAAAATCAGGAAAAAATTTAACCTAAAAAAAGTTTAAAGGCACAACCTCCACAGTACAGATACCAATATTTGAACAACCAGCGTCTAGCAGCATGTTTCTGAACAAAAAGATCACTTTTATCAATTGTTACACTAACTGAAATGCTTTCATCCAAATTGTTTTTGGTCATATCAGTTGGTAATTACCTGTAAAAAGTGCCCATCTCATCAAATAAGTGACCATCTTATCTTTTTTTAATCTTAGCTTATTTAAGAAGCAGAAATCGATATCTCGTTACTCTTTTAATTTGACTATTAGTTTGGGTCATATTATTATTTTAACAAGTGCTACTAAATATTATTAACACAAGAATAACAATAAATATATTGAGGGCTTAGTATATACCAGGCACGATTCTTTTTTAATTAATTTATTTATTTTATTTTTGGCTGTGTTGGGTCTTTGTCGCTGCGCGTGGGATCTTCTCTAGTTGCGGCGAGTGGGGGCTACTCCTGTGGTACGCGGGCTTCTCATTGCGGTGGCTTCTCTTGTTGCAGAGCACGGGCTCTAGGCACGTGGGTTTCAGTAGTTGCAGCACATGGGCTCAGTAGTTGCGGCTCGCGGCTCTAGAGTGCAGGCTCAGTAGTTGTGGCGCACGGGCTTAGCTGCTCCACAGCGTGTGGTGTCTTCCCGGACCAGGGCTCCGTGTCCCCTGCACTGGCAAGTGGATTCTTAACCACTGCGTCACCAGGGAAGCCCCAGGCACTATTCTGTATGCTTCATGTGTATTTCCCGTTTTATAAAATATATAAACCTATTTTATATATATTTTTTATATAAACCTATTTTATAAACCTCATTAACCTATTTATGTTTTCATTCATTACTTAGCTCCCTCATTTAAGAAATACTGACTGAAAGTCTGGAGTGTGCTAGTCATTGGATATGTATATCGGTGAATAACAGATCTGCTCAGCCTTTGTGGTTTACATCCTAGTAAGGAAGACAATTTAACAAATTAAATATAAAATTACACATGCCGTAAGTGAAATAAACAGGGCAGAGGGGAGAAAATAAAATGGGGGAGGAATGGAAGGCATCGAACGAGAAGAGTTGGGGGTAAGAGGTTTCTGGGCAGAGAATGGAGCACAGCATGTGCAAAGGCCCTGAGGCAGTGAAGAGCCTGGAGGATCTGGACACTGACAGGAGAACCACGTGCCGACAGCAGGAGGAGGCTGCAGAGAATGGCATGAGATGAGTTTAGAGAGTTAGAAAAGACCCAGGCAGGATTTCTTTAAAGTACAATGGGAACACATTGATCCAATTTTTATCGTGAAGAGATGTCTTGAGCTGCTATGTGGAGAGCTGGAAGGGAGTAAATAAGAGAGGGGAGACCCCTGAAGAAGCTGCTGCAGCGGGCCTGGCCAAGGCTGGGCAGGGGATGGGAGAGAAGTAGATTTAAAAGATATTTCGGACTAGATGTAGGTAGGGGAGGAGATGGAATAAGGATGACCGCCATGTTTCCACTCTGAGCAGTGAGTGGTGGTACCATTCACTCATTCAGACGGAGAAGCCTGGAAGGGAAACGAGTTTGTGTGTGTTTGCTGTCAAGGCAGGTGTGGGTAGGGAAGCAAGACTTCAACTTTTGCCATTTTAAATTCGACGTGCCTGGGAACCATGCAAATGGAGATGGCAAGTAGGTAGCTGAATATATGAGTCCACACAGAGCTCAGAGGTGAGGCTTCTGCTATAGATATGAATGTGGGAGTCGTTCGAAAGTGGGAGACATTTGAAACTGACCAAGAGAATAAAAAGCCTTATCACACACACAAAATTCTGTAATTCTGTACGGTGACGGATGTTAACTAGGCTTACTGTGTATTGTAGTGATTATTTCACAATACACAAATATCAAACCGCTGTGCTGTACACCTGAAACTAACATGATGTTACATATAAATCACAATCCGATAAAAATATACAATAAATGTGGGAGTTGTAAGACTATAAATGGTATCTAAGTCCATGGGATGGGCGAGATCATCCAGGGAGACGACACTCAATGAGAGAAGAGGACTCAGGACTGAGATCCAGGGAAGCTGGGTGTTTAGGGGTCTAGTAGAGGAAATGGTACCTACCTGAGAAGTGACACTGAGAAGGAGCAAAGAGCATCCAGAGACACAAGAACGTATTATCTCAGAGGCCAAAGGAAGGAAAGACAGCGTGGAGGAGGAAGCGTGCAACCCGTGCAAAGGAAGGAAAACAAAGACCTCTGGGTTTGGCCGCATGGAGTAGTGACTCAGTGCGCTGATGGGGGTGGCCGCCAGGCAGAGGGCCTCGACGAGGTGGGGAAGTGGAGAGAACACGTGCCGACAAATCTGTGCAGTGTGACTCAGAGAGGGGGCAGAGAACTGCAGGGTGTGGGGTTAAGGGAGTTTGGCGCTTCTCTTCTCAATTTATATGAGAGGGTTTCTTAAAAATAAATTTGAGCTATTTGTCCTTAATACTATTTGTTGGAAAAACCTTGCTTTGGCCTTTCATTTCATTTATGGCATTTCTGACATGGATTAGATCTATCCAGCTTTTCCTTCCAATGCTTTCAAACTTCGAAAGTCTTTCCCAAGCAAAGATCATGTTAAATGTTTGCCTTTTTCTAGTTCAAATTTTTTAACATTTAATTCTTTGATCTACGTCAAATTTATTTTCCTACGAGGGATGGGATCATGAGCAAAACTGGTTTCTTTTTATGAATGTTTAACCAATTGTCCCAGTTGACTCATTCTTCTCTTTTCCCCAGTTGTTGACCATCTTCTGTATCGCTAAGTTCGCACCTATACTTGCGTCTATTTTGGGTAGGTTCTCCTTCTGCCAATCACAAAAAAAGAGGCTCAGTGGAAAAAACTTCACTGACGAGCTCAGGAGACTCAACTAAGAGAGGACGATCTAGTCCATAGGAGTTCTGGGCATCACCCAGGCCATGGCCCATGGGGCTTCCCAATCTCACCTTCCTGCTGCCACTTTCCTGCTCTCACAGACCCATTCTCTCCACCACTTACACCTCTGCACACACTCAAGAAACTCACTGGCAGATCCATGGTCCCAGTGTGGAGAACCATACCTTCCCCTTTCTTCGGGAGATCTTACTATTTGAGGAAATGAAAAGTAGATTTACCACGTTATTTAAAGCCAAGTTCCAACTCTTGTTGACAATAGGCTGATGCTCTTCAACCAAAGGGTAAATGTCTTCTGTCTCCAATCCAAAGCACTCTGATTTCTGAATTCTTGATTATTTTAAAGAATTCTGATAGGGATCGGGAGAGATTAGTCTCCATCCTCAGTGCCAAAGGCATTACGGGAAGGATTAAAACCCTGTAATCACATTTAGACATATACATGAGGTGCTACGCAAAAAGAAGACAAGAAACTCTTGTGCAAAATGCCACTGATTCTGTATAGGGTGAGAGCTAGAGAGGGCCAGACCACATTTTTTTTTTTGCATCTTTATTGGAGTATAATTGCCTTGCAATGGTGTGTTAGTTTCTGCTTTATAACAAAGTGAATCGGTTATACATATACATATGTTCCCATATCTCTTCCCTCTTGCGTCTCCCTCCCTCCCTCCCACCCTCCCTATCCCACCCCTCTAGGTCAGACCACATTTTTAACTTCTATCTGCCATAAAGGATTGCGGAAAATCTTGACCATCAAGCTGTCCAGCTGACCAGAAATTGTGGACATTTTAGCCAAATTATTCTACAGTCTAGTCTCAAGAGTATCCTTTTTCAAGAAGCATTTTAATCAATAGTAACACTTGAGTCCCTCTCTTCTCACCTTGTATTTGGGGTACAGGTAGTGAGGAGAGAAGAGCTAAGGGGGAAGGGAATAAAGATGCTGACAGGACTCATGGGCCTGAAATTTAATCAGAGACATGTTAATTGTGAAAGTAGAGACTTTGATTTCTTCACCCTTTGAGTCAGCATCCTTGCCTGAAATTGGGTTACAGATGTTCAATTTTTTTTTGGAAAATTAAAACCAGAGAAAGAACAAATGCCCACCCCTTATATGAATAATTCATCCATAATCCTACAAAGGCAACAGTACAATAAAATCACAAATGACCCCCAAATATGCCAACTGGGAGCCTTCCGGTCGTTTATCTCCCATCCATGGGTAATGTTTTTCAAGGCTGAGTCCGTAAATCTAGTAACAGATGCTAGAATATTCCTTACAGGGCTTTATAACACTTTTAATCTCTAATAGTTACCCTTGGTATTTACTAAGGGTCTTCAAGAGTTCTTGTAAGAAAGTGCATCGACATGGGAGACTATTTGGCAAAGACATGATTTCACAGGGCTCTGGGGACAGACGATTGTGTAGACATGAACCTTCAATTTCATGTCTAAGGGGGAATCTATTATGGCACAAGGCTTCTCCTATGTGATTGTCTGCAGGATGTTCTGACACAGTCGAGGCATCTGAAGACAAGTAAGTGGCTGAAGGTACCCTTTTGGTGTAGAAAGAGATGGAGGTTCATTCTGAAGCTTCCTTCCATGAAAATGAGCTAAGGCATTCCCAAACTGGAGAGAGACATACTCGGCAAGTTTATGTACAAGGGCTGAATGGGGTGATAAGGCAGGGCTACTGTGCACATCAAATGGGACAAAACTCAGGAGACCTGAGTTTCGGTCTGGGTTCTTTCCACAACGAGATGTGTGACCTTTGGCCCAGCTGAGTTGCCGCGTTCTCATCTACAATGTGGCGGAGGTGGAGAGCTGCTCTCTCACGTCTACTGCTGCCTGACGCTCTGATTCAAATCATGCCAGAAGAAAAAGGGAGAGTAGGTCTTGCCTGGCTGGAAAAGCATCTCATACTATCAGGAATTCTAGACTCTTGCTCCCCTAAGAACTTCACTCACGTCTTAATAGCTCATAACAGCAATGAAAGAGGTGAATGAATGGAAAGCTTCCTGTCCAGCTGTTATATAAATGGGCCTGACGTGGCCCCTGTGTATGAAGTAAAAAGGGCACCCATCTTCTTTACTTCTTCACAGCAAGCTAGGACCTTTAGCTCAAAGCCCGCTGGAGCCCAACTCAAATTTTCACACATCCAATCACTTTAAATATATTCCAAAGAAACACATTTTTAGCCACTTAGAGCCTACCTACTTTACATATCCTGTGGAACTGCCCCCAACATCTGCCGCAAATAAGGACGAACTCTCCAGCTACAAAAGACCCCGCACTGCAGTTGCCTTTTGGAGCTCTCTGACCCAGAGACTCTCCACCCTGTTGCTGAGTGACATCACCTAAACACGTAAGCCCCCTCTCCAATTCCTCTGACTCCCCAGGGAGCTCCCTCATCCTAGCCCCCTTCTGGGTGGTGGCCTTGCGCCACTGTCTCTGGAAGGTCTCTGACCGTGATGGACTCCCTTCTCATGCCACCCCGTCCAAGTACCACCTAAACAGAGCCTGTGTGTTACTGCCTCTCAGGAACCTGTCTCTTCCTTATCAACCCCCAGGACCCCAGACTTACTACACCAAGCCATCTGACTGAAGTAAGTGTACAAACAGGCTCCAAAAGTATCAAATATGGGTCTCCCTTCTACCCAGAAATAAGAAGAGTGTGAGTTCCCTGCTACTCAGCAACAATTCTGAGAAACTGAAGAGTTGACAAGTCTGCTGAAGGGCTGGAGACCTAGGGAAGGGTTGGTACTTATCTCCCATCCAGGGCAGGGGATTGTTCATGAATTCCTGGGTGAGGAGGAAGGGGTCAGCTCCTTAGCAAAATGACTGATGGGTCAAGAATTCCCTTGTCAACGTCCATCTCTCCTCTTAGGCCCTCTCTGTCTTTAAAGTTTCCATGGGAAAGAAACCGGCTCTCAGCAGAAAATCTCATTTCTATTGGGTTGTGCTGAACTGGTAAGGACGTGTGTAGGCTTGTGGTTAAGAGCACAGAGTCAGGGGCCAGACATCCAGTTAGAAGGCCAGCTCTGTCACTCACTAGATGCATAACCCTGGGCAAGTGGCTCATCTCGCGACGCCTCAGTTCTCTCCCTCATCAGGCTGTCGTGAGAATCCGACTGGACACAGTCAGCTTCCCTGGCTTCTGAGGCCTCGGCCACTTACGGAGACCCCTAGGTGCCATGGCTGCTGCCGCCTCGGCCCCTCCCGGCTGACTGTCAAGTTCTGAATGGCTTCCATCACCCCCCCAGAGTGGCGGGAGCTCCAGGAGCTCCAGAGCCTGGCCTGACAGACCTCCACGCCCAGACAGGAGTGAAGACCCGAGCCACCAGATGTGGTGTGTGGCCTCCACAGAGGCTGCCGCAGGGGGCTGCTGACACTATCAAGAAGGGCAGGGAATTAGCGTCCACAGGCTGACTTTGGCCAAAGAGGGATGGAAGGTGTAGCATGACAGAAAAATTCTTCCTGTTTCTTCCTTCGTTAGAAAGTCCTGAGCCACAGTTTTCTTAACAGGCCTCCGGTGCCACCAAGCATCTGTCTTGCTTCCCCTCTCCCTCACTCTCACTGCCCGGGGGTGCCCTGCCTTAGGCTCTGTTTTCCAGAGAACCCAAGTGAAATCACGAGTAAAAGAACCGATACAGGTAAAACACTCAGAACTTCACTGTCCAATACAGTTGCCATTACCCATTTGTAACTACGGAGCACAGCAAATGTGGCGAGTGTGAAATGAGATGTGCTGTGAGTGTAAAAAAAAAAGACACAGTGGATTTTAAAGACTTGGTACAAAAAATATTAAAAACCTCATTATAATTTTATATTGATTATATACTGAAATGATAATATTTTGGATAATTGGCTAAAGTATACTATTAAAATTAATTTCGGCTGTTTGTTTTTACTTTTTGAGTGTGTCTACTGAAAATTTGAAATGACATACGGCTCCCATTATATTTTCACTGGACAGCTCTGACTTAGAATTTGGTACCTTGTAAACCTACACAAGATGTCAGCCATTTTCAATTCTCATCCCAAGAAATTCTAGAGATTTACTGTCAGTAAAGTCTAATGATAAAAAGGGAATGTGGGAGCAGAAACGGAGACAGATAAGGGAAAGGGAACAAATATTTATGAATTACACTCTTTGTGGCTAGGCCCATTATACACCATGCACTATGCGTCATTCTCCCTATTCAGCAGATGAGGAAATAAAGGTGCAAAAATAAACTTTCCTAAGGCCACAGAGGTATTAAACAACAGAGCTGAAATGTGGACCCGGGTCTACTGGACTCCATAGTCCATGCTCTTTTCCATCTATAGTACCGTCAAAGGATTGACTTTCTTTTTTTTTTAATTTTTTCTCATTTTAACATCTTTATTGGAGTATAATTGCTTTACAATGGTATGTTAGTTTCAGCTTCACAACAAAATGAATCAGTTATATATATACATATGTTCCCATATCTCTTCCCGCTTGCGTCTCCCTCCCTCCCACCCTCCCTCCCTATCCCACCCCTCCAGGCGGTCACAAAGCACCGAGCTGATCTCCCTGTGCTATGCGGCTGCTTCCCACTAGCTATCTACCTTACGTTTGGTAGTGTATACATGTCCATGCCTCTCTCTCGCTTTGTCACAGTTTACCCTTCCCCCTCCCCATAGTCTCAAGTCCATTCTCTAGTAAGTCTGTGTCTTTATTCCTGTTTCACCCCTAGGTTTTTCATGACATTTTTTTTCCTTAAATTCCATATATATGTGTTAGCATACGGCATTTGTCTCTCTCTTTCTGACTTACTTCACTCTGTATGACAGACTCTAGGTCTATCCACCTCATGACAAATAGCTCAATTTCGTTTCTTTCTATGGCTGAGTAATATTCCATTGTATATATGTGCCACATCTTCTTTATCCATTCATCCGATGATGGACACTTAGGTTGTTTCCATCTCCGGGCTATTGTAAATAGAGCTGCAATGAACATTTTGGTACATGACTCTTTTTGAATTATGGTTTTCTCAGGGTATATGCCCAGTAGTGTGATTGCTGGGCCATATGGTAGTTCTATTTTTAGTTTTTTAAGGAACCTCCATACTGTTCTCCACAGTGGCTGTATCAATTTACATTCCCACCAACAGTGTAAGAGGGTTCCCTTTTCTCCACACCCTCTCCAGCATTTATTGTTTCTAGATTTTTTGATGATGGCCATTCTGACTGGTGTGAGATGATATCTCACTGTAGTTTTGATTTGCATTTCTCTAATGATTAGTGATGTTGAGCATTCTGTCATGTGTTTGTTGGCAGTCTGTATATCTTCTTTGCAGAAATGTCTATTTAGGTCTTCTGCCCATTTTTGGATTGGGTTGTTTGTTTTTTTGTTATTAAGCTGCATGAGCTGCTTATAAATTTTGGAGATTAATCCTTTGTCAGTTGCTTCATTTGCAAATATTTTCTCCCATTCTGAAGGTTGTCTTTTGGTCTTGTTTATGGTGTCCTTTGCTGCGCAAAAGCTTTTAAGTTTCATTAGGTCCCATTTGTTTATTTTTGTTTTTATTTCCATTTCTCTAGGAGGTGGGTCAAAAAGGACCTTGCTGTGATTTATGTCATAGAGTGTCCTGCCTATGTTTTCCTCTAAGAGTTTGATAGTTTCTGGCCTTACATTTAGGTCTTGAATCCATTTTGAGCTTATTTTTGTGTATGGTGTTAGGGAGTGATCTAATCTCATACTTTTACATGTAGCTGTCCAGTTTTCCCAGCACCACTTATTCAAGAGGCTGTCCTTTCTCCACTGTACATTCCTGGCTCCATTATCAAAGATAAGGTGACCATATGTGCGGGGGTTTATCTCTGGGCTTTCTATCCTGTTCCACTGATCTATATTTCTGTTTTTTGTGCCAGTACCATACTGTCTTGATTACTGTAGCTTTGTAGTATAGTCTGAAGTCAGGAAGCCTGATTCCTCCAGCTCCATTTTTCGTTCTCAAGATTGCTTTGGCTATTCGGGGTCTTTTATGTTTCCATACAAATTGTGAAATTTTTTGTTCTAGTTCTGTGAAAAATGCCAGTGGTAGTTTGACAGGGATTACATTGAATCTGTAGATTGCTTTGGGTAGTAGAGTCATTTTCACAATGTTGATTCTTCCAATCCAAGAACATGGTATATCTCTCCATCTATTTGTATCATCTTTAATTTCTTTCATCAGTGTCTTATAGTTTTCTGCATACAGGTCTTCTGTCTCCTTAGGTAGGTTTATTCCTAGATATTTTATTCTTTTTGTTGCAATGGTAAATGGGAGTGTTTTCTTGATTTCACTTTCAGATTTTTCATCATTAGTGTATAGGAATGCCAGAGATTTCTGTGCATTAATTTTGTATCCTGCTACTTTACCAAATTCATTGATTAGCTCTAGTAGTTTTCTGGTAGCATCTTTAGGATTCTCTATGTATAGTATCATGTCATCTGCAAACAGTGACAGCTTTACTTCTTCTTTTCCGATTTGGATTCCTTTTATTTCCTTTTCTTCTCTGATTGCTGTGGCTAAAAGTTCCAAAACTATGTTGAATAAGAGTGGTGAGAGTGGGCAACCTTGTCTTGTTCCTGATCTTAGTGGAAATGCTTTCAGTTTTTCACCATTGAGGACGATGTTGGCTGTGGGTTTGTCATATATGGCCTTTATTATGTTGAGGAAAATTCCCTCTATGCCTACTTTCTGCAGGGTTTTTATCATAAATGGGTGTTGAATTTTGTCAAAAGCTTTCTCTGCATCTATTGAGATGATCATATGGTTTTTCTCCTTCAATTTGTTAATACGGTGTATCACGTTGATTGATTTGCGTATATTGAAGAATCCTTGCATTCCTGGAATAAACCCCACTTGATCATGGTGTATGATCCGTTTAATGTGCTGTTGGATTCTGTTTGCTAGTATTTTGTTGAGGATTTTTGCATCTATGTTCATCAGTGATATTGGCCTGTAGTTTTCTTTCTTTGTGACATCCTTGTCTGGTTTTGGTATCAGGGTGATGGTGGCCTCGTAGAATGAGTTGGGGAGTGTTCCTCCCTCTGCTATATTTTGGAAGAGTTTGAGAAGGATAGGTGATAGGTCTTCTCTAAATGTTTGATAGAATTCGCCTGTGAAGCCATCTGGTTCTGGGCTTTTGATTGTTGGAAGATTTTTAATCACAGTTTCAACTTCAGGGCTTGTGATTGGTCTGTTCATATTTTCTATTTCTTCCTGATTCAGTCTTGGCAGGTTGTGCCTTTCTAAGAATTTGTCTATTTCTTCCAGGTTGCCCATTTTATTGGCATAGAGTTGCTTGTAGTAATCTCTCATGATCTTTTGTATTTCTGCAGTGTCAGTTGTTACTTCTCCTTTTTCATTTCTAATTCTATTGATCTCAGTCTTCTCCCTTTTTTTCTTGATGAGTCTGGCTAATGGTTTATCAATTTTGTTTATCCTTTCAAAGAACCAGCTTTTAGTTTTATTGATCTTTGCTATCGTTTCCTTCATTTCTTTTTCATTTATTTCTGATCCGATTTTTATGATTTCTTTCCTTCCGCTAACTTTGGGTTTTTTTTGTTCTTCTTTCTCTAATTGCTTTAGGTGCAAGATTAGGTTGTTTATTTGAGATGTTTCCTGTTTCTTAAGGCAGGATTGTATTGCTATAAACTTCCCTCTTAGAACTGCTTTTGCTGTATCCCATAGATTTTGAGTCGTCGTGCCTCCATTGTCATTTGTTTCTAGGTATTTTCTGATTTCCTCTTTGATTTCTTCAGTGATCTCTTGGTTATTTAGTAGTGTATTGTTTAGCCTCCATGTGTTTGTATTTTTTACAGATCTTTTCCTGTAATTGATATCTAGTCTCATAGCGTTGTGGTCGGAAAAGATACTTGATACAATGTCAATTTTCTTAAATTTACCAAGGCTTGATTTGTGACCCAAGATATGATGTATCCTGGAGAATGTTCCATGAGCACTTGAGAAAAATGTGTATTCTGTTGTTTTTGGATGGAATGTCCTATAAATATCAATTAAGTCCATCTTGTTCAAGGTATCATTTAAAGCTTGTGTTTGTTTATTTTCATTTTGGATGATCTGTCCATTGGTGAAAGTGGGGTGTTAAAGTCCCCTACTATGAATGTGTTACTGTCGATTTCCCCTTTTGTGGCTGTTACTATTTGCCTTATGTATTGAGGTGCTCCTATGTTGGGTGCATAAATATTTACAATTGTCATATCTTCTTCTTGGATCGATCCCTTGATCATTATGTAGTGTCCTTCTTTGTCTCTTCTAATAGTCTTTATTTTAAAGTCTATTTTGTCTGATATGAGAATTGCTACTCCAGCTTTCTTTTGGTTTCCATTTGCATGAAATACCTTTTTCCATCCCCTTACTTTCAGTCTGTATGTGTCTCTAGGTCTGAAGTGGGTCTCTTGCAGACAGCAAATATATGTGTCTTGTTTTTGTATCCATTCAGCCAATCTGTGTCTTTTGGTGGGAGCATTTAGTCCATTTACATTTAAGGTAATTATCGATATGTATGTTCCCATTCCCATTTTCTTAATTGTTTTGGGTTCATTATTGTAGGTCTTTTCCTTCTTTTGTGTTTCTTGCCTAGAGAAGTTCCTTTAGTAGTTGTTGTAGAGCTGGTTTGGTGGTGCTGAACTCTCTCAGTTTTTGCTTGTCTGTAAAGGTTTTAATTTTTCCATCAAATCTGAATGAGATCCTTGCTGGGTAGAGTAATCTTGGTTGCAGGTTTTTCTCCTTCAACACTTTCAATATGTCCTGCCACTCCCTTCTGGCTTGCAGAGTTTCTGCTGAAAGATCAGCTGTTTACCTTATGGGGATTCCCTTGTGTGTTATTTGTTGTTTTTCCCTTGCTGCTTTTAATATGCTTTCTTTATATTTAATTTTTGACAGTTTAATATGTGTCTTGGTGTATTTCTCCTTGGATTTATCCTGTATGGGACTCTCTGTGCTTTCTGGACTTGATTAACTATTTCCTTGCCCATATTAGGGAAGTTTTCAACTATAATCTCTTCAAATATTTTCTCAGTCCCTTTCTTTTTCTCTTCTTCTGGGACCCCTATAATTCGAATGTTGGTGCATTTAATGTTGTCCCAGAGGTCTCTGAGACTATCCTCAGTTCTTTTCATTCTTGTTTCTTTATTCTGCTCTGCAGTAGTTATTTCCACTATTTTATCTTCTAGGTCACTTATCCGTTCTTCTGCCTCAGTTATTCTGCTATTGATCCCATCTAGAGTATTTTTCATTTCATTTATTGTGTTGTTCATCATTGTTTGTTTCATCTTTAGTTCTTCTAGGTCCTTGTTAACTGTTTCTTGCATTTTGTCTATTTCCAAGATTTTGGATCATCTTTCCTATCATTATTCTGAATTCTTTTTCAGGTAGACTGCCTATTTCCTCTTCATTTGTTAGGTCTGGTGGGTTTTTATCTTGCTCCTTCATCTGCTGTGTGTTTTCCTGTCTTTTCATTTTGCTTATCTTGCTGTGTTTGGGGTCTCCTTTTTGCAGGCTGAAGGTTCGTAGCTCCTGTTGTTTTTAGTGTCTGTCCCCAGTGGCTAAGGTTGGTTCAGTGGGTTGTGTAGGCTTCCTGGTAGAGGGGACTAGTGCCTGTGTTCTGGTGGATGAGGCTGGATCTTGTCTTTCTGGTGGGCAGGTCCACGTCTGGTGGTGTGTTTTGGGGTGTCTGTAGACTTATTATGATTTTGGGCAGCCTCTCTGCTAATGGGTGGGGTTGTGTTCCTGTCTTGCTAGTTGTTTGGCATAGGATATTCAGCACTGTAGCTTGGTGGTCGTTGAGTGAAGCTGGGTGCTGGCATTGAGATGGAGATCTCTGGGAGATTTTCGCCGTTTGACATTACGTGGAGCTGGGAGGTCTCTTGTGGACCAGTGTCCTGACGTTGGCTCTCCCACCTCAGAGGCACAGCACTAACTCCTGGCTGCAGCACCAAGAGACTTTCATCCACACGGCTCCTTAATTTGGGATGATTCGTTGTCTATTCATGTATTCCACAGATGCAGGGTACATCAAGTTGATTGTGGAGCTTTAATCCGCTGCTTCTGAGGCTGCTGGGAGAGATTTCCCTTTCTCTTCTTTGTTCTCACAGCTCCCAGGGGCTCAGCTTTGGATTTGGCCCCGCCTGTGGCCTGTGCGTGTAGGTCGCCGGCTGCTCAGACAGGACGGGGTTAAAGGAGCCGCTGATTCGGAGGCTCTGGCTCACTCAGGCCAGGGGGAGGGAGGATCACGGAGTGCAGGGTGGGGCTGCAGCGGCAGAGGCCAGCTTGACGTTTCCAGCCTGAGGCGCGCCGTGCATTCTCCCGGGGTAGTTGTCCCTGGATCCCGGGACCCTGGCAGTGGCGGGCTGCACAGGCTCCCCGGAAGGGAGGTGTCGAGAGTGACCTGTGCTCGCACACAGGCTTCTTGGTGGCGGCAGCAGCAGCCTTAGCGTCTCATGTCTGTCTCTGGGGTCCGCACTTTTAGCCGCGGCTCGCGCCCGTCTCTGGAGCTCCTTTAAGCAGCGCTCTTAATCCCCTCTCCTCGCGCACCAGGAAATAAAGAGGGGAGAAAAGGTCTCTTGCCTCTTCGGCAGGTCCAGACTTTTCCCCGGACTCCCTCCCGGCTAGCCGCGGTGCACTAACGCCCTGCAGGCTGTGTTCACGCCGCCAACCCCAGTCCTCTCCCGGCGCTGGAGCCTCAGCTCCCAGCCCCGCCCGCCCCAGCGGGTGAGCAGACAAGCCTCACGGCTGGTGAGTGCCGGTCGGCCCTGATCCTCTGCGCTGGAATCTCCCCGCTTTGCCCTCCGCACCCCTGTTGCTGTGCTCTCCGCCGCGGCTCTGAAGCTCCCCCACTCCGCCACCCGCAGTCTCCGCCCGCGAAGGGGCTTCCTAGTGTGTGGACACTATTCCTCCTTTACAGCTCCCTCCCGCTGGTGCAGGACCCATCCCTATCCTTCCGTCTCTGTTTATTTTTTTCTTTTGCCCTAACCAGGTACGTGGGGGGTTTCTTGCCTTTTGGGAGGTCTGAGGTCTTCTGCCAGAGTTCAGTAGGTGTTCTGTAGGAGTTGTTCCACGTGTAGATGTATTTCTGGTGTATCTGTGGGGAGGAAGGTGATCTCCACGTCTTACTCTTCTGCCATCTTCCCGGAAGTAGGATTGACTTTCTAATGGTACAGTTTAGATAATGTAACCGAAATTTTTTTGGCGTGGGTGAGGGCATCCTAGAATCCTTTAAATCACCCACACAGGAGATCACCTACACTAAAAAACCTAAAAGCTGCTGCTGGACACAAATCAATCAATCTCTCTCTCTCTCTCTCTCTCTCTCACACACACTCACACACACACACACACACACACACACACACACACACACCCCTGCCGTGGGTACATGGGAATGAAGTGGTCACACACCACGGTCTATGGCACGTGGTCACAGACACCCATGAAAGCCCCTCATTTTGTATTTTTTCTCCATCATCCTCTGCCTCAACCCCATTCCCCCACTGGCTCTCAGTCAAGCATACCTAATGAACATTCTTCCAACCTACCCTCTGTATGTTGATTTAGAAAGACAGGTGGCCTTAAAAAATAAAGTGGGATTGTGTGCAAAACTGCTTTCTTGTTGTTTATTTCACATTATTTCCTGAGATCTAATAAAACAGCTGTAAGTAAACATAATCCATTCCTTCTAGCAGCTGTACCATATTCCATAATACGTAACCTCCAAATTATACTTATCTTTTCCCTAAGTGGTCGCCACCTACATCATCTCATGACCACCATCATAGGTCTACTTGGTGAAGCTTTGCTGGAGTAAATATCTATGAGTGGAATGGCTGGGGCATACCCTACATGCAGCACTAGCTTCACTAAGCAATGCCGGCTTGCCCTCCACAAGGAATACAGTTACACTCACTGGCCACGCAGGAAGTTTCTATCTCCTCCTGTCCTTCCCAGCACTTGATAATACCCACCTTCCTGATTTTTGTCAACTTAAAAGGTATCAAGTGGTAGTTTATTAGAATTCACATTTCTCTGTGTATTGGTCAGAAGAATACCTCTTCATATTCTTCTTAGCCTTCAACAGTTGGGTGGAAGATATTCTAAGACCTGGTGTCTGGAGTTGCCACCAATACAAGCATCTAAATTTCAAGAAGGCACAAACGTCTCACCTCAGAGGATGGAGAACTATGGGTACATGCTTTGTTCTCCCAACTATGTTAATGTTCTGGCCTCACCGCATACATCGATTTCCTGCAGATGTAACTGCTCTAGGGCTCAGAGGTTTGCTTGTGCAACAAAATCTCATGGAACCAGGGCTGGTATTGCAGTAAATGTGTGTCCTATTATCTTTGGGGATATTTTTTAAGTGAGACAAATGAGAACTGGGGTGGAATGAATTCCAGTTTGGCAGTCCTGATGGAGCCACAACCAGTCCAGCGGAGGCAGCCCAGCCTACTGCACTCACAAAGGAAAAGAAAATCCATATTCTACCCAAGCAAAGCAGAATTTAAATTGGGTGAGGACACTCTGGAATTTCATTTAGAATATAATTTTTAATTATAATTTCTTTTGACTTGGTTTATAAAGGCAACGAGTTTTAGATCAGAACCTTATTCTCTTCTTAGAGATTTGATGATGGGAACTTAAAGCCTAGAAAGGTGAGGAAAACTGAGCCAGGCAGGTGTCTGAAGGTGGTGGGAAAGGGCCCCGTTCTGAGTTTCAAAATGGTTGCCTTTAAAAGGAAGCATTTAAATTTCTCCAATTGCTATTTATAGTTGGACCAGGAAAAGAAAATTTGGGGCCGTCATGGTTTCCTTCCATAATGTTAAAAATGATCATCTACATGGAAGCAAAGAGAGCAAGGGGGCCTTCATGAGGGCTTCAGGTTTCATGAAAAAGAGGCAAATTATCATTATTTTATTCGTCAATGAACCTGGGGCTTAATCACCCCATGTTGCGTTCCAGATGGAACCACTCTAGTCTCCACATGGGTGACCCCTTCAGACAGTGACGTGAGAGCTGTACCTTTGGAATTTTGCACTGTTTTGGTTTGGGTCATGCAGAGAGGTCGAGAAAAGGCAGAGGAGGCAGAAGAGCAATAACACCAGGAGAAACATCATCAGTATAGTCATGATTTTCTTGAAGACACAAGAGAATGAAATTGACAAGTTAAACAAAAAAAGAGAGAGAGAAATTACCAAATTACCACAAAAGTTTTACACGGTAAAGATGATTAACAACTTCCATGCTTAAAACAATGGACATACGTTTTGAAGGCCTCCTAAAAGTACTGAGTTATTCCACTAGACAACTCTGACACCTACGAACAGAATCGCTTTCACTCATGCTGTCTCCTTCACACTGTCTAGACTCTTTCCACCCTTTGCCAGGCCAGTTTGCTCCTAGATTCAGGCCTGCTTCTCCTGACGCTTCCAGACTGGGCTGAGCCCCCCATCTGTTCTGCCCTCCCCTAATCCCGCCGTGTTTACTAGCCCAGTGACTCAGCAGAGCATACTCGTGTTACCAGTGGATGTGTCTGTTCCTCCGATGGTGCACTTCCAGCTCTCTGATTTTTTTCCTCTTTTTCCCTTACATCTTCACAGAGTCTTGCACATAGGTATCCCTCAGTACACATCTGCTGAGCTCAACTGAACTACAGCGGCATAAATACCTTCCTGGAAAATCCTCCCAGTTCCCCAATGGCCAGTGCGGGAGTCCTTCCAGCAACGGCTGGCTCTGACCACGTCCTCATCTTGTTTTACTAAGGGTATACACTCAACGGCCCGTGGCCTGCAACACATGGTGAAAAGGACTCCCTGCGGTCGGAACATCACAACATGCCCCTTCTTTACAAAGTCATCCCCATCCATGATTTAGAGCCCATTAGAGTGGAAAACTTTTAATGCTTATCTCTCTTGGAGTACCTATACCTGACCACAGGACAATTCTTAATGGAGCTTCAAGTAATCAGAATTCTACCTGACACCAAATGTACTCATCACATTTTAGTGTGAGTTTGGTCAAACTGTTCAAAAGCCACACGATCCCAAAGATTTGTGCTTCGGGCAAAATAAAGTATGGTGTTCGTAGCTCTCAACACTGTAGCTCTTTATGTGCCAGTGCCAGTTTTTAAAATACCAATATCCACTTCATTTATATCCACAGGAGCTCCGTTTTTAATGCAACAGGCAAGAGCCTCTGAAGCTCTCTGAAGCTGTCCTGTGTTTTCTCACTGTGGTTAGAAAAAAAATCTGTTATGTGTTCCTGGGGAAAGGCTTCTTATATCCTAAAAGGACAAGCCTTGACAGTCACAGAAGTGATTATAAGGATATGTAAAGTGTCCGCTCACCTTTACTGAAGGTGATACCTTGCTTTTTATAGCTTTCATTATGCTCTCAGCCTAAATCTGCTGCTAATTTGTAACCCTGATTAGTAATGGCCAACGATGTATGAATGACTCAGGATGTAACTTCTGATTTAAAAGTGCACTTATCCAATCTTCATTTACTGGCAGACGAGGGCTCGTCGACACCACTGGAATGTTCTTCCTAGGTGATTGGGTCGACAGGGACATCTTGAAGGCATAAGAACATCTGGCACCCTTCGTGCACACCAGGAATGGTATTTCTGGGGTGAGCAGGCTGCCCTGGGCAAGAGCAGCCTTCTGTAGCACTGATGTGAGCAGATCCCGACCACTGTTTATTTGAACATTCCTAACTGCAGATGAAGTGCAACTACGGCTGCCAACTCAGGACAAGGACAAGCTCTTTGGTGTCTTCCTACTTAGTGAACGACACTAACAGACCGAACTGTGCCTGGTCTCACACTCAATCAGAACCAAGATTTGCACTTGTCTGTGCAACGAGGCTGATCATTTGCTCGGGCTACCCAGCCTGTGATGGGGCGGGTCCTATAGAATGAACTGCTTTGTGAAATTCGAGATGAGACAGGGCTGCACACAGCACCCCACCTGACCTTACCCTCAAACTATGCTACTGAAAAGCCCTGGGAGAGAGAGGGATGCAGGAATTTATATACGACCAAGGTCAGCCTTAGGTAAAATCCAGGAGTAGGCAAACTTGGCCTTGGGTCTCCCTCCTCCCCAGTATTCTGCATCATCTCCTTTCACGCTGTCACAACCCCACCAGCATCTGGTTGCTTCTGCTTGCCTACGCAGCCCCCCATCATGATCCCCAAACGGCCACTGCACCCCTACTAGCCAAGCCTTTGTATAAGCCATTACAACACATGACCCCTGTCCCCATCTCTTTTGTTTCCTTTCCTACCTCCATCCACACAAGGAAAATTACTTCTCCATCCTCCGGACCACCACGGAAGTTTTACACAACCGCTGTTTTAGCATTTCTTGTATCACATGATACTTCTAACGTTGGCCCGTTTCTCCCCCCGCCCCCCCCCCGGCTAGACTGTGACCTTATCTGAGGACAGAGGCTGTATTTTATTCACGTCGTATCTCTAGGGCTCTGCACACTGTACCCACAGCAAGTATCTAATGACTGAATGAAAAGAGCTTGTAGAGAAATGGGACGCGTGAATCAAATGATAATTGTCAGTCCAAAGATCTCATGGATGGTGAAGACAGGATGGCTTTGTGGATCTAGGGCAGCTGAGAAGGCTTCACTAAAGAGAGGGGACTGGGCTGGGCCTTGGTGATGACTAGCAAGGAGATGCAGATGGTGAATTCCTCGGCTCCACATTTCTACAGGACTTCGCACCTGACAATAACCTTTCCTCCAACTGCTCTGTTTCCCTCTTGCCCTGTGTCAGAGGAAGACCAGGAGGCTCTCTGCCTCGTGTGATATTTCCCTGCCTCTCGCCCCACACCCACCCATTAAAATACATTTATTTAAAATCTGAAAAGGGAAATTCAGCGTGAATTCGTTTGGGTGATTGTGAATTTCTCAGGAGGGACTTTTTAAAAGCATTCCTCATAGGATTTAATTAAACATGGACCATAAAAGAAAAATCAATGGAAATAAAACCCAGTGGAAAATGACATTGTTGTCACAAAGAAAGATAAAATTGCATCATTAAAAATCTTGAATTCCTAAAATGATCAAATTATATTAGGTTTCCAGAAACTGCCTCTTAGAGACAATGGCCATCCATTAAAAAAAAATTTAGGGGCTTCCCTGGTGGCGCAGTGGTTGAGAGTCTGCCTACCGATGCAGGGGACATGGGTTCGTGCCCCGGTCCGGGAAGATCCCACATGCCGCGGAGCGGCTGGGCCCGTGAGCCATGGCCACTGAGCCTGCGCGTCCGGAGCCTGTGCTCCGCAACGGGAGAGGCCACAACAGTGAGAGGCCCGCGTACCGCAAAAAACCAAAAACCAAACCAAAACAAAACAAAAAATTTAGTATTTAATATAACACTGAATACTCCAGTATTTTTTTAAGCTCTTTTATATTTGTACCTATTTTTCTTACACTGAAAAATCTTGATTCCTAAAAATGTTAACAAACTTACTCATTTGTTTTATTTCATAATATGTACAAAACTGTTTTAAAATTGTAGTGCCAACATTAACAATACAAACACAAGATGAAGTTTAAAATTTTATGTTTTTGCCTGTAGAATATATCCCACTCAAACTGTACAGTCAGAGAACTATGTTTAAAAGCCCTTCAAATAAATATTTTCTCTGTATGGTTATGATGCTGAGATCTTTACACAAATTTTTCGGTTCTTCATTTGTTTCCGTTCGGTTTTCATTTTAAGCTTTGGGTTTTTTTTTCCTTTTCTGGTTTTAAATACGTAAACATTTACATCTTTCAAAATTAAAAATAAGAAGACATAGTGAGAGAAGTCCCAGGTCCATCCTTATCCCCCTCCATCCCAAAGGGAATGTTTTTTTAAATATCCAGTTTTAAAATCTATCACAGAGCGCTCCGATTTATAAATAGAAACAATGAACAGAGAGGCCTTTGGAAGAGAGGAGTCCTTTCTGAGCAGGTGCTGTTTTCCCTCTGCTTGCTCTCGGGGCCAGCTGAAGCCTGTTACCCGAGCTCCCTTCGTCAGAAACCCACGGCTCCACTCGCAACCTCTGCCACTGGGAGACTAGCCATGATTCTTTTTCAAGCTAGACTCATGAACCTGCTGGAATACTTCAAAGGAAAAACAAGTGTCTGTGCTACCTGCTTTCAAGATTTATTGTTTTTTAAATGCTACCTTGAGAAGTTGCTCTTCTGGGCTTGGGAAGGAAAGAGAGGCCTCCTGTGGGAGGGGGTCAGCTTTCCCCACATCCCCAAGTGAACAGAAGCCAGCTCAGAAAGGCCAGGGAAATGGCGGGGGGAGCGGGGGAGCGGGGGAGCGGAGAACCTGGAGCCAACTGTAAAGTCGGCAAGGTCCAGTTCACATTGCCAGATCCAATTTAAAAAAATTCAGACTGCCCCTGAAAGAGCAAAATGGGTACAATGTAAAAATGTTCTAAGTTTACTGTCCAGTGTTACTGCCAAAAACCCACTGCCATTTGGACGTGCTGTAAGAGCATTTCCTCGAAAGCCACATAAACTACATATTTTTTTAATCAAATTAAGGTAGGGGGATACTGACAAAATTCTACACTGATGATAAAGTGTTTCAAATGACATTTGGCCCTTGGAGTTTCCCGGATAAAAACAAAAGCTGCGAAATGTGGTACAGGCAGCTTTTTCTCTAGTTCTGGTGTAAGAAAAGGCGTGTGTGGGTACCAACGACCTGCCACAGCCTGGAGACACCCCCAGTTCTCCGAATCGGAGGTGACAATCACAGGCTTGGCTACAAATCACATGCTAGCCCACAACCAACACAGGCTGATTAGTGGGCACGTTGGGTTTTGGTGCAAGGCACACGAGGTCTCCCAATGCCTGCTGGAGCTAAATCGGGGCCAAGAAGGGGGACGGCCCACAGGGACGCACTGAAAGCCAGTATGTTCGCTACTGCAGATCAAGCCACGCCCTGAAACCCACAGGAAAGACGCTACCAAAGACAAGGAGATACCTGTCTGTGGACCCCCAAAGGGAAGCACGAACCTCCAAACCTCTGCTCAGTGGTTGGTGTCACTGCTTGAATTTAAGAAACCTGCAAGGAACAATGCGGGTCTTGAAAAACAGCCTAGTATTCATATTTAAAGAAAAAAATCAATCTGGTTTTTATTTCCCTGCTTCCGAATCCCTTATAGTTTATTTCATTTGAAAACGGAAATTAGCTAATTCCATTGTTCTCTCAACTTTTTAGTTAGCTTGTATGAAGCTTACTGCAGTCATTCTTAATCCCTATATTGTCGATCTTATTACTTCACCCTACTTTCTTATTCCAGCATTCGTTTACATTTTAACGATTTCACTTATCCACCCAGCAAATATTTACTGATTGCCCTGTATGTATCAGCCACTGTTTCAGGTGCTGGGGGCACAGTGGTAAACAAGATCTGAGCAAATTACATGACACGCTTGGCAAACTCTTTTGGAAACTGAATTTTTTAAATTCTGGTTATCCAATACATGAATATACAGTCTGCTCATCAGAAGGAAGCTTCTTCTTGTTATGACTGTGGGACACATGAACACTGCACAAAGCTTCTGCAAAGAAGTAAAAGTAGGACTTCCCTGGTGGCGCAGTAGTTAAGAATCTGCCTGCCAATGCAGGGGACACGGGTTCGAGCCCTGGTCTGGGAAGATCCCACATGCCACGGAGCAACTAAGCCCGTGCACCACAACTACTGAGCCTGTGCTCCAGAGCCTGAGGCCACAACTACTGAGCCCACGTGCCACAACTACTGAGCCAATGTGCTACAACTACTGAAGACAGTGTGCCTAGAGCCCATGCTCCACAACAAGAGAAGCCACCGCAATGAGAAGCCCGTGGACCACAACGAAGAGTAGCCCCCGCTCACCAAAACCAGAGAAAGCCCGCGTGCAGCAACGAAGACCCAATGCAGCCAAAGATAAAATAAATAAAATAATTTTTAAAAAAAGTAAAAGTAGCAACCACTTATAGAGGGCTTACTCGACGCCAGGGATTGTTCTAAGTTCTTTACCCATATTAACCAAGTTAATCCTCCCAATGACCCTCTGGGTCATTATAATTATCTCCATTTTACAGATAAGAAAACTGAGGCCCAGCAAGCTTACATGACTTCTCTAAAGGCAGTCAGTGGTGGAGCTGGCCTTGAACTCAGCAGTCTGGCTCAAGGTAGCCTTTTTCTGACCCCGGTGGGGCTGAGGCCTCCTTAAGGTTTGCTTCTGACATAATGTAATTTAAAACAGCAGGAGGCAAGAAGAGGCGTTTGTTGGGAAAAGAATCATGTTGCAGAGAGAACTGGCAATAAATATTCCTGATCGGCTGCCTGATAAGGATGGAATGGGGTTTGGAGAATTTCATACTCTCATGAAATAAACATGTGATTTTTGACCTTCCAGAAGTGACAGAAACTATTCAAAGTATCCCATTTTTATCTTTTCCCCCTTTCAGCCTTCACTTTACACTGTGCTGTCCTGGCAGAATCTTGCTCACAGTTGGCTGTGGC
The DNA here is from genome assembly GCF_003676395.1 of Aethalodelphis obliquidens. Classification (NCBI taxonomy): domain Eukaryota; kingdom Metazoa; phylum Chordata; class Mammalia; order Artiodactyla; family Delphinidae; genus Aethalodelphis; species Aethalodelphis obliquidens. The sequence goes on along the minus strand of NW_020838038.1, from coordinate 2,491,760 downwards.
TTCCCAAGGGCTAAAGAAATGCCCAGACACATATAACCTGGGGAACAGGGACACATCTAGCTTTGGGAATATCAAAGGTCAGTCGCGCTGCGTGCAAAAGCTTATAGCGTTCTGCACAAAAACCCCCTCACTACATAAAGGTTGAAGATTTGCCAAAAGCCACAGAATTGGACCTTAACATCTTCTATACGTACCTAATCAAACTGTCCCTCCTGATAAGTGAACTCCCATGTCTTGAATTCCAGGAACATTACACATATTACAAACTGTGGTCCCCAGACCACAGCAACATCATCACCTGGGAGCCGGTTAGAAATGGAGACCCTCAGGCCTCACCCAGACCTGCTGAATCGGAGTCTGCATTTTAACAAGAGCCCCAAGTGATCCATGTGAATATTAAAATCGGAGAAGCGCTGGAATGGTCACTAATTCCATTTTCTAGCTATTTAAGGTGCTGGGAGGGGAGCTGTTGGTGACTCTCTATTGGTTATAAACACATCAATCTCTTGAAAGGTATATTCTCAGCCTCACCTCGTGATTTAACTTAAAACTACCTTCCTGATGCAATACAATCTTCAGTTCGTTTTTATGGTAGATCTAGACTTTTTACAATCCAATCATTCCTGTGTGAGCAGACATTAAGGCTTCAGATGTGCAAAACTACGTTTCTTATGACACCCAGAAAGAAATGGTCAAGAGCCCCCCGTGTGGACAATGACTCACACTGGTGTCTTTTCTTCAGAGCAGGTTAATTGCCTTTCCCAAATCCCAGCAAGTCCCTTTAGCATAGACCACAAACATAAATCTCAGCCCAGCTCCTGCCCAAGTTAACACAAAGTAATCAAAATAATAATAACAGCTACCGTTCGTGTGGTGCTTACAACACGTCTGATGCTGTTTTGACAACTTGAAGTGTAAAAAAAAAAAAATCACTTAATCCTCACAGCAACCTTATTTTACACATGAGGACAACGAAGGACAGAGAGGTTCAATGGTCTGCCCTAAGCCACACAGCTAGTTCATGGTGGTGATTCTAATCCAGGCCAGCTGTCTCCAGAGTCCACACTGGTAACCACAGCACCACATGGCCTCTCAGAGCCCAAATTAATGCTGCCCAGGCTTCCAAGAGTCCCTTATTCAAATGCTCTCATAATAAAGACTGATCGGGCTTCCCTGGTGGTGCAGTGGTTAAGAATCCGCCTGCCAGTGCAGGAGACACGGGTTTGAGTCCTGGTCCGGGAAGATCCCGCATGCCGCGGAGCAACTGGGCCTGCGCGCCACGACTACTGAGCCTGGGCTCTACAGCCTGTGAACCACAACTTCTGAGCCCGCGTGCCACAACTACTGAAGCCCGCCCACCTAGAGCCCGAGCTCCGCAACAAGAGAAGCCACCGCAATGAGAAGCCTGCGCACCGCAACGAAGAGTAGCCCCCGCTCACCACAACTAGAAAAAAGCCTGCGTGCAGCAGCGAAGACCCAATGCAGCAAAAAGTAAATATAATTTATTAATTAATTAATTTTAAAAAATAAAGACTGATCAGTTATTTAGGAGAATGTAATTCACTTCAGAGGTTTCAGTTGACAAAAAGAGAGAGGCTGGCAGCTACTAAGACATTATTTCACTAAGTTAAAACATTATTAACCTCTGGTTTCTAATTCTTAGTTGGGATTGCAAGAGCACGTGGTCTGCTGCTTGGAAGTGCTTTAAAATGTCCTCCTGCCTGTAACTGGTACCAGCTCTGACATTAAAACTGCACTGTATTTTCTATAAATGAGAAGCAGTTCTAAATGTTAAGGATTCATGATATTGCTGGCTTTGATTATGCATTAAATCAGTGGTCTAATTTCTCTTTTTAGCTGCAGATAACTCTTTTTGTAAGTGAAATCTTAAAGACAATACCAATACATGTGACTGGGTAAAGCCTTGGGCTTTGGTTGAAGTGGAGAGAAGGAAATCTCTTGACCTTTACCATCTGCCTCAGTATCCCAAGAAGACCCGTCCCTAGAGTCCTGAAAACACAGAATGAAAAACGCCAAGGGCAACACAGTGAGCCGCCTCTCCTCTGCACCAATTCAGCTCTCCTTAGACCCTCCCTGCCTGACTCTACACAAGGTGAGGTCCTCTGCCTTATACCTGAAAGACCTCACAGGACCTGTATTCTCCCCTGTGAAGCTGAAGAGAAGGAAACTAGACGCACAGTTGAAAAGCGCACTGCCCAATGCTTGGCAAAACACGAATGGGTCACAGAAACAATGAAGGGTGACGTTTCCAACTGCAAAGTAACGTGGAGGCCTGCCAGGGCGTAGATAGCGGTCAGCTATATATGCTTATTAGGGAGTGAATTTTGATATTTTTTTTCTTCAATCACTTCTGTTTGCACTGGAAGCAAAGCAAAATAACACATACTCCTAGGCACAGTACAGGAAAAGAACTGCGGGTTACGGTGCAGGAAATACAAAAACCAGTGAAGTCCTAACCAGTAATCGTGACCAACCTCTTAACCATGAATGCATCCCACTGCCTGGCCATCATCCCTGTGGGTGCATATAAACAAAATTTAGATTTACATAAATTAGTATTTAAAATAGTTTTAAGTGCTCTTTGCACGAAGAGAATGGCAAAGTGGTTCCCAATATATTGATACCACTCAACAACAGGTAACAGACAACAGGTAGCACGTGTGGAACTGGAGGTGGGGGGGGGCCCTCCCAGATCCCCCCTTCCCATCCCTTTTGATCATTTCCGCCTAAGAGACCACATTACCGAGCTCACCACCAGAAGCCTGGGCTCCAGGCAAGCAGTTCTGGTGGGCAATTAACACAGTACTGGCCATACCCTTTTCCTACCAAAATCTCTTCACAAAGTTTAGCCAAAATTGATCTCATTTGATTAAAAGGTGGGACCTGGAACCGAAATATTATAAAGTCTCAGTTAAGAAGAATGTACAGGGCGTGGCGTGTATGGATTAAATACATGTTCAAGTTAATTTTTTTAAAAACCTCTCTATGATGTCGTAGTGTGCTGTCCTTACTAAGTTGAGCATAAATAATTAAATCAATCTTCGGGGAGTGGAGTCAGTTCTGGTTTTTGTTTCTTAAACGAGGCACTCTAAAACTGCACGATAAACAAAAGGAAACAGGCTCAATCTGCACACATATTAAGATGAATCTTGAAAACTGCTTTTTTACCAAATTCTTTACATGGGCTTGCTTTCCTGTAATTTTCCTAACTCTAAAGGTTTGCACGTGGCAAAATAAATTCTGGGTTCCCTTAGGTTGCATTTATTCTGACACCTCTGAAGCAAGTCCATCCCCTGGGACTTGAACCGTGACAAACCCGGTGAGAGTTGGCGACCCAGAGCGGGCCAGCCTCGTGTCGCCGCATACCTCAGCTTTCACAAACACACCACAGCGCGGCTTACCTTGACTCCCAGGGCTTCTCCAGAAATGACAGCAACGGTCACGGCCTCCTTACTGGGTTTAGGGATTTCGCTGCTTTTCAGTTCCTGGTACCGAGGCTCCACCATCTTCTGTGGGCTCCTCAAGTTAACCCACAGCTGTAGGCCGTGGACTGGCTCCTCCGAGCAAGGCATCTCGGCGTGCACGATGCCCCGGCCCGCGGTCATCCACTGCAAACACCAGACCGACAAGAAGGAAGTGCGACCCGGCCTCTAATGAGTCCACAGGTGGGATGATTACCACCTGGTAACTAAGTCAGGCACCTTACAAGTCTGCTTTCCGAGGAATAACAAAACGACAGACGACTGCTGCGGCCCTTTCCAGTTTTCCAAACATGTCCCATGCTTCCGCGTGTGCGATCAAATCATCAGCTCTGGAATTCACACAAATGGAAGAACCCCCTCTTTGACATCCCTGAGTCTTAGACTGCGCCCCTAGATGGGGAGTTGCGGGCAGAGAGTAAACTGAGAAGTGCTCTCCGGAGACGCATCTTAACAAGTGAAGAAAGCAGGACTGGGCAGGGGGAGAAGCCAATCACCAATGCAGTTATTGTACAACGGAGGCCTTAGCCGAGCCAACAGGGAGCTCTGGAGTCAGATGAAACTTCAGAATTGTCCCAAATTGAGGCTTTCCTATCCCCACATCAGCAAACCCTTGACTGTGGGCCACCCTGCAGTAGCGAGCACAACCTTGGGAGAGGCGGTTCCCGGGACAGAGGGCAGCGCCCAGAGTGGGATGCAGCTGAGAGCCATCAACAGCCGGTATTCGCAGCAGCTGGAGGACACGAGGTGGGCCTACTGGTACCCATGGAGGCCCACGGGACCCACCACACCATAGGCAGCTGACTTCAACACGGGGAACGGAGCCCTCACCACTTGGAGGAAGTTACTGCCTCCGCTCTTCTGCAGACTTTTCAAGCGTTCATTTATTTCTTTACTAAGAGCACATGAGGGGCCAGCCCCAGATGCCAACCTCGGGACCTGAGGATAAAGGGATAGAACACAATAGGTAGGTTTCTTGCCCGTCTCAGCTTGGGTTCTCCCACAGAAGATGCTGAGACAAGGGCTCGAGTGCAGGGAGTATATCTGGCAAGTGGTACAGAAAGCACAAGTAGGGAAGAGCAGGAAGGTGAGCCAGGCAAGGGAGAAAGTCACAAAGGGGGGTTAACGAGCAGGTTACACCTGTGGGCACCTGGGGCTCAATTCCACTGGGAACCATGCCGAGGCACGTTAGAATTGATGCATGGAGGGCGAAGAATCCACTTCCGGGGTCACAAGCAGTCGAAGCTACGCTTTACACTCTGCTCCGGGGACAGGTTACTGTTGACTTTTGGGCATGACTCTTTGCCCTTTTGCTTTTCTGTCTCTCAACCTCCTGTTCACTGAAACACCACGATTCAAATATTTGCAGATGTCATCCCCCAAAATATGTAAATGATCCCAGAAACTACCTGTATAGAGTCCACACTTATAAGAACTGGCAAAGATGAACCAAGCACTTCCTGGGGATTTTAATGGTAACACGTCTCAGACAGGACTAGGATGGTGGCCGGGTTTGGGTCATGCTCTTTAAGTCACAACACCTACCCCTGCAGATGGACTGGAAGATAAATAGAAAATTGTCTCAAAGGCAGCAGAGAGATCTAGAAAGATGAGGCCGGAAACTGGCGCCGTGAATGTGGCAGCAACTGGGACATCATGAGTGACCGTGACCTGAACAGCTTCAGGAAAGGTTTGGGGGGGCAGTGCTGAGAGGCCAACCCTGATTTCAGTGACTGGAGGATGGGACGGAAGAGAAGGAAGCCGAGACAGTGACTTGTGAGTACTTTTTTCAGAAACATCAGGAAAAGCCCTACGTGGGAGCTAAGAACTGATTGTGAGGGCCCAGGGAAGCATGAGAGAGGAATACAAGGGACCTGTGCAGGTTTTCAGGCGGAATGCAAGAAGCCATAGAAAGGGACAAGTCCAAGGTGTAACAGACAGAGCAGGGGACGCGGGAAGCTACCAGAAGTGGGTGGGACGGAGCAGCCTCACCCAAAGACTATGAAACCATCAGCCATTCCTCATCTCGGCCATACCTGCAGGTCTCCTGGGTTCAACTGACCAGTGTGTCCACAGAAGTCTTCATGGGCCATGCTGCCCCCTTCCAGGAGGTAAGATACCTTTGGGGAAAAAAAAAAAAAAAAAAAAAAACAGAAGAAAAAGTAGGTGTTGGAGGGCTGTGAAGAGTTGTTCACTTTTTCCACTGAAAATGTGTTGACCAAAGTGTCAGGAGCAACTAAGATGGTTGAGCGAGCTGAGAGGATGAACCTCAGTGACAGGGCCACGCTAGCCTGAGCAACATCTTTGAGAGAATTTCTGTGGGAGCCCCCTCCTCCGGGCAGATGCAGCCCTGAGCAAGCAGAGCTCCCAGCTGGGTGAGAGGGACCGCCACTCATACCCTCAGCCCGCCGGGACGAGGCCCTGCCACGGTGGGTCCCAGAGCCCAGGGTGAAAGAGAGGCAGCTCCTGTTGAAACAGCAGGAGCCTTGTTACCAAGGCCACGTTCACCCAGGTGTGTGGGACGACACATCTCAGGCCTCCACACCTTCCTTCACAGGCTGATAGGAGAAATCCAAAGGACGTATGTCTTTCCAACACCAGGCACACACACTCCTGAGGTGCTCAATAAATGCTGGCGAGATGTATCAGATGAATTCATAGAAATTAAAGTCAACTTTTCCAGAGGCAAGACCGTACTAAATCTAAAAGCACTGTCCGTCCGTGTTGACATTCTGTGTTGTCCGTCACAGTAGCCACTAGCCACAAGTGGCTACGTTTAAAATAATTAAACAAAATAAAAAATTCAGCTGCACTAGTCACATTTCGCAGGTTCAACGGCCCCATGTGCCTAGTGGCCACCGCAGTGGACAGCGCAGATTGTAACGCATTTCCATCTTTAAAGAAAGTTCTATTTGACGACACTGATCTTGGTAAATAAATCTGCGTAGCAGCAGCCATCTATGGGAGGCATTCTGTGCAGGGGGCAAAACCCTCCTGGGAGCGTCTGCAATCACAGTACCTCTTGGCAGAACGAAATTTCACCGATTCTAAACAGCACTAGAAAATCGAGCCCTTCTTATTTCATGATTTCACTAAACGGAAAAGTCAAGCAGCTCTACAATTCTCATTTTAAAAACGACTGTGATTATCCTAACTAACAAAAACGAAAAAGACACCCAACTACTTAGCGTTTTAAACTACCCCAGGGACATGGTAACATTTGAAATGTAAGACTTAACACCGAAAGCTTAAGACGCCGTTCGTACGTTGGTGCTGGGGTCCTCTCTGTACCCCTCTATTTAGATTCGACTTTCCATTTTGCTCATTTTGTACACACTTATGAAATTCATCTGTAATGCCAACAAGAAATACCAATCAGCCACAACAGCTCTGAAAGGTGTCTGCAAAACCATGTTTACTGGCGAACCACGCGTGGCTCCCCGCCTCAGGCTTACGGGTGACAACTCCGATCGTTTGCATCATTGGATGAAGTTTTCACATTCTAGCTATCCAAATGCTTTCTTTAAAGCTTAATGTGTTTATCTGTTTTAACCTTGGAAACTGTACTTCAAAACTCTCTTTAACCATTATTAAACGAGCAAACCAGAAAATGCAGTCTGCAATTAAAATCCCAACATCTCTTGTAATTATGTAAGCCAGATCTAATTTTTGCTCAAAGACTCATTCCACCAAATATAGCAACTTAAGTCACTACTTAAAAAGAGTAAATAATACTTTTTAAGGAACAAATCGCAAATCTCTAAAACCACAAAAAAGAAAGAGTAGAAATATTATATTTCAACAGGAAAGAAAAACAAAAAAATATACACCCAAGAGGTAATAAGAGAAGAGAAAATATCTATGAAGGTTTCAGCATATATATCAGATACTACTGTTTTACACAAATAAGATTATTTCCTCCTCCATACAAGAACGCATTATATATGTCTAGGCCAGATTGTTTTTGCAGTCTGTTTTTGCTGTATCCTAAGGCATAAAAAGTAGATCTAACTTTTTTTAATATGAAAATTCAAAAAGTTGTTTCATAACCTATAAGTGGCAATGGGTTTCTGATCATTCTCCTATACATTTGTGTATTTAGGAACTAGCCAAAAGATTATCAATTCATAGATGTAAAACTTACAACAGAATACTTTTTAAATAATAAAGATTTATGAATTCATTGAACAAATAGTCATTGAGGTCTTCCAATGGAAACGACACAGAAAATATCAGTAATTGTTTTCATGAAGCTCATATTCTCATGCAGAAGAGAGTAACTGGGAATAAAATACGGAGTAAGGGTCCTGCTGGGTAAGTACACGGTCGTGTCAGGAGCACAGGAAGGATTTAGCTCACACTTGGGCGCCAGATAAAGCTTCTCGGAGGAAGTGAGTCCTAAGGAGGGAAAGGAGTAAGCCAGACAAAAAAAGATGGCAGTGAAGGTGGGCCAGGAGTGTGTTTCAGGCACGTGTGAAGACCAAGAAGTGAGGGAGATCATGACTCACGCAAGGAGCACGAATGGCAAGACATAAGCCTAGAGACAAGAAGGGGCCACAAAATAAAACCAAGATTGCACTAACACTAGATTCAGCCATGACCTTGGTGTCCTATATCAGTGTGACCCCTGCTCCATCAGCAGGGCAGGACCTTCCACACAGTGTTAGGGAAAACCTCCGCTGCCCTTGGTGATATCTCCCTCCCCATGGAGGGTACTCCATTAACACTCCTCAACTCTTGCTGTATCTCACCCACCCCTCCATAGTGGGAAGGAAACAGCTTGATCTGATTGGTGGACTTGAAAGAAGCAGCTGCGCTCGCATAGCTGAACCCCGCTTCTCCTCTTCCTCTTTGGAAATCAGCCTGCCACAGGTCAGGGTCCTCTTCCGCTCTTTGCCTCTGTGAGAAGGGCCAGCCCCCATGGCAGTGGCCTGCAGGGCTCCAGCACAGCCAGTGAGGTCTGAATGGAGTCTGCCTCAGTTTCAGGTGCTGTATTCAGAAGCCCAGCTGCCTGCAGATATAAGCCACATTCGACAGTATCAGCTTTATTGGAAATAAAGGTCTATTTTTGTCTGCTATCTTTCTTACTCTTTCATCTCAACTGGTTCGGAATTCAGGCTAGGAAAGCAGGCCATCGTTTATTCTGCCTCTTCATATTCCCACCTCAGGGCAACTTAAGACCTGGTACTGTCATGCTCTTGAAATCTTATACTACAGCCTTATAAAAAACCCACCTCTTCTGGAGCAAATTTTATTTTATTTTTATTTTATTTTATTTTTATTTTATTTTATTGAGTGCTGGATCTTGAAACCAAGTATTTGTAGAGCACTTACTCCAGCGCAAGTCGAGCTGGCTGACACGAGGACTCTTCGTGTGTCATCCTACAGAACAATGTCACCGAGGTATACTGTGTACAGAATGGCCTTGGTAGCAACCTTTATCCCAGCAAGTGACAGGCAGATGGCTACAGACACTGGAGGGTCTAGACTGTGGTTAACTTTATGTATCAACTTGGCTGGGCTAAGGGATGCCCAGATAGCTGGTAAAACATTTCTGGGTGTGTCTGTGAAGGTGTTTCTGGATGAGATTAGTATTTGCATCAGCAGACTGAGGAAAGAGGATCCAGCATCGCCAGTGTGGGTGGGGCACGATCCAATCTGTTGAGGGCTCGAATAGAACACAAAGGTGGAGGAAGGATGAGCCGTTGCTCTGTCTTCTTCAGCTGGGAGGACAATCTTCTCCTGCCCTCAGACATCAAAGCTCCCGATTCTCAGCCTTCCGATTCTGGGCCTTGGTCTGGATTATACCGCCACCTTTCCTGGTTCACCAGCTGGTAGACAGTAGACTGTGACATTTCCCCACCTTCCTTAATCACACGAGCCAATTCCTATAATAAATCTCCTCTTACATAATCTCTATATATCCAATTGGTTCTGTTTCTCTGGAAAACCCTGACTAGATTTTAAGTCTAAAACCCCCTCCTGGAAACTTGCTATCGTAATGGCAACAGTGCAACATTGGCACGGGAACAAAGGAGAGCCATTTGTAGGGGAAATTAACATATAATGACAGCAATTTCACATCAGTGGGGCAAGGATGCCTTTTCCAATAAACGGTATTGGAACAAGTGACTGACCAAATGAGATATGACTAAAAGAATGTTCACAACCTAAAAGTTGAGAGCTATATTGTATTCGGCGGGCATACTAAGGACCTCAAGCCCGAGAGGCAGCATCTCAAGTAAACCTGAGAAACTGCTCCGAGGAGGCCAGGGGGAGGCAGGATATATAGGGGTTTTGCAGCAAAGGGCAGGTAGTCTGTAGGTCGAAAGATTACTGTTAATTAAAGAAAACCAGATATCTCACGTTAAGGAATTTAGGGCTTTTCTACGTATGGGAAGATGCAGGAGTCTGGGCTCACTGAAACCATTCCTTTGATATGCACCTCAGCTATCTGGGGCCAGGATCCTGTGCTTTCACATCCTGAGTCTCCTCAGGGCTCACTGTGGGGAGTGGCTGCAGTCTGATGGCTGCTAGATGGCAGGTATTCTTTCATCCCTGAGTTCCCTCAGGGCTCTCCAGCTCACCAAGGCGGTGGCTGCAATCCCTGAGGATTGTGACATCCTTTGTTTACAGATATGGCAGGAAGTATTTTATTTCTCAGAGAAAAGAGAGTAAGCCCCCACTACATGCAGAAACGTGTTCCAAATGGATTAAGGATTTTAAAAATACACTTAGAAGATTTAAATGTAAGGAGACAACAAAAATCCAAAATGTCTGCACAAATCTCTCTCAGCAATGTTTATTATGATGGCAAAAAGACAGGAACAATCTGGACGATGGGTTAATAGGGTACACTTAGCTAAATAATGGTACAGCCATACAAGAGGATATTATTATGCACCTGTTAAAAAGTGATACAGATCTCTATTCACTGATACAGAAAAATGAAATATTATTTAATCAAAAAAGCAGGCTACAGAGCTGCAATTGTATTTAAAGGGTCAAAGGCAACGATGCATTTAAATGGGTTCATTCAAATAAAACTGTAGCCCGTCATGCTGTCTACGCGTGTAAGTGCCTGGGTGGACACATGTCAAAATGTGAACAAAGGTCATCTCCAAAGGGTGGAAATGCAAGTACGTTTTATCATCTGCTTTCTCTTCTGCTGGTCTACGTTTTCTGCAATGAGTAGTTTACTTTTTTACAATGGAAACTTTTTTTATTTGGGGAAAATAAAAAGATGTTGCCACTAATCAGTGAATGAAAGTAAGTGATATGCTTCATTGTGCACAAATGCTGGCGAATATTGGTTCCCTGTGTGCGTAAACTGGGGCTGGAAGGAAGGCAATAAGACATAAGGCAAAACACTAAGAATCAGAATAACTCCCTATTACCTGTGAGGACCACATAGGTACCTCTGCCTTTAATATGCTGCTAGATGGGAAATATCTGGAATTCTTATAGAGGGCACTCATGCCAAAATAAGAATTAAGCACTTAGGACTCCATACAGAGCTTAAGAATTTCAGAGGACAAATAAAAAGCTTCCAAACTTCATACAACCAGCCAAACTACACTGAGCAGTGTCTAGAATTGCTTTCCTTTTCCTGTTATTCATGTACTTTTAATTAAAATAACTGCATAATAAAGGCAAATTTCTTTCTGTTTGGGCTGAAGCTCCCCTTTGGCTTCTCAAAGGAGTCTCTTTCAAATCATGTTCTTTCCCTCCCCCAAGATCTTTCAATTATCCAAGCCTAGGGACTTTCAAGTTGTTAATCATCTAAAACTATGTCAGGCAACTTGCAAAAGTAAATTGTCGGGAACATGAGTCACTTAAAGATGAAAATTTACATGGATATCAAAAGAGGGTTTTTTTTTTTTTTTTTTTGCAAATTTTATTTTAGGGAGCAGTTCCAACACTGTTTCTAAAAGACTGACGAGACCATTACTGCTGCCTTTTTCCCCTACCTTTGCCGTGTGGATGTGCTCTTTTCTCTGGCAGTACACAAGTAAACAGCATCTCCCCTATCCTAAATAAAATCTGAATTAGAGAAGTCTGGCCAACGACGCCTTACTGAGTCTGTAATGCCAACCTTTTACTACTTAAAGCAAAAAACACGCTTTTCGCCTTTGGGGAAAGAAAAATCAGAAACCCAGGAAATGTTATTTACTATCTTTTATTTATTTATTTATTTTTGCTAAGTGCTGTAAATGTTACACTGAGACCTTAAGGATAAATTAAGGGCTGCAGAGGATTAAAAAACAAACAAACCTCAGGCAGTACTTTGAGAACTGACATGATCCAGATAATTTTTTAGGCCATTACATAATCGCAAACACCTGGAGAATTGCCGTGGGTGGTTGAGGGGATTGGGAGTGTTATGTTTAAACTGGAGACTTGCATGTGTCTAATTAAGTAAGAAATCTGTAATTTGAAACAGGTGTTTTCTTAAAGGACTTGCCGTGCTTCCTGGTCCTGCTGCATCCTTTCCTGGTCCTAAACTTTCCACGGGTCTTTACGAAATATTTGTGCTTCCTTGTCAGTTCTTATTTGTTTCTGTGTTTGTTTGTATTTGGAAAGAGAAAGACACAAACCCACAACAGTAATGAAAGTAAAGCATTACCTGCAATATGAAGTTTAGAGAAGGTGTACCTCAAGGAGCTATAAATGAATCCTGAAGAACTACAGCACTGAACAGAGTTTGTTGTTTCTGGTTGGTATTTAGGAAGAAGAGTGTCATGACCTCATTCCCTGTTACAGATGCAAAACACACTCTTCAAAAGAAAAAGGTTATATTATAGATTAAACTCTGTTTTCTTTTAATTTCCATTTGCCCTAAAATGGTGCCCTTTTCTCTATTGGTAGCTGAGTAGGAAAAAGAGAAAAACAAAACAAAAACACGGGTTGAGGTCATGGCTGATGAGAGAGGCCGGCAGGGAACATCTTGCGTAATCGAAGCGGCTAACTGGTCTTCAAGGACAGAAACAGCATGTTTGAATCCATACAATCCAGGACCCGACTTATTTTACAAAAATGTCTTAATTTCTTGAGCAATCACTGAGAAACCTAGAAATTCACACCCCGCCCCCAAGTTGGCTCATCCAATCACGACCCCACAAAAACACCTTCACAAGTGCCAGAAGGTCGTTTGCACAAAAGAGGAAAAGAGAAGCAACATGGTTTAGGTATTCAGCCAAGGGGCAAACCCAAACCTTTTAACGCTCTGCCACAACCCCCGGAGACGCCCCCTGCTGGTGAAGCCCTGCCTCGGGAGCCACTCGGGCACTGGAGCCTGGGTGGGAACCTGGGCTTTGCCACTTACTTGCCAGGTGTGAGATGTGGGGTGAAGGCCTTAACTTCTCGGAGGCTCAGTTTCTTCACTTACAACAGGGACCTAGGCAATGAGCTCACCGAGCATGGTGAGGGATAACCCAGGTGATGTGTGCAAAGCACATAACAAGTGTTCAGTAAGTTCTAGAATCAGCACGTTTGCCACATTCCTCGAGCAGAGATCCTGTTCATGGGTCCTCACTCTGGTCCTCACTGGAGCTTCCTGGAATGATTTCCCCCAATATTCTCATGGTTTGCGTCCTTACTTCGTTCAGGCCTCTGCTCAAATATCACTGCCTAGAGACTTCCCTTGCACTCCAGTGGTTAAGACTTAGCCTTCCAATGCAGGGGGTGTGCATTCGATCCCTGGTCGGGGAGCTAAGATCCCACGTGCCTCACGGCCAAAAAACCAAAACAGAAAACAGAAGCAATACTGTAACAAATTCAACAAAGACTTTAAAAATGATCCACATCAAAAAAAAAAAAAAATGTCACTGCCTAAGAGAGGCCACCCCCAACCAGGTCATCTAACTGGTCAATCTATTCTCAATCCTCCGACTCTGTTTCTTCTTCCTAGCTTTTTCATGAAGGGCACTATATTATATAATTATTTGGTTATTCATTTATTATCTGTCTTCCCTAAGAAAATGCAACCTCCCTGAAGGCTAGAACATATAGCTGACACTGAAGATGGATGGATGGATGGATGGAAGGAAGGAAGGAAGGAAGAAAGGAAGGAAGGAAGGGCAGCATCTTGTATTTGCATAGCATTTCAGCACTTAAAAAGCATATGATCCTGGGAATATATTATCACCTACACGATACTGATGAAAACATTGTGGCTTAGTGTGATTAAGTTTACACCATTAATAGTAGCAGAGAAAGGACTTAACATTTTCTGTCTCTGAGAATAAAACTATTTTCACTCTCCCACAATGTCCCACAGATGCTGGCGCCATCTTGGCAGTAACACAGGTGTTGTGAGCACAGCGCCTGCCTTGGAGGAGACGGCTGATGGGAGCTGCAAGAGGAGCCAGCGCTGCCAACTGCGAGGGCTTCAGGCAACCTGGCACCTCTGGCAAAGAAAGGGTCCTTGCTATTGTATACAAAGCTGAAAACAGGCCTCGGGATTCCCAGGTGAAGTGGAGAAGAGGTTGATGGAGGGCCAGGCAGCCCCGTGATCCCGCGATGAGGTGATCACGGGATCCTTCTTTGGTGTGGACGTTGACAAGTTCTACCCAACAATGTCTAACTACAGAGCAATGAACAAATGACTTGAAAGCAACTCTCCTTTTCTATTTTTCTGTTGCTCCCCTCACAAAAGTCTCCCAAATTTACTAATTTTCCTTTCACCCTGAGTAAAATTTCAGACATGCACATCGAGGTTCTATGATGATCACATTCCCAAATCTACTCAGGCTGAATTGCAAACTTCCTGAGAATCTTCCAGCTGCTTCTAGAACCCCAGATTCAGACATGCCCTTCCTCTTCAAACTCCACTCAGGATTCAACCCTTTGGGGGAATCTCTTCAGACAAACTACCCCTGGCTCCCCATGTCGTCAGAACAGCCTCTTAACTGATACCACCTACATCTTGTAAAACTGTGGTCAAGGCGTTCACGTCCATTGTTTCATTTCCCATGTTATACTGAAGGGGCTTCTAGGAAATGGTGTGCCAGCTTCTACAATTACCCCAATTTCCCACATACAAAAGCACTATGTCGGGCTCCCCTGGTGGCGCAGTGGTTGAGAATCTGCCTGCTAACGCAGGGGACATGGGTTCGAGCCCTGGTCTGGGAGGATCCCGCATGCCACGGAGCAACTAGGCCCGTGCGCCACAACTACTGAGCCTGCACGTCTGGAGTCTGTGCTCTGCAACAAGAGAGGCCGCGATAGTGAGAGGCCCGCGTACCGCGATGAAGAGTGGCCCCTGCTTGCCACAACTAGAGAAAGCCCTCGCACAGAAACGAGGACCCAACACAGCAAAAATTAATTAATTAATTAAAAAAAAAAAAAGCACTATGTCTGTACCCAGTGGAAAAGTGGGTACTTCGAAGCACTGTTGCTTAAGAGTGCCCTCTGCTGCTCCTTATGATGTGTGCTCACTGTTTTTCTAAAATCAGTTCTCGCCAAACCAGGGAGCTGTCTGGCTAAAAGATTCACCAATGACTAAGTATGTGTTCCAGCCCAAGCGCGTTGTCTCTGCTCAAAGAACACGTGTCCATGGGGCTGGCTGCCCTCTATTCATCAAGGGAGGGGATGTGCTGTGGTGTAGAAGTGAGTTTTCCTCTAGTTAAAAGCTGTCAAGGTCAACACCCAAGAAAGAAAGGCCTGAAACGCTCCTCCGCACACATGGTCCTAGGCAGGCTTGGGGCTCACAGGGCTCTTACAGAGACAGAGTTAAGGGAATCATGTCGATTTCCCCTTGTTTTAATATTTTGTTAAAATTTCATTATAATAATATTTAATTTAATTAAGCAGGTGACACCTTTTGGTGGGTGATTTCTTATTATTCCTGATTCAATTCATTGTAAGGATCTAATTTCTGAATGTTTCAGTGAATGTGTTCATTGCACTTGATGTTATTGGGCCACAGTTCTCGGGATTCTGGACTTCAAGAAGCAATAAAACACTGTATAGTAAGGGGGTGTGATACAGGGATGCCAATTTTTGTCTTTCTTTTGTCTTTTTATTTATTTTTTTTTTGCAGTACGCGGGCCTCTCACTGCTGTGGCCTCTCCCATTGCGGAGCACAGGCTCCGGACACGCAGGCTCAGCAGCCATGGCTCACGGGCCCAGCCGCTCCGCGGCATGTGGGATCTTCCCGGACCGGAGCACGAACCCGCGTCCCCTGCATCGGCAGGCGGACTCTCAACCACTGCGCCACCAGGGAAGCTCTTTCTTTTGTCTTTTTAAATAATCCTTTAATTTTGGAATATTTTTTAATCTCATTTTCTTTTTATTTCATTTCAGCCTGCACAAGAGAAAATGTCATCACAAACTCATAAACAGGAAGTTAGAAAGCACCCAAGGGGAACACAATGATTATCCCTTCCCTACCTTCAGGGAGCTACTGGTAATTCCAGCAGGGAGGACACTACGAAATGTAGCTAAGAGAAGCGAATGCTGCAGAGAAGTACAATTAGTCCCACTGGACACAGAAGAAAGATCAATCCTGATGAGGATGAATCTAGAGGAATGGGGGAGTAACTCATGGAGAAGGCAGCCCCCTCAGCTGGTCCCTAAAGGACTGAAATATTGGGGAAAAGCTGGGGTGGGTGGGGCAAAACGGTACAGAGAAGGAGAAAAAGAATCTTTAGGTTGTAATAAAAGGTCATAAGCAACTAAAGCACCATTTTGTTAATTATCATGTTATTCCTCATCATGAATGGTCTCCTTGTGGCTACAAGTTGTTCAATGATTGGTCCTTAAATATCCCAGCAGTCAACCAACCCAATCCATTTCCTCATTATACTGGAAGTTCAGAGAAGTGAGAGCATTACTTTGAACTTATGGGCAGGAAAATCCAGGTCCCTGAACCATGAGAGCAGTGGGTCCCACACTAAGTTACAGAAGAAGTATGAGGTGCTCACAGTTTGAGGATCTGTGCCACCTGTGCAACCTCACTTCAAATGCTATGAACGTGTCTATGTATTGAAACACTATCAGATGTACAGAATGGGAACTTTGTTCCAGGAGTGGGAGCATGGAAGAGTGGACCGGTGTGGGCCTGGGATCAGAGGGGCCCACCTGCCATGTACGGGCCATGAGCTTGACAAGTCACCACTTCTCTGGCCTCTGTTTCCTCATCTGTAAAATGGGGGGTGGGCATGTGTGCTAACAATTCCTGCTTTTCAGGGTTGCTGTGAGGTTTAGAGCTAAAGCAGACACAGCACGTGAAGCGTCTCATACAACAGGGAGCTAATATTACTGCGCAGCAAATTTCCTTTGCATTTACTCCTGCATGTTCAGGCATTTCACTTGAAAAGAGTGTACTGACGGGTAACTCTGAAGAAGCTTTGCTAATGGTGCTCGACATTTGGAAGAAGCTTTTTGTCACGTAATGATCTATGTTAATTTATTTTAGACTTATCTTTGGTCTCACTTAAGAAGCATTATTTTATATTTGGTAACATAAAAGAATGTTTAACGGCTAGTATATAGTCTTTATTACATCGCGCTTCAATTTGTCTACTTAAGAACTCTAGGAATGTAGTCTCTCAGACGCGAATGGTTTCTGTTTGTAATTGGAATCGGGTGGGGGAGTGGGGCAGATGGGGAAATTGGTTGGGAATATGTTTTGACTACTTTCAAAGAATATTTCCATTAAACTGCTTCTTTCCCTCATATGACCTATGCTGGGAGCTGTCCTGAGCACTGCAGGGTATTCAGCGGCATTCCTGGCCTCTACCCACTAGATGGCAGTAGCACCCTCCAGTTGGTATAACCAGCATGGTCTCCAGACATTGCCACAAGACCCCGTGCGGACAAAATCACCCCCAGTTGAGAACCACTGACACAGTCTAAAAGCCAGACTTTTAGACTAAAGATCTTCCCTGAAACCCTCCCAGACTTGTTAGAAGTGCTAGCTTCTCCCTCAGAATGCAAAACTACATCAGTTGGACCTCCCTGGTTCCTCCTTAATCATTTTCTAACTTTCTTACAAACTGGAAGTCCTCCGCCCCCACTTGTAAACTCATGCACACGCATCCGTGTATACACACACACACACAATTATAGTTTCCTTTCGGACAGGGAACACGTTGAGGAGGAGAAAGTTACGCTTTTTAATTTGAGGCCCTTTTAAATTTCATGGGCACCCCAATGGTGCACAAATGTTTCCTACAGGAAGCTGCCCCTAGATCACACCCCACCCACCTTCCACTCCGGCGTCCACTCCGGCGTATGTTATTAACTTATCTGGTTGACTGGAATAGAACACAAACGAGCTCGATTTCATGTGGAGAAGGCCGCCCCAAGGTGAAGGCCTCAGCAAGAGTTCCTGGAGAGCAAGTGAGCGCCAGGACCTTCATCAACCATGACAGAGAACACGGTTTATCTTCAAATGTGGCGTGTGAAGAGGGAATTTTGAAAATATATTTTAAACAACCAATATACATGCTCCAAATTCTAATGGTACAAAGAGAAAAAGAGGGTTAGAGTGAAAATTAACTCTTTCCCACTCTCCCTCATCACCCAGTAACCTTCCCTGGAAGGTACATTATCAGCTTCTTGGGTGTCCTTTGAATAGAGAATCTAGGCACTCCCAAGAATCAAAGTATGAGTGGAAACAACCCGAACGTCCATCATGAGATGACTGGATAAACAAAATGTCACACAGCCATACAATGGACTATTAGCCATAAAGGAATACGGTTCTGACACATGCTACAACATGGATGAAGCTTGAAAACATTATGCTAAGTGAAAGAAGCCAGTCACAAAAGACCACATACTGTAAGATTCCTTTTATATGAAGTGTCCGGAACAGGCAAATCCATAGAAACACAAAGTTTCAGATGTTGTCAGAGGTTGGGGGACATGGTAATGCGATTGACTGCTAATGGGTGATGGCGTTCTTTTGGGGAGTGATGAAAATGTCTAGAATCAGTGGTGAGACTTGCACAATCTTATGAATATACTAAAAACCACTAAATTTTCAAAAAAGCTTTGTGAATATATATTTTTATCTGCCGTTATATGTCTTCTCTCTAAGCACCATCTTCTTTCGGTATTGTTACATGAATTCTGTAATTCTGTTTTCTTTGCATCAACGTAATCTGTGGAAGTCATCATTCATTCAGAGAGTCCCCCTTCCCCACAATAAATAATAAACGATTTTGGGGAAAGAATAAAGGTACAGTCTTTGCTCTTTATACAAATCCCACATTATGCCGTAACAATTTTGTACCTTGCCTCTGTCACTTTCCAACTATCATGGACATGATTCTTTATCAGGACCTATCAAGCTGTGACATTCTTCTACCAGCTGCGTAGTATGTCATTATATGCACACATGCATGTAAACCACTAGTTCTCAACTGGCGGCAATGTGGCGGCCTCCCTGCCCAAAGTGCACAACTGGCAATAATACCTGGAGACGTTTTTTCTTGTCGCCACTGGAGGTAAGGGGGGTGCTATCGGTATCCGGTGAGAAGGGGACGGCATGCAGCGGAACAACCTACAATGCACAGACCCCCGCAGCAAAGAATGACCCACCCAAAATGTCAATAGCGCCAAGGGTGAGAAACCTGGATTTAAACAGAGCACGCTTCATGAAAATTTAAATTATTTATAATATCTGCTTTTATAAATAATGTTGCATAATATTCCACCTTCCAGACATAGAAAAATTTCCTTACGTATAATCTCCACATATATAATCATTTCCCTTCTATTTTGGATACTTACTCTGTGCCTTTTTTTCTTTTTTTGACTTTTTAATATTGCACTGGAAGAAACACATTTGTATAACAAGCCTCTGTTCTTATGTTGGTTTTGTTTTTGTTTTTTTCAGGAAATTATTAGACTCCTAGAAGTAGGATAATTGGATTAAAGGAGAAGAACTTTTTGCCCTGGAATTATAAGGGGTCTTATTGCTACTATGAATGGGACTGCCCCCCCCATTATATCTGGCTATTGCCTTTGGGCAGGAAAGTGGGTGATTTTTGCATAGTTATTTTCTATCCATTTCTATCCATTAAAAAATTAATATTTTCTATTAATAAGAGGTTTTGGTTGATGTTCTTAGCATGGTGGTGCCGAGGGGTGTCCTGGGGGTGAGGGTGGCTTTAGCTTCCTTCCTATAATCTGTTAGTGTCACCCCCAATTCACGCCAAATAAATATATACGCTAAAATCCATATGCTGCACTGTAATGGTAACTTCAGAACAAGTCCTGTGCCCTCCAACGTGCTCCAATCACATCACCACCCAAAGCTGGATGCAGCCACCGTGGGGTTTCATTTTATTAGCATATTACCTACAAATAAATAATTTGTCCTCCTCCTTTCCAATAGCTCTCTTATTAATAGCGTCAAAGCTTCCAGAACCATGTTTAATCGTGGTGGTGCTGGTAGACATTCTCATCTTTTTTCTCACAGTGACAGGAACGTGTCAATACCTCCATGTTAGAGATGAAAGAGGATGTTCCTTGAACAACAGTCTTTCTGATGCTCAGAAAATATCCTTCTTTCCTACTTTTCCTAGAGTATTTTTTTTTCTTTCCAGAATGGATTTTTTTAAACGTTATGTTTTTATAATTAAATTTATTTACTTATTTAGTTTTGGCTGTGTTGGGTCTTCTTTGCTTTGCACAGGCTTTCTCTACTTGCGGCGAGCAGGGGCTACTCTTCGTTGCGGTGCATGGGCTTCTCATTGCGGTGGCTTCTCTTGTTGTGGAGCACGGGCTCTAAGTGCACAGGCTTCAGTAGTTGTGGCTCGCGGGCTCAGTAGTTGTGGCGCACAGGCTGTAGAGCGCAGGCTCAGTAGTTGTGATGCACAGGCTTAGTCACTCCACGGCATGTGGGATCTTCCTGGACCAGGGCTCAAACCCGTGTCCCCTGCATTGGCAGGCAATCTTAACCACTGCACCAGCGAAGTCCCTCCAGAATGGATTTTGAATTCAATCAAGCTTTTTTTTTCCCCCAGCTTTGATTCAACGATGGTATGGCCTGAGTTTGAAAGTGCAACGCAAACTAGAAAAAACAGGCCGCGTGGGAGACGGGAGGTTTGGGTCCAGTTTTAAGTTTTAGGTGTGAATCAACAGAACCCTACCCTTCCTCTAGAGGTATTGTTCAGAGGTTGCATGCAAACGCTGCTGGCTGCCAACCAGTAAATGCCAGTCTGGCTTTTCTGATGGGCACACCCTTGGAAACAGAGCGGGTTTGTTCTCCTGAACAAAATCAAAGAATCTGCTGAGGCTTGTGGTGAAAAACTTGATAAAACATTTCTAAGCCCAACTAAGGACAGAATGGAGGCCATCCTAAAACATTCCTGCGAAGCAGGCAGGACGGTTCCTCCTAACGTTCTTCAACTGAAGCAGAAATGGTCAACCACGTTGGTTTCCCCAGGACAGAGGGGTTCCTAGGAAAAGGGGCCTTTCAGTGCGAAAACCTGGAAAGTCCTGAGGCTATAATTTAAAGGATGATTTTGAAAGGTACAAAATGGTAGGTGAAGGGTTCATCAACAGTGTGTGAACTTGAAGCACTTCTCTTTCAGGCAAAATTAAACTTGGGCAGGGCGTGGATTAAAAAGGAAGAGTGTTGCACATTTTTTCAGATGGTTCTTTGTTCTGAGCATATAGAGTTGCCCTAAACAAATCAAGATATCAGGCCTGACCAGAAATAGGTAACTGCAAAATCATTCCACCCTTTACCACTTGGCCTTTCAAAACAATGCTCCCCGGAGTCCAAACTACAGGCAGCAAATATTGCCTGCATTTTCCCCTTTGTCTTGGTACCACCAGCTGTGCCTCCTCCGGGGCCTTCCTTCCTCCTCAACTTTTATGCAAGTTTTTAACAGAATATATTTCGCTATCTAAACCGAAGAGTTAAGTTTTAGAAAATGATTAGCCATTAACGCAGTAAAATCAGGTTCTTGTTCCTAGCTCATAGAGTTATAATATTTCTTGGATAAAGAAGATGTGGTACACATATACAACGGAATACTACTCAGCCATAAAGAAGAATGAAATAATGTCATTTGCAGTAACATGGATAGACCTAGAGATTATCATACTAAGTGAAGTAAGTCAGGAAGAGAAAGACAAATACCATATGATATCACTTATATGTGGAATCTAAAATATGACACAAATGAACTTATCTATGAAACAGAAACAGACTCACAGATATAGAAAACAGATTTGTGGTTGCCAAGGTGGGGGTGGGGGAGGGACGGATTGGGAGTTTGGGATTAGCAGATGCAAACTACTATATATAGGATGGATAAACAACAAGCACCTACTGTATAGCACAGGAAACTATATTCAATATCCTGTGATAAACCACAATGGAAGAGAAAATGAAAAAGTATATATATATATTTATAGACACACACACACACATATATATAACTGAATCACTTTGCTGTACAGCAGAAATTAACACAACATTGTAAATCAACTATACTTCAATTAAAAAATAATATTTCTGGTTTGGAGGGTCATCTAGATAAGTGACTCCTAGGTTGAGTTGGCACCTGAGGTTCCAGGTGATACCACTGCTGGTTCACGGATCACACTTGGGGTAATAAGAATTTTGCAGGATAATATTCTCCACATTCCTTTGATCATGTATCACTATTAGTTTAAAAAATTATGAGCAGGGACTAAACAACATATATTTAGTTCTATTTTATATTCATGTGTTAGTCCAGCATAATTTCAGTTTTCTTTAAAAATATAAACATGAGTTCTAATATTTTATTTCAGCACAGCACTGACTCATCTCGCACAAAGCCTATTTTGAGGGCCATTTATCTTGATAACATACCCATTATGTTAACATGCAGTGCATGCTTGTATTTCTCCAGGCATAAGAAAATCACTGATCCAGGGGGCCTATTCCATCTTTGCATAAGAAATTGTTAAAAAGGGCTTCCTTCTATTGGGTTGTATCTATGCTTTGTAACTAAAGGTCTACCTTTGGGGGCGTGCAAAACAAGCCAAATCCTTGTTAACACTATTTCAACTCCTATCATTGAAAAGGGCCTGATTTCCTTAATATGCAAAGAGCATTTATAAAGCAATAAGAATAATACCACCAACCCAACAGAACAAAATAGGCCAAGAATATAAACATGTATGGTAAAAAGATGCTTAAAAATGCAAAGAAGGGCTTCCCTGGTGGCACAGTGGTTAAGAATCTGCCTGCCAATGCAGGGAACATGGGTTCAAGCCCTGGTCCGGGAAGATCCCACAGGCCACGGAGCAACTAAGCCCGTGCACCACAACTACTGAGCCTGCGCTCTAGAGCCTGCGAGCCACAGCTACTGAGCCCACAGGCCACAACTATTGAAGCCCACATGCCTAGAGCCTGTGCTCCACAACAAGACAAGCCACTGCAATGAGAAGCCCATGCACCGCAACAAAGAGTAGCCCCCGCTCACCACAACTAGAGAAAGCCCACACACAGCAACGAAGACCCAATGCAGCCAAAAATGAATGAAAAGATATCCAACCTTGCTCAGATAAGAAAAATTCAAATTAAAACTGATGAAGCATTATTTTTCACTTGTCAAAATGGCAAAGATAAAGAAAAGTTGGGTAAATATATTGTGTTGGTGATGCTGAAGGAAAACAAGTACCCTCATACGTTGCTCTGGTCATGTCAACTGGTGCAATTTCATGGCAGATGCTTAATGAAGCCATCAAAGATTAGTCTTTTGTTTTTGTTTTTTTTTTTTTGCGGTACACGGGCCTCTCACTGTTGTGGCCTCTCCCGTTGCGGAGCACAGGCTCCGGAAGCGCAGGCTCCGGAAGCGCAGGCTCCGGAAGCGCAGGCTCAGCCGCTCCGCGGCATGTGGGATCTTCCCGGACCGGGGCACGAACCCGTGTCCCCTGCATCGGCAGGCGGACTCTCAACCACTGCGCCACCAGGGAAGCCCCAGATTAGTCTTTTTTTAAACATTGGGAAACTGTTAACAGTATAATGTTAGGAAATAAAAAAGACACAAAACATATACAGCATACCAGAAAAAGAAGTACTGGAAGAACAATAGCAATGCCTATTTCTGGATGGTAAGGTAACAGGTGATTCTAACTCTGTTCTTTATACTAATTAGCATTTTCAAAATTTACAACAAGCCTGTAGAAAATGCTCCAGGGAGGAGGTGAGGAGAGCCTAGAAGTGCACCTGGTTTTGAACTGCAGACTATTGAAGTTCACAGTAAGAGACAGCTGGGTCCTTAGCTTACCTACACTCCTGGGGGAAACTGGTACAATCGATTCTAGTTATTTACAGTAGCGATGTTCTATAAAGTTGCCATGATCACTGAATGAGCCAACACTGAACCTCTGCTCCTGGGGAAATAAAGGGCTACGTTCCTGCGAGCCTCAAGTCACAACCAAGAATCAATACGTAACCTCCTGTTATGTGTGCTTCTGTTTAAAGACACCTTACTGAATATATATCACTGATTCATTAACACTGAACTCACGGCCAGCAGCAGTGTAACTCACGCCTGAAAGAAGCGTCTCTGACACACGTATTTTCTCCATGAGGCCCCTCACAGCCTTCTTGCACTTAGGATCACTGGACAGCACTTAAAACAGCGAGATCACCAACAAAAAGCACAAAAATGTGGCACTAAATAGACCTCAAGAAGGACACCTGTTTGCAGTATGAGAGCTGAAACAAGAAGGCAGAGCATCGTCTTGCTGACCCTCAGCTGAGAGCATGTGCACATTGGGCTGCTCTGCGCATGCCCGTCAATGACGGCGCAAGCACCACAGTTACAAATACATTTAGTGAGTAGGTGAATTCACGAATATAGAATCTACAGACGATGAGGGTTGGCTATAGTTACAATTACACTTTTCAGGAAAATGCTTTACTCAAAAGTAAAGAGCCGAAAATCGATATTCTACAGCTGGACCCCTTCCCAGAGTAGTTTAACATTGAGCACTGTACAATTTATAAATTGTAACTTAGAAAGGAAATTAGGGACTTCCCTGGAGCGGGTTTGATCCCTGCTCAGAGAACTAAGATCCCGCATGCAGCGTGGTGTGGCAAAAAAAAAAAAAAAGAAAGGAAATTAAATTTTCTTTCAATAATGGAAAGGAAAGCAACGTGTTTCATCATTCATTTTATTTAATATATTTGTCGTCTTCAGCAGAAACCTTCTCTTTTTACTATTCAATTAAATTCAGCCAGGAGTGACTGAGAATCTCCACCAGGAGAACATGGAGATGGGCGGGATGATGTGAGCTGAAGAAACTTACAGTCCTCTTGGGTGTGGGAGGGGGAGGTTGAGGCAATTCCTCATTTTAATACAAAACAGAATATGATCAAGGCCACCATAAATATCTAACATGTATGAGTGGAAAAATCTAATGCTACGGCGGCCAAACGAAGGAGAAAGGGTATCCTCTCGGGACTGTCTGGAAAACATGATGGAGACAGTAATATCTGAAAAGATCTTGAAGGATTAGTAAAAAGGTAGCTGGAGCTGTGGGATGGAGTGGTGAGAATGTCCTGATACCAGAGGCAGAAGAGCACAGTCAGAACTCAGCATGAGTGTAGGCGAGGTGAAAGGCATGCCTTCCATTACTGCTGTAAAGCAAGGCACAGTGGCCCCGAAGTGGTCACAGAGAAGAGAACCAGAAGGCAAATGGCTAAGTGACAAATGGAAACCAGCCCAACGACCTTAATCCTTCATACTGTTTCCAGAAGCTTCTAGGCTTATTCTATTTTCACACTGCAGAGGTTTACTCTTTACCTGTCCATCTTTTACATCCTTAACTAAACCCCATACTGGAGGCAAGCAGGGGTCATGCCTCATTCTTCATTAGCCTCCCCTTCCTCTGCCTCTGCCCAGTTCCCCCAACACACAAACACACACATCCCAACATACAAAAGATCACCTGACACCATGCTTCATGTCACCAGACATCAATAAATATTTGCTCATTCAGCAGTGGACTTGACAAACACACTAAGCCCTGGTCTGTTTCCTTAGAATACAGGTTTTCCTCAGGGAGCAGGTGACTGAACTTGGCTGGGAACTGTCCCTGCATCTTTCCCCACAGTATCTGTGTGTGTGGAGAATGGGAATCTTTGAAAGGGCCCCAATATTATATTACACATTCTTATTTTCTCACTGAACTAAAACTGAAAATAAGTGCTCAGCAGAATCTATAGACTTTACAGTTAAATTTGTAAATGTATATATTTGGCCTTAAAATTCTAATTTTTAGGCCACGTTCTGTTTCGGCCCCTTGATTCTGTAACTCCTTAGAACTGAGTTAAATACTAACAGTGTTCTTGGATTGTCTTTTGGGGTGTAAAATATTACACTACATGAGATTAAACATTTCTGAAAATTCTTGAAGAGAAGCAGGTTTTCATATAAAAGTATTTTAATCACACCTTATATTGTTTCTTCTACCTCCAATAAATTATTTTAATTATATAAATACTTTAAGAAGCCAATTCTTGCCTTTTTTAACTGCTCAGACAGGAATATATCCAGTGGCACAAATTCAAACGAATTCAAAGAAGATTAAACACAGTAAATGTTTAAATTTGAGTATATTTCATGTAAAATAGATATTACAATTCTGTTAACAACCAGTCTATAGCCAGGAACTTATAAATTAATTTTTGCCTATTATTCATTGCTCTTAAATTTGAATTTTCTATTAGAAGTGATTACTCATTTTAAGAACAGAGGTAAAGGTAAATTTTAAAATACACAATTTTGTGGTCAAATTCTTTTACTATTTCAAAACCTCGGTGCGGGTGATCAGGAAATCCACCTGGTCTACCGCCTTTAAATTCATCAAACAGTAAAAATGGATCCAGATGTTTTAACTGAAAAAAAAAAAAATCCAGCAGACTAGATGTGCCTTTTAAGCCACGCTACTCGGGGCTACATTCAAGAACAGATCTAGCAAACCTAATTAAAAATGATTTGACTAATGAGCAACTTTTTGCAATGCTAGTTGCTTTCAGGAAAGAACTCCTTACACACACACACACACACACACACACACACACACACACGGATTCACTAAGTTAAACAGTTGACATTTTATGAGAAGTGGACAATTTATGATTGTCTAAGATTTAAATAGTCAAGCACAATTGAGATACAGTCTATATATAAACAGATTCATCACAGGGGAACAGACTAGAACATCAATTACTGTGCTGTGATGATAAATGCTCTGGAGAAAGACAACACACAGGAGCGTAGGGTGGGATCAGGGAAGGTTCTACCAAGGAGGTGTCACTTGAGCTGGGTCTTGAAGTACATGTAGAAGTTAATCAAGAAGTGGGAGAAGGAAGAATATTCTAAATGAAAGAGCAGAGAAGCAGCTCGGCAAACTTGAAAAACTGCGAGGAAACTACTGAAGCAAAAGAAGCACATGGATTTATGATGAGAGATGGGCTGAGGATACAGGCCAAATCTTAAAGGAGTTTGGGTTTTATCCTGAAGGTGATGGGTTTTCATCAGGTTGACACGATCAGATCTAGAAAGACCACCCTAGCATACATGTGGAAGATGGTCTGGAAAAGGAAGAGACGTGAGGCAAAGAATATTCAGAAGGTGATTTCAACAGTCCAGGCAAGGACAAAGGCCAGAACTAAGGCAATGGCAGTAGTGATGGAGAATGGGAAAAACGAAGAGCATGAGGGCTTCCCTGGTGGCGCAGTGGTTGAGAGTCCGCCTGCCGAGGCAGGGGACACGGGTTCGTGCCCCGGTCCGGGAAGATCCCACATGCCGCGGAGCGGCTGGGCCCGTGAGCCATGGCCGCTGAGCCTGCGCGTCCGGAGCCTGTGCTCCGCAATGGGAGAGGCCACAACAGTGAGAGGCCCGCGTACCGCAAAAAAAAAAAAAAAAAAGGAAGAGCATGAGATCCCTCCCAAATTTCTAGCTATGGGGCCTGGGAGGACAGTAGGGCCATCCAGAAGCACAAGAAACATAACAGAAGCAGCAGCCTTGAAGTAGTCAAGGTGACTTCATTCTAGGTCACGTTGAGTTTGAGATATGTATATAAATATTTATATAAATAGAACTATGAATATTCAGTGTCCAGTATATTGTGCAAAAGCTAGATGGCAACTGAAGATAAATCTTGAGCCCAAATTAGAGGCAGACACAGATCTGGCTGTCGCCAGCGCATCTTTATGTTCATCTTGGTTATTCTTGGCCATCTGTTAGTCTACACAAATTTTAGAAAACTTAAAAACATATACAAACAAAAATGTTAGACTTTTGATTGGACTTGCTTTGAATCTATGGATCAATTTGGGAAGAAATGACATTTATATAATACTGAGTTTTCCTACTCATAAACATGGTTATCTCCATTTATTCAGGTCTTTGAAAATGTCTTTCAATAGGATTTATAATTTTCTCCATACAGATTTTGCATATATTAAACATTTTTTCTAACATACTTTTATAGTATTGTAAATAGTATTTTCATTGAGGTATAACTGACATACAACATTATATTAGTTTCAGATGTGGAAGGTAATTTTTTTTTTTTTTTTTTTTTTTGTGGTATGTGGGCCTCTCACTGCTGTGGCCTCTCCCGTTGCGGAGCACAGGCTCCAGACGCGCAGGCTCAGCGGCCATGGCTCACGGGCCCAGCCGCTCCGCAGCATGTGGGATCCTCCCGGACCGGGGCACGAACCCGTGTCCCCTGCATCGGCAGGCGGACTCTCAACCACTGCACCACCAGGGAAGCCCCGAAGGTAATGATTTGATATTTGTAAATACTGCAAAATGATCACCACACTAAGTCTAATTACCATCTGTCACTACACAAAGGTACTCTCTTAGCAACTTTCAGATATGCACTACCATAACCTGTTGAGTTTCTATGTACTAACAACAAACTATTAGAAAGAGAAATTTAAAAAAAATCCCATTTACAATTGCATCAAAAAGAATAAAATTCCTAGGAATAAATTATCCAAGGAGGTGAAAGACCTATACACTAAAAACTATAAGACACTGATGAAACGAAGTGCAGATGACACAAATAAAAGGAAATACATTCTGTGCTCATGTCCTGGAAGAATTAATATTGTTAAAATGCCTATATTACCCAAAGTATTCAATACAATCCCTATTAAAATCCCAATAACATTCTTCATAGAAATAGAACAAACAATCCTAAAGTGGGTACGGAACCACATAAGACCCTGAATAGAACCAAGCTGGAGGCATCACACTCCCTGATTTCAAACTATATCACAAAGCTACAGGAATGTAAACAGCATTTTTAACTAATGTTTTTGAATAGTCTGCTGCTGGGGATTAGAAATGTGAATAGAGGGACTTCCCTGGTGGTAAGTGGTTAACACTCCGTGCTTTCACTGCAGGGGGCACGGGTTCAATCCCTGGTCGGGGAACTAAGACCCTGCAACCCACGGGGTGCAGCCAAAAAATGTTAAAAAAAAAAAAAAAAGAAAAAGAAAGAAACGTGAATACAAAGGCGATTTTGAACACTGCTAAGCTCTTATTAATTTTAATAATTCATCTGTAGCTTCCTTTGGGTTTTCTTTGCAGACATTCATCACCAGTATATTTATCAATAAGCTTTTGGCCAATAGTTCACAAAGGATTTTTTGCTTGCATTAGATTAAAGCTGAGGCAGGCTGCCATTTCTCTGGGTTTTGCTGGGCCAGGCTGGCCTCTACATGTCTTCTCATTCTGGGTCCCAAGATGAAACAGTGGCCACTCTCTAGGACGTGTTGTTCTCATAGCCAAGGGCAGGAGCCAAATGGTGCACAATCCCAGTTACATTGTTCCATTGGTCAAAGCACGTGACGTGGTCGAGCCCAAAGGCAGACAGGAGGGCACTTAAACCCGCCCTGTGGACTCATGGGTAACGCACCCAAAAGTGGGTGGGAGTGTATAATCTATTACAGGGAGGGAGTGAATATTTGGGAGTAATATTCCAACCAACAGCCATCAGCAAATAACTGTTTTCCGCCCTTTATTTTCAACCCTTATACTTTCTATTCCTTTTTCTGTCTTCTTTCAAGCTGGCCCCTCTACAAGGATGCTGAGTAGAATAGATGGTAATAGGCAACCTTGCCTAGTCCCTAATGTTACACAGATTGCTTTTTAAAGTTTCACTGGTAAGCAGGTTGTTTAATGTGGGTTTTCTGTAGATTCCTGTCGTAATGTTAAGGAATTTCCCTTTTATTCCTAGTTTACTGATTTTTTCTTTAGCATAAATGGATGCTGACTTCCAGTGAATGTGCTTTCTGCACTGATTGAGACATTATATGTTTTTTCTCCTTTAATCTCTCAGTGTTGGTAAGTTATATAAATAGATTTTCCAACATTAAACCAAATTTGCTTTCTTCAGACAATCCAAACTTGGTCATGACATAATACCTTTTTATACATTGCTGTATTTGGTTGGTTAATATTTTGCTTATGAGTCCTGCAAAAATGTTTCTAAACGAGAGGCAATTGTCCCTTCATTTGCTGTCCTTGCCTGGTCTTGATAGCAAGGTAACGGGACTTCACAACGTGATTTGAGGACCCCCTGGAGCTTCATCTCCTGGAGAGTTTGTGTATTAGTGGAATTATCTGTACCTTAAATATCTGGTAAAATCTGTCTGTAACATCTGGACCTGTTGCTTTGTAATAAACTTTCAAAATACTGATTCAATTACCCTACTAGCTATGAAACTATTCAGATTTCCTATTTTTCCTTTCTTTCTCATTGTTTTTAGACTCTAAGAATTGCTCTAACTTCCTGTCAGCTCAGCTAATTAATTTTTAGGTTATTTATTTGTTTGTTTGCTTCTTTGTTTCAGGGTATCTACTCTGTCCTATTGCTGGAAATGAAGGTACCAAACCCTCCCTGTCTCTTGTCTTGACTCTTATTTTCACTTTCTGTGGAAAAAATATGCATACACACTTGCACACACATCTGTATATACATACATGTAACACATATAGTACATACACACACACGCACACACATTCAACAAGTTACTACAAGTTTTTTAGCCTAATCAAGTCTCAATTTCTTCACTTTAAAATACGGGCTGTAAAAAAAATAAAAAATAAAAAAATAAAAAATAAAATACGGGCTGTAAGCCATATATAGCTGGGCCACTTTGTAACCCATCTTAGCCCAGTGTTTCATCCAGTCCAATATTTAAAAGTAACTGGAAAACAATTCAAATATCTATTGAATTCTCTCAAAAATGCCAAAAGGGGCTTCGGCTTAAAGATTTCAAATCAGCCCTCCTCCTCTCCAATAAATGTCTCCAATATTTCCATCGTCTCTCACTCTAACCCTTCAAATCTCCTCCACCCATGTGGAGGCAGCTCCTCCCTTTTCTCCTTCTCCCCCTCACCTTCTGAATTTATTCTTTTCTCTCCCACCAGTAATTCTCTGTCCTTTCCAGTGAAAATCAGATCTCAGATCCTCTCGGTCTCATCCTGTCTCTCATAATTCCATTTCAGCTCAGTGAAAGCCCAGGAATGGAACTGGGGTTGGGAGGAGGAGAGGCTGAAAATTCTCATACCTTATTATACACTGCTGCTTCTCACAGGATAATACACAGCTTGAAGGCCTGGAAACAATGAATGGAGAACACCTGGTCCAGAGCCTAAAGCAGGGCAGGCTCTACATAGATGGGTGGATCTGTTACGTTGTACCAGTTCCATAAATCTCTGAGACACAACTACTTGCCAAACAAAGGGTCTACAGCCTCAAGATGGCTTTTTACTTCTACATTATTGTGGTTCTATGGTATTAAAATGTGGGTAAAGATGAGATCAAGAGATGTGCATTGCTTCTTGGGATCAGTTTCCTATGAGCAAATATGTCCTGCTGTTAACTAAATCATGAAAAGAAGAGGTTCCCTCTTTCCAGTACTACCCTCATCACCATCTGCCACGTAAGAGACCAGTAGGTATTCATTGTTTGGAAAGTCCTATTTGTGACATCTGGATCGCATATCCAACCCTTCTGTCACCAGTCCATGACATATGGACACACACACAAAGAAAGGCAGCACAAGAAGCCTGCAGAAGCCAGGGGGCTGGATGTGGTGAAAGTCAGAGGGATGAACTGTTTATCTGGCTAAAGGATGGGGCACGTGTGTAAGAGACACTCTTCCTCCGACAAGCAAGAGTATCTGCATCAGACTATTGTCCTAAAGTGTTATTTGCAGGTTAGGTATTAGCCCTCACCAAAGTTCCTCACATTCTCTAAACAGTCAGCATGTATCCAAGAACATGTTAGAGAGACACCTGTTATCTGCAAGACAAGCTCTGAGACATATAAGAACTCTGACTTTTTTAAATGTCTTGACTTGGTCCCCAACTCAGTAAACTGATGATCTTTCAAAGTTTTTGAACGATATGAGAACTTCCTTTCCTTCAAACACTTCCAAATCTTTTAGCTGCCACCTTCGGCTGGCAGCTTCCAAGCTATTTCTTTAGATCTCTTGAGAAGGCCAGCTGAAACCCGTGGCCACCGCCCCTCCGGCCTGTGGTGCTCCTTTAACAGAGCTTCAGCAGCCTGGCATTTTACTGAAATCAGGAAGCACCGGAAGTAACCAGGAATATCACTTCCTTGGGGACAGGGCCAACGTTATGCTTTTCTATGATGCTCCACTGAATCTAGAATAATTCTGTGTACACAGAAGGTACTCCACCAACATCCCAAGTGATACTTGTGCTAGGTCCCTAGCTTCCCTTGTAGGTAGGTGTGGTCATATGACCAAATCTGGCTAATGAGAGGAACTGGGTGGGACTTTTAGGGAAATCCCTTATAAAAGGAGATAGACAGCTGGCATATATCGTTTTGCCTTTCCCCTCCTTCCTCCTTTCTGCCCCCAAGGGCAAATGGTTGCTACTGCTCTGACAGCGTCTTGGACCATAACGGGATACAGTAAGAATGCAGTAAGAAGGATGAACTAAGATAGAACGAGCATGGGTCTCTGGTAAGTGTGAAGCTTCCAGGCCCACCCTGGACCACCTACTTTTGGATTTTCAAAAGAGAAACACAAATCCTTACATACATAAACCACTGGTTTCGGAGGATGCTTTCTGTTATACACAACTGAGCCTAACCTAACTGATATAAGGGCAATGCCTGTTTTTTACATTATTTTTTCTTCTTTTAAATTATTGTCTCCGGAGAGGACCCCCCCCAACCCTCCCAACACCTGACAAAAGGCCAGGCTACATCAAGATAATATGGCAGCAAAAAAAGGCAGAGGCCCCCAAAGGTAGACTCCCAACACCTCAGACTATCCCCTGGGCCTAACTCAGCCTCTAGACTGGAGCCTGAGGGTAACAATGAGAAGGTAGAAGGAAACTGCCAACACGTAGTCCAGACTGAGGTCGAAATATGGCCTTGAATGGACTTGACCTGTGACTCTGTGCTCTTCTACCTTGACTCAAGGTCTAGAGACACTGCTAATGGAGAGCGCCATCTACAAGTCCTGCATCAACTAGGACCAAGGTGGTTTGATATTAAGAGACTCTTACAATTTTAACTGTGATAATGGGATTACAGTTATATTTTTTAAGTAAAAACTGAAATATTTCTGAATGAAATGAAATGATTCACTTCAAAATACTCTGACGGAAGAAATGGATGGGGACCAAGATTGGAAACAAGACTGCCCATGAGTTGATCACTGTGGATGCTGGGTACCTGGAGAGTCATTATACTATTTTCTACTTTTCTACGTTAGAAATTCTTCCTAATAAAAAACATATACAGGCATACCTTGTTTTATTGCACTTAGAGGTATTGCGCTTTGCAGATATTGTGGTTTTTACAAATTGAAGGTTTGTGGCAGCCCTGCGTCAAGTGTCTATCGGTGGCATTTTTCCAACAGCGTTTGCTCACTTTGTATCCCTGTGTCACACTTTGGTAACTCTCACAATATTTCACACTTTTCCACTGTTATTCTATTCGTTATGGTGATCTGTGATCAGTGATTTTTGACGTTACCACTACAACTCACTGAAGGCTCAGATAACAGTTCACATTTTTTAGCAATAAAGTATTTTTTTAATTAAGGTGTGTACATTGTTTTTTTGGACACAATGCTATTGCACACTTAGTAGACTATAGTATAGTTTAAACGTTAAGTAATTTCTGTATGCACTGAGAAACCAAGATAATCACGTGACCTGCTTTACTGCAATATTCGCTTTATTGCAGTGGCCTGGAATGGAACCCGCAACATCTCTGAGGTGTCACTGCATGACAGTGGTCCAAGGAAAATCACATCAGCAAGGACTGTCTGGTGGAAGGGGAAGTGGGGCATAGAGGCAAATGCAGGTGATGGGTGGGTTTCCCTCCTGCTGGAAGCATAGAGGAACCACCCGTCAGCATCATGCTGTGCGATCATTTCAATTCCAGCTTGGGGCTGTCCCGGCCCACACACAACTTTAATGGAAGGTGCCAGGCAGCCCAACTCCATCCTGTTTACCATTCATCACCGAAAGAGCACTGTGAATTCCTCCACCTCCACATTTACAGTCACAGGGAATGTGTCACCTAGGGCCACTAACATCAAACACTGTTGTAAATTCTACACTAAAATAGCTCTGGGCTCCAGATTTCTTATGAGATTTTATTTTCTACTGACAGAGCCTTGGTGCAAAAAGTTTGAAAAGTAACCACCTTGAAGTGAGAAGTAAGCAAAAAGTTTGAAAAGTAACCACCTTGAAGTAACCACCTCCTCTGCTGATGGGAGGGTTGGGGTCCATCTTTCTGGCAAGCTGGCAGTGTGCGGAGTGCTAACAAATAGGGTAACAATCTAAATGGTCAAATGCAGGGCCAGCATCATCAAAAAGTCTACAAATAACAAATGCTGCAGAGGGTGTGGAGAAAAGGGAACCCTCCTGCACTGTTGGCGGGAACGTAAGCTGGTGCAGCCACTGTGGAGAACAGTATGGAGGTTCCTCTGAAAACTAAAAACAGAGTTGCCATAAACGTCCCTCGACAGATGAATGGATAAAGATGTGGTACATACATACAAGGGAATATTACTCAGCCATTAAAAATAATGAAATAATGCCATTTGCAGCAACATGGGTGGACCTAGAGATCATCATACTAAGTGAAGTAAATCAGACCAAGAAAGACAAATATCATGATTCCACTTACACGTGGAATCTAAAATATGACACAAATGAACCCGTCTATGAAATAGAAACAGAATCACGGACATAGTTAAGAGACTGGTGGTTGCCAAGGGGGAGGAGGTCGGGGTTAGCAGATGCAAGGTTTCATATATACGGAATGGATAAACAACAAGGTCCTACAACATAGCACAGGGAACTATATTCAATATCCTATGATAAACCATAATGGAAAAGAATATATATATATATGTATGTGTAACTGAATCACTTTGCTGCAGAGCAGTAATTAACACATTGTAAATCAACTATACTTCAATAAAAATTTTTTTAAAAATCAAAAAATAAAAAACGTATGGCCAGGAGTAAGAGAATAATAGTATGCTCATACACTGGACTATGTCATAACTACTTAAATGGTGTTTACGAAGAATTTATAATAACACAGGAAGTCCTTTTGCTACCCTCTTAAATGAAAAACTAAGGACACAAAATTCTTTATTCTGTACAACTAAAATATTCAACTATACACAGACAAAAGGAAACACGCTTTGTCTTAACAGTGATTAAACCAGAGTGATGGCATTAGGAATGATTCCTATCCATTTATTTTTCTTGAGGGTAGAGGCACACCTGGGGCATGGCATTAGTAAAATGCAGAGGTCTTTAAAGCATAGGTTTTCAGCCAGGGACTCTTTTTTTTTTTTTTTTGCGGTACGCGGGGCCTCTCCCGTTGCGGAGCACAGGCTCCAGACGTGCAGGCTCAGCGGCCATGGCCCACAGGCCCAGCCGCTCTGCGGCATGTGGGATCTTCCTGAACCGGGGCATGAACCCGCGTCCCCTGCATCGGCAAGTGGACTCTCAACCACTGTGCTACCAGGGAAGCCCAGCCAGGGACTCTTAACTGGGAACCATGGATACAATTCAGGTAAACTTGGCTGGGGGAAAAAAACAAACACACACACACACACACACATTTTTGTTTTCACTAACCTCTAACTGGAAATTTTTTTCTTCTGAATTTTTTTGTAGTAAAACAAACATAACATGGAATTTACCATTTTAACCGTTTGTAAGTATACAGTTTAGTGGCATTAAGTACATTCGCGCTGGTGCGCAACAAGTCACCACCACCCAGCTCCAAAGTAAAATGTAACATTGCCTTTAATTATGGATGTAGTCAAAGAACCACAGTAATTTACCAGGACCTGTGACTTTGCCCCCAACCGAAATCAAAGCTCCTTTCGTATCACATCATAGCTGTTGCAGGTATACCGAACTACTGTTCATGCCCCTCACAGATTTGAAATTAGGTAGTTACGAGAACTGCCACCAGATCTCCTTATTGAATGTCACTAGAGTTGTTATTTAAGTTACTAGATTACAGATTTGTTCTGTAATATTTTGCTAACCATATTTCAATACAAAGGTTTTCCTTTGTATGTAATACCATGCCTAAGCCCCACCCCACACAGCCCCCAGGGCCTTTTCCAGCCCTGTGGGTCCTGAGCATTGGCCCCGTCCACCACCCAAACTTTGCCCTTGCTTAGGCCCTGCCCTCCACAGCTAAGGCCTTCCCCCCACCCTGCCTTTTTTTTTTTTCTTCTCCCACCTCCTCTTTTTTACTATTGTGGTACTGATTTACCTTCCAGCTGTTGATTCATCTATATTTTTATTTTTACAGTCTTTCTAACATATCTGTTAGCTTCCTAGTCTAATTTTATCTTTTACTTTGTCATTGTTCTTTTTTTGCTGCCCCACGCAGCTTGCGGGATCTTGATTCGCAAGCCTGGGGTCAGGCGGAAGCTCCTGTGGTGGGAGCTCTGAGTCCAATCCACTGGACTAACAGAGAACCTCAGACCCCAGGGAATATTCATCAGAGTGAGGCCTCACAGAATTCCTCATCTCAGCACCAACACCCAGCTCTACCCAATAGCCTACAAACTCCAGTGTGGAAAGCATCAGGCCAAACAACCAGTAAAACAGGAACACAATCCCACTCATAAAAAAAAAAATGAGACAGCAAAAAAATATGTCACAGATGAAGGAGAAAGGTAAAAACCTGCAAGACCAAATAAATGAAGAGGAAATAGGCAATCTACCTGAAGAAGAATTCAGAGTAACGATAGTAAAGATGATCCAGAATCTCGGAAACAGAATGGAAGCACGGACTGAGAAAGCACAAGAAATGTTTAACAAAGGTCTAGAAGAACTAAAGAACAAACAAACAGAGGTGAACAACACAATAACCAAAATGAAAAATACACTAGAAGGAATCAATAACAGAGGCAGAAGAACGAAAAAGTGAGCTGGAAGACAAAATGGTGGAAATAACTGCTGAGGAGCAGAATAAAGAAAAAAGAATGAAAAGAATTGAAGACAATCTCAGAGACCTCTGGGACAACATTAAACGCACCAACATTCAAATTATAGGGGGTCCCAGAAGAAGAAGAGAAACAGAAAGGGACCAGGAAATTTTTGAAGAGATAATAGTTGCAAACTTCCCTAACATGTTAGGGGAAGGAAATAGTCAATCAAGTCCAGAAAGTGCAGAGAATCCCATACAGAATAAATTCAAGGAGAAACACGACAAGACACATATTAATCAAACTATCAAAAATTAAATACAAAGAAAAAAATATTAAAAGCAGCAAGGGAAGAGCAACAAATAACATACAAGGGAATCCCCATAAGGTTAACAGCTGATCTTTCAGCAGAAACTGTGCAAGCCAGAAGGGAGAGGCAGGGCATATTTAAAGTGATGAAAGGGAAAAACCTACAACCAAGAATACTCTACCCAGCAAGGATCTTTCAGATTCGATGGAGAAGTCAAAAGCTTTTCAGACAAACAAAAGCTAAGAGAATTCAGCACCACCAAACCAGCTTTACAACAAATGCTAAAGAAACTTCTCTAAGCAGGAAACACAGGAGAAGGAAAAGACCCACAAA
Source organism: Aethalodelphis obliquidens (assembly GCF_003676395.1). Taxonomy (NCBI): domain Eukaryota; kingdom Metazoa; phylum Chordata; class Mammalia; order Artiodactyla; family Delphinidae; genus Aethalodelphis; species Aethalodelphis obliquidens. The sequence continues at coordinate 2,454,160 of NW_020838038.1, read as the reverse complement.
AACAAACCAAAAACAATTAAGAAAATGGTAACAGGAACATACATATCGATAATAACCTTGAATGTAAATGGATTAAATGCCCCAACCAAAAGACACAGACTGGCTTAATGGATACAAAAACAAGACCCATATATATACACTGTCTACAAGAGACCCACTTCAGACCTAGGGACACATACAGACTGAAAGCAAAGGGATGGAAAAGGATATTCCATGCAAATGGAAATCAAAAGAAAGCTGGAGTAGCAATACTCGTATCAGATAAAATAGACTTTAACATAAAGACTGTTACAAGAGACAAAGAAGAACACTACATAATGATCAAGGGATCAATCCCAGAAGAAGATATAACAACTATAAATGTTTATGCATCCAACATAGGAGCACCTCAATACATAAGGCAAATGCTAACAACCATGAAAGGAGAAATTGACAGTAACAAAATAATAGTATGGGACTTTAACACCCCACTTACGCCAATGGACAGATCATCCAAACAGAAAATAAATAAGGAAACACAAGCTTTAAATGACACAACAGACAGATCTAATCGAAAATTATACAACATTCCACCAAAAGTGGCAGAATACACTTTCTTCTCAAGTGCACATGGAACATTCTCCAGGATAGATCACATCTTGGGTCACAAAGCAAGCCTCAGTAAATTTAAGAAAATTGAAATCGTATCAAGCATCTTTTCTGACCACAATGCTATGAGATTGGAAATCAATTACAGGAAAAAAAAAACTGTAAAAAACACAAATACAAGGAGGCTAAACAATACATTACTAAATAACCAAGAGATCATTGAAGAAATCAAAGGGGAAATCAAAAAATACCTGGAGACAAATGACAATGAAAACACGACGATCCAAAACCTATGGGATGCAGCAAAAGCAGTTCTAAGAGGGAAGTTTATAGCTATACAAGCCTACCTCAAGAAACAAGAAAAATCTTAAATAAACAATCTAACATTACACCTAAAGGAACTAGAGAAGAAGAATAAACAAAACCCGAAGTTAGTACAAGGAAAGAAATCATAAAGATCAGAGCAGAAATAAATGAAATGGAAACAAAACAATAGCAAAGATCAACAAACCTAAAAGCTGGTTCTTTGAGAAGATAAACGAAATTGATAAACCATTAGCCAGACTCATGATGAAGGAGAGGGAGAGGACTCAAATGAATAAAATTAGAAATTAAAAAGGAGAAGTTACAACAGACACGGCAGAAATACAGAGCATCCTATGAGACTACTACAAGCAACTCTATGCCAATAAAATGGACAACCTGGAAGAAATGGACAAATTCTTAGAAGGGTATAACCTTCCAAGACTGAACCAGGAAGAAATAGAAAATAGGAACAGACCAATCACAAGAAAGAAATCGAAACTGTGATTAAAAATCTTCCAACAAACAAAAGTCCAGGACCACATGGCTTCACAGGTGAATTCTTTCAAACATTTAGAGAAAAGCTAACAGCCATCCTTCTCAAACTCTTCCAAAAAATTGCAGAGGAAGGAACACTCCCAAACTCATTCTATGAGGCCACCATCACCCTGATACCAAAACCAGACAAAGATACTACAAAAAAAGAAAATTACAGACCAATATTACTCATGAATATAGATGCAAAAATCCTCAACAAAATACTAGCAAATAGAATCCAAAAACACAATAAAAGGCTCATACACCATGATCAAGTGGGATTTATCCCAGGGATGCAAGGATTCTTCAATGTATGCAAATCAATCAATGTGATACACCATATTAACAAATTGAAGAATAAAAACCATAACATCTCAATAGATGCAGAAAAAGCTTTTGACAAAATTCAACACCCATTTATGATAAAAAACTCTCCAGAAAATGGGCATAGAGGGAACCTACCTCAACATAATAAAGGCCATATACAACAAACCCACAGCAAACATCATTCTCAATGGTGAAAAACTGAAAGCATTTCCTCTAGGATCAGGAACAAGACAAGGATGTCCACTCTTGCCACTATTATTATTCAACACAATTTTGGAAGTCCTAGCCACAGCAGTCAGAGAAGAAAAATAAATAAAAGGGATACAATTTGGAAAAGAAGAAGTAAAACTGTCACTGTTTGCAGATGATATGATACTATACATACAGAATCCTAAAGATGCCACCAGAAAACTACTAGAGCTAATCAGTGAATCTGGTAAAGTTGCAGGATACAAAATTAACACACAGAAATCTCTTGCATTCCTATACACTAATGATGAAAAACCTGAAAGAGAAATTAAGGAAACACTCCCATTTACCACTGCAACAAAAAGAATAAAATACCTAGGAATAAACCTCCCTAGGGAGACAAAAGACCTGTATGCAGAAAACTCTAAGACACTGATGAACAAAATTAAAGATGATATAAACAGATGGAGAGAGAGACCGTGTTCCTAGATTGGAAGAATCAATATTGTATGTTGACTATAGTAAAATGACTATACTACCCAAAGCAATCTACAGATTCAATGCAATCCCTATCAAATTACCAACGGCATTTTTTACAGAACTAGAACAAAAAATCTTAAAATTTGTATGGAGACACAAAAGACCCCGAATAGCCAAAGCAGTCTTGAGGGAAAAAAACAGAGCTGGAGGAATCTGACTCTCTGACTTCAGACTATACTACAAAGCTACAGTAATCAAGACAATATGGTATTGGCACAACAACAAAAATATAGATCAATGGAACAGGATAGAAAGCCCAGAGATAAACCCACACACCTATGGTCAACTAATCTATGACAAATGAGGCAAGGATATACAATGGAGAAAAGACAGTTTCTTCAATAAGTGGTGCTGGGAAAACTGGACAGCTACATGTAAAAGAATGAAATTAGAACACTCCCTAACACCATACACAAAAATAAACTCAAAACGGATTAGAGACCTAAATGTAAGACTGGACACTATAAAACTCTTAGAGGAAAACATAGGAAGAACACTCTTTCACATAAATCACAGCAAGATCCTTTTTGACCCATCTCCTAGAGTAACAGAAATTAAAACAAATAAATGGGACATAATTAAACTTAAAAGCTTTTGCACATCAAATTAAAACATGAACAAGACAAAAAGACAACCCTCAAAATGGGAGAAAATATTTGCAAATGAAACAACAAAGGATTAATCTCTAAAATACACAAACAGCTCATGGAGCTCAATATCAAAAAAACAAACAATCCAGTTAAAAAATGGGCGGAAGACCTAAATAGACATTTCACCAAGGAAGACTTAGAGATGGCCAAGAGGCACATGAAAAGATGCTCATCATCACTAATTATTAGAGAAATTCAAATCAAAACTACAATGGGGTATCACCTCATGAAGGTCAGAATGGCCATTATCAAAAAAGCTAGAAACAATAAATGCTGGAGAGGCTGTGGAGAAAAGGAAACCCTCCTACACTGTCGGTGGGAATGTAAATTGATACAACCACTATGGAAAACAGTATCGAGGTTCCTTAGAAAACTAAAAATAGAACTACCAAACTACCCAGCAATCCCACTACTGGGCATATACCCTGAGAAAACCATAATTCAAAAAGAGTCATGTACCACAATGTTCACTGCAGCTCTATTTACAACAGCCAGGACATGGAACCAACCTAAATGTCCATCGACAGATGAATGGATAAAGAAGATGTGGCACATACATACAATGGAATATTACTCAACCATAAAAGGAAATGCAACTGAGTTATTTGTAGTGAGGTGGATGGACCTAGAGTCTGTCATACAGAGTGAAGTAAATGAGAAAAACAAATACTGTATGCTAACACATATATATGGAATCTAAAAAAAAAAAATGGTACTGATGAACCTAGTTGCAGGGCAGGAATAAAGAGGTAGACATAGAGAATGGACTTGATGACATGGGGTGGGAAAGCGAAGCTGGGGTGAAGTGAGAGTAACATCGACGTATATACACTACCAAATATAAAATAGTTGGCTGGTGGGAAGCAGCAGCATAGCACAGGGAGATCAGCTCGGTGCTCTGTGGTGACCTAGAGGGGTGGGATAGGGAGGGTGGGAGGGAGGCTCAAGAGGGAGGGGATATGTGTATGCCTATGGCTGATTCGCTTTGCTGTGCAACAGAAACTAACACAGTGTTGTGAGGCAATTATACTCCGATAAAGATGTATTAAAAAATAAATAAAAGTAAAAAACATTTTTCTGAGAAGGAATGGATAAAACATTATTCTGAGAATGAACTGATGGTTTTCAGCAGACCTCCAAAGGGGTTCACAAGACCAGAAAAATTGAGAACTCCTCAGCAGATGTGTTTCTGACAGATGGAGTAATTAAAGTATTAGCTACCCTCAACATACAATAGTGGGTTTGCTGATGGGTATTCGAATTCCCCTGTTGGCGATGTGGCCTAGTATAAAATGACACCATGCCCACCTGCATCTTCCCAACATCCACTGTGCATTTAGCCCTTAGAATAATCCTGTTTGCGTGTGTCCCTTCGGAAAAACCATGTTTGACAGACCTCAAGAGACATTCTCAGATGAATAGGAACCTAACGGTGGGAAGAGTATGAGAATATCAGAGCAGAATTTAAGAAGAGGAACAAACCAGCCTCATTTTCAAAAAGAATCCATTTCCCTAATATACTTCTTCCTTTATTCAAAAATATTTTTTGGAAGATGAGTTCAGCATCACTAATTAGGGAAATGCAAATCAAAACCACACTGAGATATCACCTCACATGTATTAGGAAGGCTATTATCAAAAAGACAAGAAATGACAGTGTTGGTGAGTGTGTGGAGAAAAGGGAACCTTCGTGCACTGTTGGTGGGAATGTAAATTGGTGCAGCCACTATAGAAAACTGTATGGAAGTTCCCCCCAAAATTAAACGTATAACTACCATACGATCCAGCAATTCCACTTCTGGGTATTTATCCAAAGAAAACGAAAACACTAACTTGAAAAGCTGTACGCTCCCCCATGTTCATTGCAGCAACATTTACAATAATCAAGACATAGAAACAACCTAGGTGTCCACCAACAGATGAACGGATAAAGAAAATGTGGTGTAAATATACAACGGAATATTATTCAACTACAAAAAAGAATGAAATCTTGCTGTTTGCAACAACATGGATGGAGCTTGAGGGCATTCTGCTGAGTGAAATAAGTCAGAGAGGGAAACACAAATACTGTATGATCTCACTTATATGTGGAAACTAAAAACAAACAAGCTCATAGATACAGAGAACAGACTGGTGGTTGCCAGATGTGGGGGTGGGGTGAGCAAAATGGATGAAGGGAGTCAAAAGGTACAAACTTTAAGTTACAAAATAAATGAGTCATGAGGATGGAATGTACAACATGGTGACTATAGTTAATACCGTACTGCATATTGGAAAGTTGCTAAGAGAGTAGATCTTAAAAGTTCTCATCACAAGAAAAATAATTATGTATGATGACAGAAGTTAACTAGACTTGTGATCATTTTGCAATATATAAAAATACTGAATCATTGTGTTGTACACCTGAAAATAATGTTATATGTCAATCATACCTCAATAAAAAGAAATCTGTTTTTCGAATCTGGGGCTGGGCACTGTATTCCTTGGGCGATAACCACAATTTGATGACCTTTCTATGCGTATAAGATTTTCTTTTCCACCAAGTCTCACGTCTCCCATAATTTTCAAATAAAACTGCTCTCTAATGTGGAAAGATATCTGCCTCACCTACAATCACCTTCTCTGAGGGAAGCCCCCACTTACCTCCCACCAAGAGGTCCACAAAGTTGGGTCTCAGGGGTCTCTCTAAGAATTCAGATCCCTGGCAATGGCTGACTGGTCCAGGGTAGAGACCTGACCCAAGCCGAGCCGGTCGGATTCTCTCTCCTGGGAATTTGGGATGGGGCCCCAGTGTCTCTCCTTGGTGCTTTGACCTGTGGGCATGTAAACCCGGGGGTATCAGGTGGGTGAGCCTGGTGAAGTGCCCACAGAGGCTGACAGATAAACCCAGTATGGGACATGGGTGTGCAGAGAGGGGCACAGAGGTGTCACCTCAGGACCACCGGATCCATATTACAGAAACCCCCTTGGGACTGGGGCTGCTCTGGGGAGGACCCCAATTGCTAAGTTTAGAGTTGGTTCCTAAGACACCCAACAGGGCGGCTCGTGATTGTCTCAGGCCCTCTCTTCCCAAGTTTATCCTCAGGGTCCCACCAGTCCTTTCTGCTAAAAAGCAGGAAACAGCCACCCAACTAGCCAGCGTACCTCAGGTCTGCCGATGCTTCTGCGGACCCGCGCTCCAACCCCTTCCGACTGCTCGCGGCTGAGCAGTGAGAGGGTAACCTTTTATTTCATGGTACCGCCATGGGACCACGCCATGCCCAAGGCTAAACAGAGAGTGTTCTGAGGCTGAGCTGTAGACGACAGAGGGCAAGAGGAGGAACAACAAAACAGAGAAATCATCAAGGAGGGACCACCCAAGGACTATAAAATATAGGATACGAAATTCACACCTGCCCCAAGTATTAACAGCTACGATTGTTAAATTGCTTACTCTGCACAAGACCTGGGCTAGGTGCTTTAAAACAAGCATAATGATGGTGAACGCGTGGGAGTACTAACTAGGTTCCCAGCACCCTACTAATGATTTACAATGTTTAACGGGTGTAGTCCTACGACCACCTTTGGCGAGGGTTAATGATAACAGCTCCGCTGGGCATTGACTAAGGACCTCGAACGCTCACTTTATCTGCTTTACATGATTGAAGTCCCTCGACCTCCCCCCCACCCCGCGCTGCCCCATGAGGGAGGTGCTACCTTGAGCTGAAAGAGATCTGTGTGGCGACACAGGGAACACGGAGAAAAACCAACAGGTCTGGGACTCTCACCTGACCATGCCAAAGACCTTGACATTGAAAGGGATCTTTGAGGGTCATCAAATTCAAAGACCCATCTATCCCTGAAGCTCAGGGTCAACTTAAGTAGCAAGAAATCTTGGAGCTTTCATGTGAAGTAGAGCACAGGAAACTCATGGAGGAGGTACCCTTGACAGTGCTATCCGTATTTCAGCACCCATCCACAGCCCCAATCCAAAAGTGTTTCCTCTTTGTGGGTCGAAAGCCTACTCAACGGCATATCACAAAACAGGTATAATCAACCCCCTTTCCAGTTCAAATGCTTGCATACAATACCCGCAATTCCTAACGCTCTTCTGCAAACTGCGTATAATCCTTTCCTTCAAAGATTCCCACTCAAACCAAGAGAGATGCTTCAGCAAGAAGCATACTCTGGAGCCACACAGCCTGGGTCTGCATCCCAAGTTCACCAACGTACCAGCTGTGTGACCTGAGGCCAATTGCTAAGCCTCTCTGTTCCTCAGTTTTTCCACCTGCGAAATAGGAGTAATAAGACTGCCTACCACAAAGAAGTGTAGTCAGCGCTCTAAGAACGTGAGCTGCTGCTACTCAGAGCACTGTGCGGGGCAAAGACCTCCAGGCAGGCAAGCGAGGCTCACCCTAAATGTGCCCTCCCCGAGGCAGGCAATCAATAAATATTTACTGGGTGCTGGGCTGTGGGGCACCTAAAATGAGTTCAATCCTCCACGCCGTACATAACTGTCATCACCTACCTACACCCATCTTGAAGGTATTGGTATTTTACGCCCCGTCCCCTCAATTTGGACTATTTCTGGGTCTTTCCAGACTCCTACAATTAAATTCTATGCACGTGAATCACTGATGAGGTACTTACCAGATCAAAGTGGTCTGCAGAAAGAAAAGTTGTCTACCACTTGCACCCAATTGCAGAGGACTATTTAAGCATCTCTGGCCATCTCCCTAGGAGATTCCCCTGGGAGTCTGAGACGGGCCGGAGAGGGCGGGGTCCTGCTAACTGATAGCCGGCACCCGCCCGGCCCCGCGGGCGTTCTGTAGTCCCGCCCGGTGAGGGCGGCGGCTGCTGCAGCCCGTGCGGCGGGGGAGGCGTGGGGAAGGTGGGCTCGGAGGGCGCCGCGCACCTGCCTCACCGTGACTCAGCACTTCGCTGCCGGCGGCCGCAGGGAGGCGGGAGGCGGGAGGCGGGAGGCGGGAGGCGGGAGGCGGGAGGCGGGAGGCGGGAGTGTGTGGGTCTCTGGGGCCCTGGGCGGGGTTGATACTCCTTGATTGACAGTCCGCCGCCGCGCGGATCCTCTCGCTCCGCCCCCCGCCGCTCCCCCGCCCCCGCCTGACCTCGACGCCCCTCCCGCCCCCTAGAGCTGCGCGCTGGGCCCTGGGAGCGGGGGTTGGACCTGGCAGGTGTTCTGTTCAGGGCGAAGGCCCCAGTGGACCTTCTACGACACCTGTCTCTACCTGGAGTGCGCTGGTCACGCAATCCGAGGAGCTTGGCGGCACGGGTTTCAATCCTGCCTCCACCACTTCTAGCTGTGTGACCTTGGGCAGATGGCTCAGCCTCTTTGTGCCTCCGGTTCCTCCATTGTAAAATGGACATGATGATAATACCACCTGATGGGGTTGTGATGCGAATGAAATGAGCTGGGCAGGTGCTAAGCATTACACAACTGTTGGCTACATAAATAAGTTGCTTGCTGCTCTCTCCTTGCAAGGGGGTGAGGGAATTGGAGAGTTCCCAGGGGAGTGCGGAGTTGCAGAAGCCTCCACGGGTTTCTGTTCTGTAAATACAAGAAAGCTCACTGCCTGGTTTTGAAGAAGGAAAATAAGTGCTGGATAGTAAATGTTTTTGATTTTGCACGTGTTCTCTGGCTACCAAGCCAGTTGGTCTTTGTAGCAACAAAACAGCCAGAGACAACAAGTAAATGGGCGTGGCTGTGTTTCAATAAAACTTTAATTATGGCTACTGACATTTGAATTTCATGTAATTTTCACTTGTCATGAAGTGTTACTCTCTTTTTGGTTTTTTAGTTCAAGTACTTACAAGTGTAAAAACCACTGTTAGCTCGCAGGCTCTAAAAAAACGAGGTAGTGGGCCAGACTTGGCTGCAGGCCTAGTTTGCAGACCCCTGCTTTAAGACAACAGTCCATAGGCATTCCCCCTGATGCCTTATATGTCAGTGGGGCTCAAGTCCCCCCTTCCCACTTTACTCCGATGAGTGAAAGCTAAATGAGAGGGTCCCCCTGGTGGCGCAGTGGTTAAGAATCCGCCCGCCAATGCAGGGGACATGGGTTCGAACCCTGGTCCAGGAAATCCCATATGCCGCGCAGCACATGCACCACAACTGCTGAGCCTGTGCTCTAGAGCCCGCGAGCCACAACTACTGGCCCACGCGCCACAACTACTGAAGCCCACGCACCTAGAGCCTGAGCTCCGCAACAAGAGAAGCCACTGAAATGAGAAGCCCGCGCACCGCAACGAAGAGTAGCCCCCACTCGCCTCAACTACAGAAAGCCCGCGCGCAGCAATAAAGACCCAATGCAGCCAAACATAAATAAAAAAAATAGTTTTAAAAAAGCTAATGAGATAATACACGTGAACCTTAAAAGTACCATGAAATAATATTGTTGCTCATCATCATTCTACTTAACGTCTGCAGGTGTCTCCAAAGAAAATAGAAGCATGGGCTCTCTGTCTGGCACTTGTCAGACCTGGGTAAATACTTCTGCCTTCCCTACCAAAAAGTTCAATGTTTAGCCAATTGCCTGAGCCTGAAACTCAGGATATCACTCTTCCACCTTGAAATCTTGTGGATTCTGCTCCTATTTCTCTTAAGTAGCAATATATCCAGTGCTTCCCATTTTGACTGCCACCATCCATCTTCTCTGATAGCCAAGCCATTCTCCACGTCGCAGGGAAATGGAATAACCGCCTAAAACCTTCATTGCCCTCAAGAGAAAGTCCTGTGATGTCGTTAACCCAGCCTCACCCTCAGCATGCTGACACTTGCTCAAGGATGGACAGACAGACAGACAGACAGACACACACACACACACACACACACACACACACACAGCAGCAGCCCCTCTTTCCATTATGCTCAACTTTTTTAGGCTCTCGAATGTGCATTCACTCTCTTGTCAACTTGCTGTGCCTCTGTCTGGATATTTCTTTCTCCTTGATCTGGCCTATCGCCATTCATCTTTCAGCTCTCAGTTTCCACATCACTCCCTCTAGGAAGCGTTGCCTGTCTGTCCCCTCAAGTCTGGGTGAGAAGTTTGACTTGGCAGTCATCATGACTACACACTGTTGACCAGAGTCATCATTTCTCCTCCTCTGGAAGATTCTATTTTCCTAAGATGGCTACAACAGTATCTCCCATATACACTTGTCTTCTTCTTCAGTGTGACCCTGACACTCCCCCCATCACAAGTGGAGTTTACTTCTCTTCCTCTTAAGTCTAGGCAGGGCCTTTGGCTGCTCTGACCGATGGAATATGGTGGAAGGGGCAGTGTGCCACTTCTGGGCGTGGCTCTGAAATGGCCTGCCAGCTTCTGCTTCCTGCCTTTGGGAAACCAGCTGCCATGTAGGAAGAGTGAGGACTCTGAGACCAGCTTTGTGGGAGAAGCCCACGCCATGTGGAGGAGAGGTCCTAGAGGAAGAAACGCCATGTGAGGAAGGAGACAGAGGCCAAGGACACTGTGGCGCCAGACATATAGACAAACAAGCCATCTAGGAAGTGGCTCCTCCAGGCCCAGCTGCCCCAGCTGATGCCCCGTGGCTAAGACATGAACACCCACCTGTGTGCTTCCCAACTTCCAGACCCACAGACTTGTGAGCAGATAAACATGGTTGTCTCAAGCCACTCAGTTTCCAGGTCATTTGTTTCATGATAATAGATCACTGGAAAATATGCTTTTATGCTAGAAAACAGATGAGGTGGCTTTTCAAAGCTCTGTGGGCTTAAAAAAAAACTCTTACAAATATTTACTCTTTCACTTTGAGATGATAAACAAAATTGATAAACCATTAGCCAGACTCATCAAGAAAAAAAGGGAGAAGACTCAAATCAACAGAATTAGAAATGAAAAAGGAGAAGTAACAACTGACACTGCAGAAATACAAAGGATCATGAGAGATTACTACAAGCAACTCTATGCCAATAAAATGGACAACCTGGAAGAAATGGACAAACCCTTAGAAAAGCACAACCTTCCAAGACTGAACCAGGAAGAAATAGAAAATATGAACAGACCAATCACAAGCACTGAAATTGAAACTGTGATGAAAAATCTTCCAACAAACAAAAGCCCAGGACCAGATGGCTTCACAGGCGAATTCTATCAAACATTTAGAGAAGAGCTAACACCTATCCTTCTCAAACTCTTCCGAAATATAGCAGAGGGAGGAACACTCCCAAACTCATTCTAGGAGGCCACCATCACCCTGATACCAATACCAGACAAAGATGTCACAAAGAAAGAAAACTACAGACCAATATCACTGATGAACATGGGTGCAAAAATCCTCAACAAAATACTAGCAAACAGAATCCAACAGCACATTAAAAGGATCATATACCATGATCGAGTGGGGTTTATCCCAGGAATGCAAGGATTCCTCAATATACGCAAATCAATCAATGTGATAAACCATATTAACAAATTGAAGGAGAAAAACCATATGATCATCTCAATAGATGCAGAAAAGGCTTTCGACAAAATTCAACACCCATCTATGATAAAAACCCTGCAGAAAGTAGGCATAGAGGGAACTTACCTCAACATAATAAAGGCCTATATGACAAACCCACAGCCAGCATTGTTCTCTTTTTTTTTAAACATCTTTATTAGGGTATAATTGCTTTACAATGGTGTGTTAGTTTCTGCTTTATAACAAAGTGAATCAGTTATACATATACATATGTTCCCATATCTCTTCCCTCTTGCGTCTCCCTCCCTCCCACCCTCCCTATCCCACCCCTCCAGGCGGTCACAAAGCACCGAGCCGATATCCCTGTGCCATGCGGCTGCTTCCCACTAGCTATCTACCTTACGTTTGTTAGTGTATATATGTCCATGCCTCTCTCTCGCCCTGTCACAGCATCGTTCTTAATGGTGAAAAACTGAAACCATTTCCTCTAAGATCAGGAAGAAAACAAGGTGGTCCACTCTGACCACTATTATTCAACATAGTTTTGGAAGTTTTAGCCACAGCAATCAGAGAAGAAAAAGAAATAAAAGGAATCCAAATCGGAAAACAAGAAGTAAAGCTGTCACTGCTTGCAGATAACATGATACTATACAGAGAGAATCCTAAAGATGCTACCAGAAAACTACTAGAGCTAATCAATGAATTTGGTAAAGTAGCAGGATACAAAATTAATGCACAGAAATCTCTTGCATTCCTAACCACTAATGATGAAAAATCTGAAAGAGAAATTAAGGAAACACTCCCATTTACCACTGCAACAAAAAGAATAAAATATCTAGGAATAAACCTACCTAAGGAGACAAAAGACCTGTATGCAGAAAACTATAAGACACTGATGAAAGAAATTAAAGATGATACAAGCAGAGAGATATACCATGTTCTTGGATTGGAAGAATCAACATTGTGAAAACGACTATACTACCCAAAGCAATCTACAGATTCAGTGCAATCCCTATCAAGCTACCAAAGGTATTTTTCACAGAACTAGAACAAAAAAATTCACAATTTGTATGGAAACACAAAAGACCCTGAATAGCCAAAGCAATCTTGAGAACGAAAAACGGAGCTGGAGGAGTCAGGTTCCTGGACTTCAGACTATACTACAAAGTGACAGTAATCAAGAGAGTATGGTACTGGCACAAAAACAGAAATATATATCAATGGAACAGGATAGAAAGCCCAGAGATAATCCCACACACATATGGTCACCTTATTTTTGACAAAGGAGGCAAAAACATACAATGGAGAAAAGACAGCCTCTTCAATAAGTGGTGCTGGGAAAACTGGACAGCTACACGTAAAAGAATGAAATTAGAACACTCCCTAACACCATACACAAAACTTAACTCAAAATGGATTAAAGACCTAAACGTAAGGCCAGACACTATAAAACTCTTAGAGGAAATAGGCAGAATACTCTATGACATAAATCACAGCAAGATCCTTTTTGACCCATCTCCTAAAGAAATGGAAATAAAAACAAAAATAAACAAATGGGACCTAATGAAACTTAAAAGCTTTTGCACAGCAAAGGAAACCATAAACAAGACGAAAAGACAACCCTCAGAATGGGAGAGAATATTTGCAAATGAAGCAACTGACAAAGGATTAATCTCCAAAATTTACAAGCAGCTCATACAGCTCAATTTCAAAAGAACAAACAACCCAATCCAAAAATGGGCAGAAGACCTAAACAGACATTTCTCCAAAGAAGATATACAGATTGCCAACAAACACATGAAAGGATGCTCAACATCACTAATCATGAGAGAAATGCAAATCAAAACTACAATGAGGTATCACCTCACACCAGTCAGAATGGCCATCATCAAAATATCTACAAACAATAAATGCTGGAGAGGGTATGGAGAAAAGGGAACCCTCTTGCACTGTTGGTGTAAATTGATACAGCCACTATGGAGTAAAGTATGGAGGTTCCTTAAAACACTAAAAATAGAACTACCATATGACCCAGCAATCCCACTACTGGGCATATACCCTGAGAAAACCATAATTCAAAAAGAGTCACGTACCACAGTGTTCATTGCAGCACTATTTACAATAGCCCGGAGATGGAAGCAACCTAAGTGTCCATTGACAGATGAATGGATAAAGCAGATGTGGCACATATATACAATGGAATATCACTCAGCCACAAAAAGAAACGAAATTGAGTTATTTGTAGTGAGGTACATGGACCTAGAGTCTGTCATACAGAGTGAAGTAAGTCAGAAAGATAAAAATATCTTATCCTAACACAAATATATGGAATCTAAAAAACAAAAAAGTTATGAAGAACATAGGGGCAGGACAGGAATAAAGACTCAGACGTAGACAATGGGCTTGAGGACACGGGGAGAGGGAAGGGTAAGGTGGGACGAAGTGAGAGAGTGGCATGGACACATATACACTACCAAACGTAAGGTAGATAGCTAGTGGGAGGCAGCCGCATGGCACAGGGATTTCAGTTCCGCGCTTTGTGACCACCTAGAGGGGTGGGATAGGGAGCATGGGAGGGAGGGAGACACAAGAGGGAAGAGGTATGGGGATATATGTATACGTATAGCCGATCCACTTTGTTATAAAGCAGAAACTAACACACCATTGTAAAGCAATTATACTCCAATAAAGATGTTTAAAAAAAAATTTACCCTTTCAGAAAGAGATCTGTTCATTTAAATGTTAGTACCAAGGCAAGCAGCCATCCAGTAAGATAAAAATTTATTAAACTAGACTTGAGAGATGAAATGTTGCATCCCACTGGCCAGAGCAGTAACCTCTGATGCACGGATGTCCTGAAAGTTTTCTCTGTTACATGTAGCATTTAGAAGGACAGCTTCCTGATACAAGAAAACAGGAGAGAATGGCATCGCTGTGCATTTTTACCCACTTCTATATTGGACTTGCCATACTCGTGAGGATGCTTTCAGTTTATCACCTTTTCAGAACCTCCCCTGGGACTCAGAATCCCCTCCACCTCTGAAACTGAAACAGGCAGAAGAGCTTCCCTTCCTTCCTGACTTTGGGAAGCCAGTCATGGGGAGAAGCTAAGTCCAAGGGTGTGCATTGTCAGGGTAAGGCAGGGAAGTCTGTTTGTGGGCTGCTGCAGAAAAAAAGAAAAAGAGCAGACCTGAAAAGCTAGAAGACTTAAAATGAGGAAAAACGAAGGTGGGGGCAAATTGTTACAAAGAGAACATGCAGCAAGTAATGTCTCACTGTAACAAGGCTGGCTTTTGAGATGAGAAATGTGACTTCATACATGGAGCTTTGAGCACTTTTCACAGTCATTTGCCATCCAGTTGGAGATGCTAAACAGGCAGCTGGATATATGAGCGTGTAGATACGGCATCAATCGCTCAATGATTCCAAGTAACACCGTTATCCTTGAAGACACTCATATTATCAACATATTTTATGTGACCTTTTTTCCTTTTTCATTCCAAAATTTGATTTTCTTCTCCTGGATGACTGACTGACTTTCTTCTCAAAAATATACTTTATAGAAATATATGGACATCTTATACATTTCATCATTTGCAATTTTTTTTCTCCTTCAAGCAGTCAACTCAAAAAGTCTTTCTTAAAAAAAAATCTTTCTTGCAGATTGATCAGGTTTCGGTAATTTGCCTCCCAGGGCATGGTAAATGCTGTTCATTAAATGACAAATATCTTTAGAATATTCCATATTAGGGATTCAGACTCTCTGGACCCAGGAAATGTCTCCAAGTAAGGGACTGATTATTTTGTAAACATTCATTTATGAAGGGCATTAATGTGCTTGTGGTCAAGGACATCCAAAGATATCCAGAAAAGATGTGTATACGTGACTCCTGCTTCCACCCTCGCGAGAGCAATCTGCATGGATGTGGTCTGGCCCATCGGCCAGGGCTCTGACCCAGAAGCTACATGTGATCAGCCATTGCATGAAACACGTAATTGTCTTTCCCATGGGTTTTCGGCAGCGTGCCAGAAAAGAATAGCTTATGACCCTCTCTCTTGAGCCACAGAACTTTCCTAGAATTCATCACATGCAAAACATTCTCAGCCCTGAAAGGCCGATTCATCTCTGAACCAGGGAAATGGAGAAATGTAGGTGAATGATACTTACCTCAGTTATCCTGGTAACCTTTCTCAGTTTTCAGCTTGTGTAAGACTGTGTCTTCTGGCCAAATGAAGGCTGCTTTCAAGATCCCAGGATTGGAGTTAAAAGGCTAAAAAACAAATATCGTATATTAACGCATATATGTATAATCTAGAACAATGTCACAGATGAACCTATTTGCTGGGTAGGAACAGAAAGGCAGACGTAGAGAACGGACGTGTGGACACAGGGTGGGAAGGGGAGGGTGGGATGAACTGGGAGATTAGGTTTGACATAAATACACTACCATGTGTAAAATAGCTAGCTAGTGGGAACCTGCTGCATAGCACAGGGAGCTCAGCTCGGTGCTCTGTGATGGCCTAGATGGGCGGGATGGGGGGGTGGGGATGGGAGGGAGGTCCGGGAGGGAGGTCCAAGAGGGAGGGGACGTGTGTATGCGTATGGCTGATTCACTTCGCTGTGTGGCAGAAACTAACACAACATTGTAAAGCAATTATACTCCAATAAAAAGAAAGTAACTAAAAATAAATAAAATAAAAGGCTAATTTGAATTATCCTCGTTGATGTTATGTACTCTGAGGTGTTCACGTATGAAGTCCACTGGTGTCTGTGACTTACTTTGAATGCAGCAAAAAATAACAGTAATAGTAGTAATACCAATAAGGTGGACTGATGGATGGATAGAGGGTGGATAAATAGATGACAAAGCAGATATAATAAAATGTAATTGTAGAATCTAGTGGTGCATGGGTGTTCACCATACTTTTTAAAAACTTTTCTGTATTTTGAAATTATTCATAATAAAATTTTGGGAAAAAATCATTTGAATCGAAGTGGGAATCGTAGCTGGAAGGGCTCCATAAAGATCTCCCCTCTGCCTACTTCCTTTGCTTCCAACTGGCACCTTGTACACAATACAGTTCAGTGAAAATCTACTGAATTGAGCTGTTGAGCTAAATTCCAAGCTACTAGGTCACTTCCACAGCTGGCAGGATTCTTCTAGAGCATGAGTTGGCAAATTTTTTCTATGTAGGCCAGATAGTAAACATTTGAGACTTTGTGGGCATATGGCCTCTGTCACAACAACTCAACTCTGCCGCTGGAGAAGGAGGGCAGCCTCACACAACACGTGAACGGACGACCGTGGCTGCACTCCAATAAATCTTATTTCCCAAAACAGGTGGTAGAAATAGTTTGCCAACCCCATCTAGACCTCAAATCCTTACCTTCCGCTAGAAAATAGGAGTGAAATTGATAAAATGCCAACAATCTGTGTAAAGATCTCATGGATGTCGGGAAAGGGCACAACAAAACCACACAACAGGGAATTCCCTAGTGGTTCCTCACGGCCAAGGGCCCAGGTTTGATCCCTGGTCAGGGAACTAAGATCCCATAAGCCGTGCAGCATGGCCAAAAAAAAAAAAAAGAAAAGAAAAACAAACAAACAAAAAACAAACCTTTCTGTGTCCACCCTCACCCTCCACTCACAATCTCCTTTCATGAAGAAAAACCTCGGGTTCCACCATTGAACCTGAGGTTTAATATGCAAGCATCCTTAGGAGAGATGACACATTCATCTTTGATTCCAGTACGTGTAAACTATTCACATCAGATCCCAACCTCCAAGTACATTATTTCAGCACCAGGAGACATAAGAGCAGGAGGTGACGGAGTGACGCCCCCAGTGAAGAGATCCCCATGAACAAAGCTCAGGCTGCAGAGCGAAGCTATCAGAGCCCTTGTGGGCTTACCCCTCAGGCAGGAGAGACAGATATTAAAGGTAATAAATAACTAAATTATGTAGTCAGTTTTAAGGTGTTAGGTGCTATGAAAAAAAGAAAAAGTAGAGCAGAGTAAGGGAGATTGGGAGTGCTGGGTGGAGCGAGCTGTGGTAGTAACAAGATGGTCTAGGTAGGGCTCATTAGGAAGATGCCGTTTGAAGCAGAGCCTGGAGATGAGGAAACGAACCAGTCAGATGTCTGTGATGGTTTGCCAAGTAAAGGAAACAGCCTGGGCAAAGGCCCTGGGGCAGGTGGTGCTCAGAATATTGTAGGAGTGGCAATGTGAGATAGAAGAATCATAAGATGATGTTAGAGACAGTACTAGGGGACCAGAAGAGGGGGAACCATTGGAGAGTTCAGACAAGAGGAGTGGCCGGCTTTGACTTACATATGAAAGCATCATTCTGGCTAGTCAGTGGGGAACAGACAGCAGGCGGCAAGTGTGGAAGCAGGACGAGCAGGCAGGAGGCGAGCACAATATTCCAGATGACAGATGGTGGCAACTTAGACCAGTAGGTAGCAGTAGAGGTGGTGCAAAGTGGCCAAATTTGGGATATATTTTGACAATATGGCTAACCATATTTCGTGATGGATCAGATGTTGGTTGTGAAAGAAGGGTAAAAGTCAAGGGTGATTCCACATTCTTTGGCCTGAGCAACTGGAAGGCTACATTTGCTCTCAGCTGAGAAGGAAAGCCTGTAGGAGGAGCTGGTTTGTGGGGTTAGTCGGGAGGTCACCTTTGGACATGTTACGTTTGACATGGTTATTAGATATTCCAAGTATCGGGCTTCCCTGGTGGCACAGTGGTTGAGAGTCCGCCTGCCAATGCAGGGGACACGGGTTCGTGCCCCGGTCCGGGAAGATCCCACATGCCGCGGAGCGGCTGCACCCGTGAGCCATGGCCGCTGAGCCTGCGCGTCCGGAGCCTGTGCTCCGCAACGGGAGAGGCCACAACAGTGAGAGGCCCGCTTACCGCAAAAAAAAAAAAAATTTCCCTAGGACTGTGCTGGAGCAGCTCCTCAAAGGAGGTTTTTAGATATTCCAAGTATAGATGGACAAGGTGACAGTCGAATACAAGTCTGGAATTCAGGGGAGAGGACCTGGCTGAAATTTGGAACCATAAGTATATAGATGGTGTTTAAAGCCATGACTCAAATGAATTTTTTTTTTTTACATCTTTATTGGAGTATAATTGCTTTACAATGGTATGTTAGTTTCAGCTTCACAACAAAATGAATCAGTTATACATATACATATGTTCCCATATCTCTTCCCGCTTGCGTCTCCCTCCCTCCCACCCTCTCTATCCCACCCCTCTAGGTGGTCACAAAGCACCGAGCTGATCTCCCTGTGCTATGCGGCTGCTTCCCACTAGCTATCTACCTTACGTTTGGTAGTGTATATATGTCCATGCCTCTCTCTCGCTTTGTCACAGTTTACCCTTCCCCCTCCCCATAGTCTCAAGTCCATTCTCTAGTAAGTCTGTGTCTTTATTCCTGTTTCACCCCTAGGTTTTTCATGACATTTTTTTTTCTTAAAGTCCATATATATGTGTTAGCATACGGTATTTGTCTCTCTCTTTCTGACTTACTTCACTCTGTATGACAGACTCTAGGTCTATCCACCTCATGACAAATAGCTCAATTTCGTCTCTTTTTATGACTAAGTAATATTCCATTGTATATATGTGCCACATCTTCTTTATCCATTCATCCGATGATGGACACTTAGGTTGTTTCCATCTCTGGGCTATTGTAAATAGAGCTGCAATGAACATTTTGGTACATGACTCTTTTTCAATTATGGTTTTCTCAGGGTATATGCCCAGTAGTGGGATTGCTGGGTCATATGGTAGTTCTATTTGTAGTTTTTTAAGGAACCTCCATACTGTTCTCCATAGTGGCTGTACCAATTCACATTCCCACCAGCAGTGCAAGAGTGTTCCCTTTTCTCCACACCCTCTCCAGCATTTATTGTTTCTAGATTTTTTGATGATGGCCATTCTGACTGGTGTGAGATGATATCTCATTGTAGTTTTGATCAAATGAATTTTTTAAAGTAAGAGAAAAATAGACGTCACTCGAAGCCAGAAGAAACACGGACAGACACATTCTCTCTTCCTCCCTCTCCCTCTCTCTCTCTCTCTCTCTCTCTCACACACACACACACACACACACACACACACACACACACACACATATAATGGATCCTATCAGGTTCTTTCTTGTTCTAAAAATGTAAGCACTACTGCTCCCAACTGAACAAGCTTGTTTACATCATGAAGCCAAGTCACCCCATGCTGCAGCCCTACACAAACCTGTTGTGCGCTAAAAGCTCACGCAGAGAAGCTCAGAGAAAATTCCTATGGGTCTCCCTGGGTAGAGGTGACAACGCACACCATAATTCGAGCAAATTAAATCACATAACGGAAACAGTAGGTCGCCACAACAAGTTAGAATTGGACTGAAGACATGGAAAATACGAAGCCCAAGAAAAGTTCCGGAGAAGTAGCAGAGGAAGTGAATGAATAGAATAAATACATAAATCTGGGACATTTTGACTCAGAGGAAACCACTCCTCCCAGCTGCCCTTGAGCGTTTCAAGCCGCAAGAAGGGATGAGAATCCCAAGAGGTCGTGCCTAGGTGTTTTCAGCGTTCTGCCACATCCTCCTCTCCTCCCCTAAACTGACTTTTTATTCTAGAATTGATCTTCAGCCATGCTACCATGTTTAAACCGCAGAGTAAATACAAATCGCCATGTGGGAAAGGTAGTGAATTAGCAGAGTGTAGAATTCATTTATTTGGCCAAGGTGCTTTGCCACTGTCACTCTGCTTCACCATCAATTTCTCGAATGACTGCCTACTTGATTCCTAGAGGATGGAGACCTATGTGGAATCCATCAGTGACTTATTTGCTATCAGGGTGTAATTTCTCCTCTTTTGAATTGTTCTGAAGGACTCTGTCGTTCCCCAAATTCCAGTTTCAAATAATTTATTTTTCAGACACTCTACTGTAATTAAATCTTTATTTGTAGTCCTTCCTCCACTGGACATAAGCCTCCTGAATATGTGTGCTGCCGCTGTTCTGTTTACTGCTGTGTCTCTAGACCTAACAGAATGCTTGGTAGATGGTAGGTTCTCAATAAGACTGAACGAATGAATAGAAATGATGCTCACCCTGTGTCCACTCAAAAGAATACCTCTTTCAAAGTCAGGGGCTTCACCATCCTCTGCCCACCCAAGATTTCATCACAACACAGACGTTTACAAATAAGTTAAAGTAGCCAACAATTTATAAGCTAATATAGTGTGTCAATGCATGCCAAAAGGATGATTTTCTCAGCCATCCATAGCTGAACCTAAAATAAGTCATTAGACTTATTACAGATTACATACAGTCAGTGTGCACTGGAGAAGATGGCAGAATGAATAAAGCCATGATATTATGACTCACAGACATAGGAAACAAACTTATGGTTACCCTAGGGGAAAGGGGGGAGGGATAAATTAGGAGTTTGGGATGAACAGATACACACTACTCTATATAAAATAGATAAACAACAAGGTCCTACTGTAGAGCACAGGGAACTATATTCAATAATAAACTATATTTATTATTATCCTGTAATAAACCATAATGGAAAAGAATTGGAAAAAGAATATATATATATGTATGTATAACTGAATCACTTTGCTGTACACCTGAAACTAACACAACACTGTAAATCAAGTATACTTCAGTAAAAAAAAATTTTTAATAAAAAATAAAATTTAAAAGTTGTGATGTCATAAATCATTAGAGTGATCATCATAAGTTATTCAAGTGATAATCACATTCTTTCACTGCACTTTTGGTGCCTGGTACGTGAGCCACACCCATCTCTCTTCCATTTCTGGATTTCTTAATTTAAGCTGTGGAAATGTGCTCCTTTTCCATCATTTGACAGTCCTTCTCGCTCATATCCTCTCTGACCTCCCTGGGTCCAGTGTTGAGTTGAAGTTTTCATTGCTTATTCTCTGCACACTTTGGCGTTACCTCATGGTTTCCTGACTCGTGTGAGAGAAGTCAGCATCACAAGCGGGCTTTTGCCGAGATGTTTTCTCGTCCTTTCCAGCGCAGAACTCTCCAAACAAAGAGAGGTTATCACATGTGCCCGAGAGCTGCCTGGGAAAAGCAGGAGCTGTAGTTATCAAAGTTGGAACCTTTATGAAATATGCTTTTGTCTCCGTTTTTGTTGCGCTCAATCAGGTCAACAAGTATTGGCTAAGTGTTGAGCGCGGTTTCCTGTGGGATTGTGTAAGACCTTGCAGGACAATAAACGTTTGGGGGGCACTGAGTAATGCAGCCATTTCTGACCCAGCAGCCGGGAAAATGTGAGGCAATTTGCGGCTGCTGGAAGGAGGACAGCTGCGGCTGAGTCCCTACAAGAGCAGAGCGACCTCACCGCCGTGGACCCGGGCAACAGAGCCAGGCAAAATGGTACGTGGAAGGGCAGGTGGCTCTACAGCGTCACGTCCTACAGGAAAATAGGTTCGGATCTGGGTGTTGTAGAGCCTGAAGTTCACAAACTTGGGGGGAGGGGGGTGCTTTAAGAAAAATAGTGCAAAATTATGAAGGTGAAATTGCTGGGGCTCCTCTGGGGGCTTTGGATGGGACCATGTCATTCGGGGGCCTGCTATAGAAGAGTCACTGGAAATTCCCTCCTAGCTCAAGATCTCGTTCAGGGAACCTGTCAGGTTCTGTGTACATCACCATCAGCTTGATCTAGCTTTGTGTCTATTCCTCTGCTGATTTTCTCCATACTATTCTTAAGCCATTGCCCTTTGAGGACTTTTCTTTATTTCCCCTTTATTTACTTTTTTAATTGAAGTGTAGTCGATTTAGAGTGTTGTGTTAGTTTCAGGCGTACAGTAAAGTGAGTCAGTCATACATATATATATATACACATATTTACAAAAATCTATCCTTTTTCAGATTATTTTCCATTATAGGTCCTTCTGTGACTTTTCATATTGGCTTTGTAATTGCTCCCCAAAAGACAAAAAAAATGTTAGTCATGCCTTCTTTTACTTATCTGTGCTTTATAATGGGTTTTTTTTTTTTGCTACGAATATTTATTCTTAGCTTCCTGAAGTCTCCCTAAGTCAGGGGCCTGCGGGTATTCTAGATGGAGGTAGAAAGATGGGAGGGAGGTGAACCACACAGTTGCAGCCACATACATAGAATTTTGAAAGTTCTCGCAGACAATGATGGTTTCATTGGATTAAAAAGGTAGTACAACTGTAATGTGCTCTAGGTCATTGCTTTTCCAACTCCCATGTGCACATAAGTCACCTGGGTATCTCACTAAAATGCAGATTCTGATGCACTAGGGCTGGGGTGGGATCTGAGAGTATGAATTTCAAACAAGCTCCCAGGGTATGCTGATACTGCCTGTCCGTGGGCCACACTTGGAGTAACATCCACGTACTTCTTTGTTAGAAATCGGTGGCACAAATACACAGTCAAACTGATTTTAAGGTAACCAGTCCCAGGATTGCAAGGCCGTAACAGAGCCACGGAGCAGGTACTTGTTGACGAGAGAAGGCGTGAGGTGTCTTCCCCTCCCAGTATCTCCTATCCCCAGGGGGCTGGGGGAAGGAGGGTGAGGACTAAACTTTTATGTTGAGGTCATCTCGTTGTCTCCAGTTTTTACACTTTGCTATGGTCTTTTTAAAAATTTCGCCTACAGAGTGATGAGGGGAAGGGGTGCAGGTTTCTGCAACACCTACTAGGGTGCTAGGCCATAGCATAGAGACAGGCCAGGGATCTGAACCCCCCAAAGCTTGGTGCTTTTGTCCACACCAACCTGTATCCTTAGCAGTGTTACGTGTTAAACTAATTCAGCACGATGTATTAGGACGTGAATTTATCACTTTTTGCTTTTCTTCTAAGGAAGGTGCCCAGAGGGGTGCGCTGGGCAGAGGGGAGGGAGCAGAAGGAAAGAGGCTGCTGAAAAGAAGGAAAGGCCTTAGCAAAGCTCTGTGAGGCACTGAAGATGAGCTTCACACCAAAAGCAAATTTTAGCTCTAACAGGAAAGGCATTGGCATTCTCTGTGCAAAAATGGCTTCCTAAAGTGTGTGCTTTCCATAAATTCATTTTGGAGCAACCAAGGTATGGTGTTTCAAAATGCTGGATTCAAGTGTCAACGTTAAAGGATTTCTGTCCGTATCATGCCGAGATCAACTGTAACTTTCTCTCGCCTGCAAAATGTCCTATGAAACGGGGATTCGTCAGCTTCTGTGCAGCTGGTATTTGTCTTTGGCCAGCATCTTAAGAGTTATATTTTTGAACCACTTTACCTGATTCTGAGTTAAGCTTTCTGTTCCTGTTTAACTTACCATCATATTTTGTTCAGTTATTTAGCAGGAAGATAAGCAGGCCTGACCTTGGGCAAGTATCTGAAGGTCAAGTTTGCCACAGGTCCACCATTTTGGCTTTCGGAGCCCCCATCCCAGTCCGCACTTGGAGCGTCTGCCCTTTCCTTCCCGCCCTCCCCCCTCCACTGCCCTCCCACCACACGTATTATTTTAATATCTTGACACCTACCAAAATCTTAGGTAAATGATACGTAAAGTAAGGGAGGATAACCAAATCAAATAAAGGGGTACGGAATTGCTACCCTCATCTCTCAATTCCAAAAAATAAAACTTTAAAGCCACCATCCTGAGCCAGCCAGGGAATATACATTTTAATTGAGGGAGCTATCCAGTGGCCCCCATTAACTATACATACCTTTCTCCCTTCCTGTCCTGACACCTGCGCCCCTTTTGCACCACTTAGAATTTATTCCAACTTCTGAGATTGGATGTTCTTACCTGTTTTCAAAACGTGGGCTAGAGTTTTGCTATTTAACACTGCTTGAGAGGTTCCTGCTGAAAGAAGGAACCTCTAAAGGTTCCTTATTTATAGGTCACGTCTTTCTGATATTTCCAGTAAAACCTCCCTTGCGTGTACCTGGTCAGGCTCAAATTTATGCCTAGTTCTACCAGACCACAGGCTTTAGCAAGGCTGTCATACATTTAGCTGAACACATAGATCTCTTTTAGTGTATTTATTGCCATGATGGTGTGGGCAAGTGTCCCAGGCAGGACACCAGTGATCTGGCTCCGTGGGCTGTGTCTCTCGAGTCACGGTGTCGTGATTCTGGCTAAGTCACCTAGGCCGCCAGGGCTCAGTGTTGCCTCTATAAAATGACTTCTAGGGTTCCTACCACCTTTGATACCCTGTGGCTGCCTTCCTACATTTAGGTTAGAGCCTTCTCTGATTAGGAGCGTTACACAGCTGGCATATCCCTCTCTAACATCTGCGTTGTGGTCAAGAATATGGGCTGGGCACTGACACAGAAAACAAACTTATGCTTACCAAAGGGGAAAGGGCAGGGAGGGATACACTAGGAGTTTGGGATTAACAGATACACACCACTACATATAAAATAGATCAACGAGGACCTACTGTATAGCACAGGGAACTCTACTCAATATTCTGTAATAACCTATATGGGAAAAGAATCTGAAAAAGAATAGATATATATATATATATCTGAATCACTGTGCTCTACACCTGAAACTAACACAATATTGTAAATCAACTATACTTCAATAAAAAAGAATGGATAAGCAACAAGGATATATTGTACAGCACAGGGAAATAGAGCCATTGTTTTCTAATAACTTTAAAAGGAATGTAATCTAAAAAAATATTGAATCAGTATGCTGTACACCTGAAACTAATATTTTAAATCAACTATACTTCAATTAAAATTTTTTTTTATATTTCTCCAACATAAAATAAAATGAATATGGGCTATGGAGTTAGACTGCCTGGATTCAGACCCCAGCTCCTGCGCACTTGCAGTGTGGCCTGGTCGGTTTACTTATCTGTGACAGCGTCATCAGCTATAAGCAGGGAATGATGCTGCAACCTACCCCGTAGGGGGGCTTTGTTACAACTTACGCCACAGGATGGGGCTGTTTACGGCCTACCCCATAGGGCCGTTGTGACCAGTAAACAAATGCATCTTTAATTTTAAGGTTCTTTAAACAGCTCCTGGCACTTCGTGAGCCCTCCTTAAATGTTAGCCAGGATTATCATCACCGCGATCACTCACATCCTTCAAGGTCCAATCTGAATGCCCTCTCTTCCATAATATCTTTCTCAATTATCTTAAGAAAAATAATAAGTTTTCCTTCCTCGGGCCTTTTGTAGCAAAGAGTAAGGACTCCTCTCTAACTTGAGTTGTTTCTCTCCACCTTTTTCTCTTTTAATCATAAATAACTTGTGGGTACCCATAGCGTGCCCAGTATTTTCACATGAAGTTCCTCATTTAAGTCACAGAAAGTGAAAGAGCTGTTACCCGTTTCATTTCACAGGTGAGAAAACTAACATTTACAGCACGGAAGGGGCTTGGTCAGGGTGACACAGTGCACGAGTGACAGTCCTGTCACCTCTTGGAAGGCTTCTGAGTCTACCAGCCCACAGCAAGCTTGCATATCCCTGAGCTACTGAAACTCTCTCTCAAACCCGTTCATTGTCACTCAAGCACACTGTAGGCTCAACATCAAGTGTGCTGCATAGATGTGCAGGCTTGAACTCCTTACTCTCATGATATCGTTTACTTAGAAATGCTAAGTAACCATAATGATTCCAAGTCTGGTTAATTCAGCATGCACCTTTTATGTTTAAAACTTACACAGTGGTTGCTGACTTCCTTATAGAAAATACTGTACTGATTTCTGACAGGTTTTTTTTTTTTTGGCCTCCCCTGCACTTTAATCTTTCTAGTTTCATGTGTTTATGGAAATAGGCAGCCTGAGCTATTTGGTAAGCAAATTGATGTGTCTATTCTATGTAGGTAGTGATATATGAGTGTCCAGCCAAATTGCACCAGCTTCTCTATGGAAATAGATTTCTGGTTTCTAGCTTTAGGATCAAATTTTATTTTGTTTAGTTTAAAAAAAAAAAAAACCTTCCCAACTGAATTTCCCTTAAATGTGGGTAGGCAGAGCCGAGTCTGCTAGTCGCTGGACAGGCGGTTGAGTGAACAGTGGCCCTGAAGCCCTGTTGACTTACTGTCCTAATACGAGGCGAGAGACGTTCCATTTCTAAAAATTAGTCCTCACCATAGAAATGCCTTCAGTTTAGAATCGAGGCTACTCTAGGAGAAGAGGGAAGTACAAGGAAGGGATAGAAGCAAATAGAAGGAGAAAGGCAGGTCCAAACTTGATCAGGAACCAAGTATTGTCTCAGAAGAAACTGATCGGAGGTGAAAGAAGTGTGAGTCATCAAAACAGGGTTCTTTAACTTTGTTAAGATGCTCTGGAATCCAGCTCAGGGAGTGGAACTTTGAAGGACTTCAGAGGCAGGTGGCTCCAGGTGTGTGTGACATGAGAACCATAGATTACAGACACGTATGCACAGCATGTGAACTCATTTTTGTGAAAATAAACACCTGCATGTGTAATTTGAAAAAAATCTAAAGCTATGTTCACCAAAAAGTTAAGTTTTCTTTTGCTTGTCTGTAGTTCTTGCTTTTGTCGAATAAACATATATCACATATGATTTTAAAGATGAAAGCCAAAAACTTCACAAAGGGCAGGATTTGGAATAAACATTTTTGTTAAAATTTGACAAATTATATTTCATTAGATGCAACGACGTGTATAAACTCTTGGAGATTTATTAGAAAATGTTCTTGAGGACTTGGTACCTTCCTTTCTACTCGATGTCCTTCTTCCCTTCAATATACAGAAGCGACTTTGTGAATTTCATTTGTCAGTGGTTTCAGTGGTTCATCATATTCATTTTTTAGATAAAATTCCCCAAGAAACCATTCTTCATGCGATGAATGTGCAAGTTCTATAAACAGAGAAGCAGGTGTATCATCATGTAGTACGAGAAGGGCTGTGCTCTACCTTGGACATTGGGATTTGCATTTTTAAAACAGTGCTCTTAATGTTACAAATTGATTCAGCGTCTGAAAACAAGTGTTGAAAAGCTAACTTTGTATTCAACTAACCAGATCTATTTAACTACCACTCTGCTTTGAGGAGGAATGTTTTAGCTGTGGATGTAAAAGACATTTGACAAGAGTTTTCACGGTGTTCTCTGTCTGCTTTGTTAGTTAATTTTTTTCATGGAGAAATTTAAAAGGCAGAAAGTTCCCTACACCTCTGCCCAGTGTGATATGGCTCCTCCAAAGGGAACTTTAACTCACAAAAAGTAGACATTCCAGAGTTTCAGTAAGTCTTCAAGCAAATTCTCTTCCGGCCATAGACTACGGGTGTAGAAAATAATCTTATCTGAACAGGCGTGTGCGCAGAGGTTACCACGGAGGCAAAGGTGAAGGGAGGCGTGCTCCCTGCCTTCCCAGGGCTGGTTGGGTTGACGGTGCCCTGATCTCTGCCTCATCTTTGAGTCCAGGACAAAGAAACCAGTGGCCATGGAGAATAGCACTCACTGGGCTCAAAAGGAAACCCATTCTACTTTCACAAAAGAACTATACTTTATTTCCAGGTAAAACAATATTCAAAGCAAAAAGTGGCCAAGTCTTTATTATATTCAATGGCTAAGATTTCTACTGCTTCTGCCTAGGAGATGAACAATGCCCTTGGAGAACATGTAGATATGTTCTGACTGTGTAGATAAATAATAAAAGCTGATTTGCTTGATTCCCATCTTTAGAGTGGTGTAGCCTATGTCAGGAGGGAAGCTGGCTGGGCCTGACCATGGTTTATTCAACGCCAAGCAGAGTTTCTTAGTCTCCCTTTCTTCCACTCCTACCATAGTGGGCCCATCATACTCTGCGGCCATGCCCCTTAGTGCCTGTGTGGCTGCTTCCTGATCAGGTGATAGATAGGATGCAAATACCTTCTTTTTAATGCATGACCCTGGCATAGCCAGAGGGAAAATGAGTGCGGTGTCTCAGAGCAGTGACTTTTTGCCTAGAGCTTGAGAGTGAAAGACCTACAAGCACACTTCTTCAGCTCTGTGGAAATTAAGGTGAGTAAAGTTAATTGCCTTCAGATTATCAATAAACAAAGAAAGATAGTAATGATTGGGCATCTGACTGCTAATAAGCACGTGATTTCACAAAGCAAAGAACATAAGGAGGTTGGTCTCTTGTGGCCGACTGCTCAGCATTGCTTTTCATTACTAGACCTGATACCAGACAGAGGGTTGAAGCAACGGTCTTAGTAGAACCAGAAAATGAATGCATTTATTTTCCAGAAATACCTTAACTTTTAATGTTTTATGCAGTTTTGGAAGAAAAAGCAAGAGTGTTTTTAGTTTATGAAGCACCAATTCTTTCAGTTCTTTTAAATCTCTTTTGACAGCTTTTGAAAATGTTTTATGCTCAGAAACAGTGAAAATTATACCCAAGTCCTTTATGCTAAAGATCTGATCATGTTCAGGGACTGTGGTGTCATTTACAACAATATCAGAGTCTCACAGTGGTTTGGATAATTTGATCCAACAATGGGCCACATTAGTGGAGAGAAATTTCAGCTGATCAGTTACTTCAGACACGATGAACTGTCTGGAGTTCAGATTGTTTAAAGTTGGGTGATATTCAATTCAATTCAACAGATGTCCCTAGAATGTTTAAGGAAAAAGGAGAATTTTGACATGGTGGTCTGGAAGGTAGTGTGAAGATGGTGAATTTATGATCCAAAGTGGGAGATGAGTACAATGCATAAAATGCTATAAAAATATCAACGTATTTAAACACGTCAAAGCCAAGGCAGTAGGAAAAAAGTGCAGGAATGTGTGTGTTTAAGAGCCTGCTTCAGGGCTTCCCTGGTGACGCAGTGCTTGGGAGTCCACCTGCCGATGCAGGGGACACGGGTTCGTGTCCCAGTCCGGGAAGATCCCATATGCCGCGGAGCGGCTGGGCCCGTGAGCCATGGCTGCTGAGCCTGCGCATCCGGAGCCTGTGCTCCGCAACGGGAGAGGCCACAACAGTGAGAGGCCCGCGTACCACAAAAAAAAAAAAAAAAAAAAAAAAGAGCCTGCTTCATTGCATTTTCCTCTGTACTGTTAAATCTAATAAAAAAAACTATTTGTATTATCCGTTAATGAGAAATAGTTGAATAAAAATTATGAAAGCTAAAAGACAACCTAGCTAGATGCTGCCAACATTCATTCTAATCATTTTATTTTATTTAGGACGACAATATGAACACAGAATCCATTCTAGAAGAACTCCTTCTCAAAAGGTCACAGCAAAAGAAGAAAATGTCACCCAATAATTACAAAGAGCGGCTTTTTGTTTTGACCAAAACAAACCTCTCCTACTATGAATATGACAAAATGGTGAGACCCTATTTATTTCATTGTTTTTAATGCTACTTATTTTTCTCAAGTCTCCACAAAGTGCTTACTATAAGGAAACATCAGGTTTCTTAGCAAACACAGTAAAAATCAACTTGTACTCATCACATTGTCTTTTCTTAGCCAAGTTATAATTAATTCAAGATAAAGCATTTTCAAACATTGCTTAACTTTACTAAGGCAAATTGTAACTTTAGAACAGTGGTTCTCAACTGAGGGTGATTTTGCCCTCCAAAGGATACTTGGCAATGGCTGGGGACATTTTTGGTCGTCATCACTGCGGGAGGGGGGCAGTTTGCTACTGGCATCGAGTGGGTGGAGGCCAGGAATGCAGCTAAACATCCTACAGTGCCCAGGCTGGCTCCACCACAAAGAATCATCTGGCCCCGAATAGTGCTGAAGGTGAGAAACCCTGTCTTAACAAATGCTGAAAGTAAGACTATTTCTGTGCAGCTGAGAATTCTATCACAGTAGAAATACTGAAATACTGTCATAAAATTGAAACAAGATGAAGATGCTTAATTTTCCTGAATAGATTAACCATATGGCAGGTGATCTGAAATGTGTTTCAAGATTAACAAAAAAAATTAAGTGCTGCTTGAAGACTTGCTCTTGGAGGAGTTTATGTCCACACTCGAAAAATATATTCTCTCATCATTAGACTTTGACTATTATGGAATAATTGGAGTGATTCTCACGTGCCCATCTCATCTCCCAATCTCCCTCCTAAGTGTAACGTTAACTTGATTCTGTTCTTTGTGCACCACTGTATATCACGTGAGGCATCTTATATTTTCCTTTTAATTCAGAAAAGAGGCAGCAGAAAAGGATCAATTGAGATTAAGAAAATCAGATGTGTGGAGAAAGTAAATCTTGAGGAGCAGACCCCCGTGGAGAGACAGTACCCATTTCAGGTAAGGGGAGGGATAACATTCCATCGGATGGATGACTCTCCTTTTAATATTTGCTATTATGAACTCAGTATTGGGGGGGATAAAGATGTTGCTAAACGATTCATTAAGACGATGGCAGGTGCTTATATCTGTGTAACCATAGAGAGCATTCTCAACCTCTCTCTGAATCTGGAACATCCCCAGATGGGATTGGGGCCGTTTGCTAAAATTCTATCCACCAACCTGCCTTCCCTGGTGGGAGAGAAAGATAGATGAGTGTGTAGGCCTTAGTGGTCTGACTTGCCTTGGGGTCTGATGATCTCTTTCATCAAACATTGCGCAGCATTTCCAATATGCTACAAGGTACTAGGCACACTACCCCTGTCCCCAAGGCATTTACAGAGCATTATGATGCAGGGAGGTGAGTGTTAAGACGAAGGCGGCAGCGTAGCCATGGTGTCCCAGAACGGAGAAGCTGCACTTCTCACTCCCAGAGGTCAGGGAGGTTTCCTGTTGGAGGTGACACTCAGGTCGGTAAGGACAATGGGAGTTTAGCCCAGCAAAAACAGGAAGGGCAGCGAAACCAAAGAAACAGCAGATGTCATGACCTTGGTAGGTGAAACAGTGTGGCATGTTTGGAGAAATCCGGGTGGTGCTCAGAATTAAGGAGCCCCATGAAAGAGTGAGAGACGAGCCTGGAGAGGTAGCCAGGGCCATATCACAAATGGCTTTGCATAGCACGCTAAGGAGTTTGAATTTTACCCTGAAGTATTTCAAACACTGGTCTCCTACGGAGAGGGTGCCTACAGTACCCCATGGAAGTGACTCGATCTAACACCTGCCCCACTTTTATTATATCAAGAAAACTTATCTTTCTGCTCTAGAGACAGACAGACTGTTCTTCCAATGGTCAGACTACCCTGTGCTACTATGAGGGAACAGTGGCCAAAAAATGAAATAAAATAAAATAATCCAGTCAGTGAACAGTCCATAGTTCCCACTTAAAAAAAAAGAACATTGCCCAATTGGGAAAAACCGGAGGATAGTGTGCTCATGGAAGATGCTTCAAATGAGTATCACCATGGCATGGAATACTCAAAAGAACATGAGCTTTGGAACGCCAGAGCTCCCAGCCCCATTGCTTATATTTGCATACCCATAGACAACCTTCTCAACCTCTCTCTGAGTTTGTTTCTTCATTTGCAAAGTGGGCATAATCATATATTTTTATAGACTTGAAAGGGAATTAAAATGTTAAATTATCTAGGAAAGAGCCCAGAAACTAGTTGGTATTTAATAAATGGTCTGTATTGTTTACCCACAAAAGCTGAATAAACTAGAGAAGGATCTGGGCAAGACACTGGAATGTTCAAACATTTCACCAAGTATCATAAGGAATAGAAAATGACTTATACTGGGGATTCCCAGGGTGGGACATGACCCAAGGGAGTAAAGTAACAGGGAGACATATTTTCACTCAATATAAGCATGAACCATAAAATGATCAGAATGAAAGGAAATTGGCAAGGATGGCATAGCAAAAGTAAAGGACATTCTATCCCTGAACATATTTTCAAGGATAGAGCAGATAAACATTTTCCAGTGGGCTATAAATACAGTCATGCACTGGGTTGGTGGATAGACCAGAACACTTCTAAGACACCTGTAATGTCTAACATTTTATACTTTTATAATTCTCCATGGTCCAGGGCATTCCTGCTGAGGCCTCAATGTTCACTGCTGTCAGATGCATCATTGCTGTGATTTTCCAAAGCGTAGAGGTGTCTGGGATAATATAAACTGAGGGGTGGAGGATAAAAATAACTAGATTTAAAAAATCTAATTCCAGAGCTAATGTGTATTATATAGGCAAACTCAGTGTTTCTCTTGGATAACAAAAATTTGTAGTTGTACCAGAGTGAACTATAACACAAGTATATCTAAATGCACCAAACCTTTTCCTTTCCAGATTGTCTATAAAGATGGGCTTCTCTATGTGTATGCATCAAATGAAGAGAGCCGAAGTCAGTGGTTGAAAGCATTACAAAAAGGTAATTTTTTTAAAATGTCATCAAAGGGAGTCTCTGACTGAGCTCTTTTGAGGCTTAGTGGAGGAAAGATATGGCAATAAAAGGGCCTAGCACCAATAGAGAAATCTGTTGATTTTCCTGCCAACCTCAGAGAATGTGCTGCACTCATCCTTGTTTTGCATTCGCTTTGTTACCTAGAGGAAGCCTGGGCATCGTGTTCCCTTTCCTGCCCAGCACACACCTGGCTATTGTGCCTTCCCCACAGCTAGGAGGAAGCCAGACCACCTGCTCTCCACCCACTGTGCTTGCCTTTATCAGAGCAAAGTCTAGATCCTCATGGGGCTCTCTCTTGGGTCCCGTAGCTACTGTACTTTGGGTATTTACAGAAAATTATGTCTAATACTTACTAATACTTATCATTTGCCAGCTACTGTGTCAAGTAGTTGGAAACATTTTCTTAGGTAATCCTCTCGACAACTCCACGGCAAGGGGTAATAATACTATTCTCCATTTTTCAGATAAGTGAAATTACACAGACATGGCAAACGTCACATACCTAATTATGGAGAACACATAATTCAATTACCCAAACCCAACTTTTAAACAGTACAGTATAAATGCCAGGCAAAACTGGGAATTTCATGAAACATTTATTTAGTGATTCTTAGGCTGCCCTGGTAACAACCTTTGACAGAAGAGAGAAAATTATTACTAATTTGGCACTATGATGTTTCTCCCTATGATATTTTTATTTTAAAGGTGGGTAATGGTATGAGGACAATATTTAACTCAAACGAGTGACTCTGTTGGTGGAATTTCAGATATTAAGCTCCCAGATGGGGGAAGATTTTACTTCATTTAAGTTTTAGATTCGGGCTCTTCTCACTACCCTTCAAATTACACCACTTAGACAACCACCTCCTCTACTTCAATGCAAATACATCCTTTTTCACTCATAGGGCTTAGTTTTCCCTTTGTATGAAAGGGTTTAGCAACCTATTCTGTAGGAGAATCAAGTGGTCCAGGTAAGAGAAAAGCCTCCCTCTACCGGCCGTCAGCTTGTTGACGTAAGAAGGGCATCCTTCTTAGAGTCACACAAATCTGCGAACAAGTGCTGCTTTGCTGTGTCATCTATAAAGCCATCTAACGTCTCTGGGTCTCAGTTTCCTGACCTGTAAAATGGGAGATTAGATTTCTTTATTCCTAGAGCATTCACGAGCCAGCAATGAATGACTCATAAATACATTAAAGAGTCCGACACACAAACGTGAACCACTGTGTTATAGCGGGGCCTCCGGGAGGAGCTCTAAGATGCTGCTTCCCATTCAGTCTCCTTTGGGGGGATTTGCCAGGGGCAGTTGCTATGGAGACACCCCCTGTGTGCAGCTATTTGTCACGCACTAGGGTTCTGTGTGGGTCTTTCTGGAACTATATATGGTAGGCAGGTTTGGGTAGGCCCTGGGCAGCTCATGTAAAGGCTTATAGAACATAAAAGGAAAGCAGAGAGAGAAGCAGAAGTGAACCTCTTAGCCCCTCATAAGCTGCAGAGAGACCCTATCACTAAGGCTGCCATATGCATAGTAAGCCATTTGTATCATTTAATAATGCTTTGGGATGCAGGTAAAAAGACACCAAACAGTTGCTGAAACAGATACATGTTTGTTCCTCTTCCATGGCCAGAGGTAACCTAGGGCTGGTGCAGCAGCTCAATGAAGTCAGTAGGAACCCTGGCTCCTTCTAGATTCTGCTCTGCCACCCTTAAGAGGTTCCCAGAAAGGCTCTGCGCTTTCCCAGAAGCCCCTCTGCAAACTTTTGCTCGTGTCTCGTTGGCCAGAACTGTGTCTCATGGCCATCTCTGTGTGCAAAGGAAGCTGGAACACAGGATCTGGCTTTTCCAGCCTCTGTGCTGGAAGACAGCAAGAGAGAAGGCGAGTGAGATCAGCTACCATGGCTCTGAATTCAGCTGACCCGATGTGAATAAACTGTATCCTTCTTTCCAAAAATCAAAACTGTAGGGGGTTTGGCAGGGAAGCTGGCATCTGGGCATTGGAATACAGTAGAAAAAGCCTGGGCCCGAGTCTCAAATACGCTATTGACTAGATTTGTGAACTTGAGCAAGTTGTCTCTGCACCTCAGTTTACTTGACTCTGTAAGAGTCATGATAACAGTAATAGCTCTCCCCAAGGTTGTTGAGTAGGTTCAATGAGATAGTGTGAGGGAAAATATGCAAATGTAAAGTCCTATACACATAATCAATATGTGAGTTCCTCTTATTGTCATTATTAGATGGTGGGAGTGTTGCAATGTGGACTTTTGGACTTGGCTGGAAAACAATTAGTTCCCCAGGAAACCAAATCCATGTAATAGAAAATAATAGGAATCCTGGTACATGGAGACCAGGAGCTTATAGAGCAGGAAGGCAAGAAATGTGCCCAAGGAACTGCAATGGCCATTTGGGACCAAGGTCAGAAACTAGTGTTTTGTAATCTTTACTTCTTTTGCTTTTTGTGACTTTTGTAATAATTTCCCATTAATACTTGGTAAAGTTTTTTTATGCCAGAATTTTCAGCTAAGCTGAGCTGGGTTAAACTAAGGGAATGATATCATTAAAGCCCACTGTTCACTGAGCACCTGCTCTGAGCCAAACACTGTGCTGGATGCTTTACACACATTGGCTCATCTCCTCCCAAGGACCCAGCAAAGTAGATATTATTATCCCCAAACACTTCCTTGAGTCACGGTTGTAAAGAAGGGGGTTTTTTGGTTTGTTTTTTTGGTTTTTGTTTTGTTCTGTTTTTTACTTTATATTAAAGTTTATTACTCCATTTGGAAAATCTACTGTACAGGGACAAACCCATTGGATTAAGCAGAGTTTTGCCAAAAGCAAAAGACTATCAACTCTTTGGAACATTCCTGATTCCAGCCCAGAGTCGGGCCACAGGACTTTGATCCCAGGAGTTCTCCTGGGATCAAAATAAGGAATCCTCAAGATGAATACAAAATCAAGAAGGAAAGAGTTTAAGTCACAGGGAGAACCAGCCCTCCCTACCCGGAGAATCTTCTTGAACTGTTCTCTACTAAGACCTTGTAGGCTTCTATGCTGCATTTCGAGAGAGGTGAATTTGTTGTAGACACAGTATTATACTCCAATATTAGAATTTCGTTTCTTTGGATTCAACATTGCCCTAGTCCCATGGTTTTTTTAAATATGCACATATTTCTAGAAAAGTAGCCCCATAAACCGTTTATTCCTTAGTGGAAACAGGTCAAAAGTCACGGAAGACCAAGAAGGGATGAGGAACTGTTCTAGCTCAGGAAGAACTAGATAACTAAATGCCATGTGTGTTTCTAGATTGGATCCTCGATCAGAAAAAGTGAATGATTACAAAGGGTATTATTGGAATAACTGGAAAAGTTTTGAATACAAAATATATATTAAGTAATAGTAGGGTATCAGTGTTAAATTTCTTGAATTTGATAATTGTATTACGGTTATGTAAGGAAATGTCCTTGTTAACAGAAGTTACACGCTCAAGTAGTGATGGATGACATTATTTAGGTCATGATATCTGTGACTTACTCTCAAATGGTTAAGCAAAATACAATAATGATAAAAAATTTTAATAATAATGTGTATGTACAGAGAGAAAATGAGATGAAACAAACAAACAGTTAAAAGCTGGTGACTGTGTGAAGGGTATATGGACATTCACTGCACTATTCTTGCAACTTTTCTGCGCATTTGAAATGTTTCAAAATAAAAAGCAGAAGCAGGGGGGAGTATATGTATATTGGAAACTTCTTTTCTTCTTGCTAAGATTTAGTCCTACTCTAAAATCCTAACACCAAGCTGATGCATATATGTAGTTTCTAGCAGTATTTTTTAAAGACTGATAGAAGTTATTGTGTTGTTCTTACTAAAACATGATTAGACTTTTCTTTTTGGCTTTGTAACTTCTGAGGGAAAGACTTATATCCTTTGGGAACCATTTGCCCTTAGGCTGGTTGCTAGCAAAATGAGGTTTTCATTGTTTTCTGATAACAGCACTTACTGAATGTGTTTCTTCTCTTGGGCCAACGTTTACTCATGCTGTGCTTTCTTCCTGCCTGCTCCCCAGAGATAAGGGGCAACCCCCATCTGCTGATCAAGTACCACAGTGGGTTCTTCGCCTACGGGAAGTTCCTGTGCTGCCAGCAGAGCTGCAAAGCGGCCCCAGGATGTACTCTCTGGGAAGCATGTAATGTGACCCCTCTGTTGGGCTGGACCCTGGGTGGAGGATGCCCTTTAGGCAAACCTGGCAAATGCCAGAAGAGCTCGCCAGTTCAGGAAAACAAGATGTGCCACATTGGTCAGCATCATGAATATCCAGCTTCGAACATGATATCTAGCAAATGAAATCTAATTCCAGGGTCAACTGAGTCATGTTCCTTAAAATAATAACAATATGAACATCTGCCATTCATTCATGTCATGAGAAATATTTTTAAACGGAAATCATAAATCAAGCAAGGAGCTGTTTATTTCCTCCCAAAATTCTTCCTGGTTGAAGATAAACTCCAGATGGGTAGAACGTGGTGAACATATCACCATGGTGCACAAACTAACATCATAAACTTAAAACACCAACATTCTTTTCAAAAATATGTCCAAGGATAAAATTTAAGTAACACTTTTAATCACCATATATACCAAAATGATGGATGGCCAAGTTTTCAAAGATATATTTAACGTGGTTTGCCATTCTGTACATGTTTGCTGATTTCTTAATAACATCACAGAAAGTAGTGTAGGGTTTGCTTTACGTGCAATCGGATTCTACCCAGAGTTTTATTCCCAGGGAAATCTGCCTGACACTTTATCCAGGGACAGAAAGCCCACTGAGTGGCTTTGAAGGGCTAACGGAGGGAAAGAATTATGCTGGTTTTTGCTTGTGCCCTACGGGGTCCTACTGTATCACCAGGATACTTACATGAAGCAGTCATATACTTTAGAAGTTTATCATTGTTTAACAACATGAAGTTGTTGATAAGTAAGAAGGAGAACTTATTTTGGTAACAGTTTTACCAGCCTGGACAAACTATGCTTGGACTATAATGACTTTAAAGAATTAAATGAGATCAGCTGCATGATAACAACTTCAAGAACTGTAAAACAAGGATGTGAAATATTATTCAAATTCACCCTACAATAGTATTGACCCCCGACAATCGTGTTAATGTTACTATGGGTAATTTTACAACAAAATCAGTGACTAGGGCTTCCCTGGTGGCGCAGTGGTTGAGAGTCCGCCTGCCGATGCAGGGGACACGGGTTCGTGCCCCGGTCCGGGAAGACCCCACATGCCGCGGAGCGGCTAGGCCCGTGAGCCATGGCCGCTGAGCCTGCACGTCCAGAGCCTGTGCTCTGCAACGGGAGAGGCCTCAACAGTGAGAGGCCCGCATACCACACACACACACACAAAAATCAGTGACTAAATATTCATTGTATTTCCCATCTCAATTAAACTATACAATGAATATTTATTCATCTTAATTAGATCCCATTGCCCTTTATACTCATGAATTGTAATGATTTAATGAACTATACAGAACGGACTGTGCATGGATCTTCCCTCCAGTGTGAAGGGCCAGAGAGTAATGTCTCCTTACAGCATTAATCATTTACCCCAATGATTCTGTCTATGGTCAGCATTATTACTCAGCAGGCCAGATTCCAGCTCTGACTCTGCCCTAACTCCCTGGTAAAGAGCAGGAAAACAGGCCAGAGAGAGCACTACCTTGGGATTATCCTCCTGGGCCCTGTCTGGGTGGCACCTGCCATGTGTCCTGAGTGCCAAAGGCTCTCTGCCGGCCTCTGAAGAAAACTACAGAACGTAGTAGAGGTGTCATGGCTTGCAGACAGCTGTGATACTGTCTGTCTGCCTAAGTGTCACTTCTTCCCTCGGCCTCCTCCTCTGCTGAGCTACAAGGCAGCCCGCAGGCACATCTACTAGGAAGGGAACAGTTGGGCATCTTTGCTTCCTTCTGTTTCCAAAATGCCATGGACCATCCTCTGTCCAAGGTATATATGGCCTATAAATAAGCTGACCATACACCCCAATTTGCTTGGGACAGTCCATCCTGCAGCTGGGGACCTGGCATAATTATTAAAAGCCTACCCATCACTGTCAGAAAGGTTCCAGCTGAGTCAATACACCATATGGTGACCCCACTTATAAGACATACAATGGCTTCACCCTCACAACCTGGATGTCTATCTACATGTGTGAGTAGAAAGAAAAACCAGCAAGTGTCCTACCAACGGGGTGGTGGGGGGAAGCATAGGATAAGTTTGTTCACTTATGAATCAGCTATTTCTATGCATCTTGTATGAGCTGATCAAAGAGGAATCAGACATGGATTCTGAATCCTAGGCTCGTAGATACTACCCAATGAGATTAGATATCTGTTACTCAGAGACGAGGTAGAAATGTGGCATAAAGTAACAGTTTATAGAATTTAGAGGACCTTGAATTTCTTATCCACTTGGAAAGATACTGATAATCAATGGTGAAGTGGTATCTGAGTTGGGTATTATACAGGAAAGCAACAGAATCACTCCAGATGTTCTAAGTTCATGTAATCTGGAGTATTGCTCACACAATCTAGTTCACTCTTTTGATTCATAACATTGGGCGTTTTGCTTTGTTTTATTTAAAGTTTTTTCTGCTATTACTTGGTTTTACTCTTCAGATGCTGATCTGCACATTGAACCCAAAGAAGAAAAACACAGAGTTCCCATCTTCCCAGACAGAGTGGTAAGTCAACATTTCCATTTTTTTCATAGTCAAGATATATTAAATAAACCAAGAGTTGCCAAATTCAAGACTGGAATACATGGGCTTCATTCAGAATGCCCAGCAAAGAGAGAGAAGACGTGACCTATCGCCAACAGCCATGGCA
This sequence comes from Aethalodelphis obliquidens, assembly GCF_003676395.1. NCBI lineage: Eukaryota > Metazoa > Chordata > Mammalia > Artiodactyla > Delphinidae > Aethalodelphis > Aethalodelphis obliquidens. The sequence continues at coordinate 2,414,426 of NW_020838038.1, read as the reverse complement.
GTAGCAAATAATAAATTCAAACAAAGAACCATTTTATGTTTTTTTGCATTTAACGACTGGGCCTTTTTCTAACCTGTAAACGCAAAAAATGATGTATGTGGGAGAAGCCCTTAAGATGGCATCGCATATAACAGGCAGCTATATTGGCTGACATTCCTCCCCCACCACCAGCATGGCTAAGTCTGCCTCGTGTACGTATCCTGGCAAAGGAATGGGACCCCATAGGGCACAAGCAGAATATAATTCTTTCCCTCCATTATCCCTTCAGAGCCACTTGGTGGGCTTTCTTCTCTGTCCCTGAGGTATGTCATTACCTCAGATGACATAAAATTTCCCAATTACTAGTAGTCATGAGAACAGCCTCTAAAGTGATCCATCCAATGTTATAATCCCATGACTCGAAACGTCATTTCAAGTTAAAACATCCCCCCCTTCCCTTAGCTCAAGTCTGCATTCAGAGGGCAGCCTGCTTTGGGGGAGAGGTCAGGGAGAGGCTGACCTGGGGGAGAGGTCAGGGAGAGGCTGAGATTTCTGACGCTTTCAGGATTGAGGCCCAGGAAGAGAGGGTATAATGAAAAAGAGACAGTCATACGTGGCCACTCCCATCATGATTTGGTAGTGGTGGCTTCTGGGTGAGACAGTTTTCCAATGCTGATTCTTTATCATACAGGACACTTTCGTGGATTTCCCCCTGGGGTGGAGTTTTACGACAGAGCAAATGTCTTGACCCTTAGCTCTTCCGGTTTCTAGCCCTCAAACTTTCTACTGGGTCCATTCACTCATCTAGGGCAGAGTTCCTTTCAAGGTGGCTCCCAGCCAACCCTCACTCAAGGGTGGAGTTGGCCTGCAGGAAAACAAACAAAACCTTGATTGCTCTGCTTAGTGAAACTGTACGTGGCTCGTGCTCCCTGCTTTTAGGCTTCCCAGGTAGGTGTCAGCCTCCTCAAATGCCAGGAGACACATAAAATGGCCTCCCTGTGGTTTTCTGGAAGCTCACCTGAAAGTAAGGGAGCATCTCCATCCACCCATCAGCTCTGTGGTGTCTTGGGTACTTATTTTCACCTACACACATTCACACGTACTTACTTCTCTCTTTCTATCTAAGTTAAAACCATATAACTTTTGTAAACCAACATGAAGGACAAAAAGAAACCCATTATTGTCATAGGTTGAATTTTTGTCTCCCCAGATTCATGTCCACCCAAAACCTCAGAATGTGACCTCATTTGTAAAGAGGGTCTTTGCAGATATAATTAGTTAAGGATCAAGATGAGATCATACTGGATTAGGATAGATCATAAATTCAATGACTGATGTCCTTATAAGATGAGGGGACACAGAGAGATACACAGAGAAGGAGGCCATTTAAAGACCTAAGCAGATTGGACTTATGCCGCCACAAGCCAAGAATGCCTAGAACCACCAGAAGCTGGAAGAGGCAAGCAAAGATCCTCCCCCACAGCCTTTAAGTGAAAACTTCATTTTGGACTTTTGACCTCCAGAGCTGTGAGAGAATAAATTTCTGTTGTCTTCAACCACCAGATGTGTAGTAATTTGTTATGGCAGCCCTAGGAAACTGATGGAATTTTTAAGGTTTGGGAGTTTTAGTCTGTTATCAGTGATATTGCTTTTTTTGGTTTGGATACATACTCCAGCCCTGAAGCTTGAAAATTACGGCTCTGTAAAACACCTAAGAGCAATGTCCAGAATAAGTGAAGGTCAATTAGTGGTTACCTAGGGGCAGGATGGGAACGGGGACTAACTACAAATGGGCCCGAGAGATCTTACAGGGGTGATGGAAAGATGCTAAGACTGGATTGTGGTGATGACTGCTCAACCTGATAAATTTACTAAAAATCACTGAATTCTACACTTACAAAGGGTGAATTTTATAGTATGTGGTATGTAAATTATACGCTAATAAAGTTTATTTTAAACAAATCTAAGAGCAGAGGATAATTTAGGAGCCCAAAACCATGGCATCTAGTCTCTGGCAAGTAATTCCCTCCCCCTCCCTCCCCCGTTTCTCCCTTCCCCATTCTTCCTTCCCCCTCCCTCCCGCCCTCCTCCCTTCCTCCCCTGTCTCCCCTCCCTTCCTCCCTCCCCTCCTTCCTCCCTCCCTGCTCCCTTCCTTCCCTCCTCCCTCCCTCCCCCTCCCCCGCGCTCCTTCTCCTTCCCTCCCCTTCCTTCCTCCCTCCCCCCCTTCCCTCCTCCCTTCCTTCCGATTTTTTAAAATTTAAGAGCTAATATACTGTGGTTGTTAGTCCCCAGTTCATGCATCTGCGCCTCACTGTGATGCACTAAAATCTCTTATCCCCCAAAGCTGAAGGTCCCTCGAGCAGTTCCTGTTCTCAAGATGGATGAACCATCTTCAAGCACCGCTCTAGCTCAGTACGACAGCGACTCCAAGAAAAACTGTGGCTCCCAGTCAAACGTCAACACGTGGTTTATGCCCAGAGAAGACTGCCCTGACTGGTGGCAAGTAAGAGGACTGAAAAGGTAAACCCCAGCTTCCAGTCTGGCTGTGCGGCGCACAGAGTAGACACTGCCCCACTGCCTTGGAGCTGAGCCTCAACTCGGTCCACACAGGCCTCAGCTGACATAGAGATGCCCTCCGAGAAAATGGTCGGTGCCTGAGCCGGAAGCCTGGGTAGCGGTGGCCCTGCTGAGACTCAGTGGCACAGACTTTCCATTTAGATGATCATATCTAATGATCTAAGTAATACTTGAGCATTTTATTCCCTTTCCTTTCTCTCCCCTCCACCTCCAAATAACCCCTTGTTCCAGAACACCAAATCTTTCAACTACATCCTCTGTCTGAGAGAGCTTCGAGTGGGTTACCTTTTAATGCACTTCGGCATCACTGGCCAAATGACTAGTCGATCGAGTGAGGCCATGGCTGCCTTCTCAGGATGTACACCTTCGCCCACACAGTCTTCTTTGCCAGTTCCTCTTTTCACTTAACATCTGGGACATTTTTCCCATTTGAATACATGAGAACATACTAAATTTTTAATTTTTTAAAGTTTTAATTGTGGTAAAACGTCATGTAAAATTTACCACCTTAGTCATTTTGCAGTGTACAGTTCAGTGGTGCCCATTACATTCCCAGTGCTGTGCAACCTGCCTGATTACTTTGAATGTCTGTATAGTATTCCCCCATGTGGATAAACCTAAGCGATGCACAATTGATGGATACTCTCCACGTGCTCTTAAAAACCACAAAAAGGCTAAATAAATCGCTTAGCATTTTTTTTTCACTTAGCATTTTTAAATGAGCGTTTTCTTATGAAGAACTGAAGGGAAAAAGCTATGTTCGTGAGCAAGGCTGTTTGGGAAGCTGGGGAAGGAGGCATTGCTGTGCTGGGGCTTCTCCAGGCATTCACTGAAGTGTGGTTTTGAGAAAGACCCTGGGCTGTGAAGGCAAACAGGAAGTAGGTCCTACATTCCAAATAACACAGCCTTTGGACTTGGAGAAGTCAGTACTTCCCCATGCTCCGCTTTGCACCCCAAATGAGACAGATAAAATGATGGGTGGCAGAGGATGAAGAGAATCCTGCAGATCCATCTGTGTCCACATGGAGTTAAACGGTTTGGTATTTTCAGGACTTTCCTTTGCAATTATAACAGCAAAGAGGAAAATAACTTATTTTAAAATATATCAGCAACAGAACGCTTGCATACATACAAGAAAATCAGGGCAAACCCAGTCAAGATGATTTATTAATCCAAGTTTTCCTTTGTTTGGGGTTATTAGGAGCCATTATTAAAAATTCTCTTTTCTTTAGGCATCCTGTCAAACTACTGCTTTTTAGTGGAGTCCCTGCAAGGATGAAAATGTGAAAATGACTCATTAGCTTCCATTTCCAAACCAAGTGACATATATGGGTCAAACTGTGAAAGCTGAAACATATCTAACAAAACTACTTTTGTCATTTAACATTTATAAACAAACATCAATTTATGAAATGCATCCCTCTTTTTTGTAGCAGTGAAGAGCTGGCATGCAGTAACCAAAGGGAAAGAAATGCTGTAGATCACGGCACCCTAAAGATGTCATGGTAAATCACATTCAGATATTCTTTTACACCCAGGATTTCTTCCTTTGGCAGGAAAACTAACCACATTTGGGATAATTTTGCAACTAGCCTTTACTTTTTAAGGTAAATATAAAACAAATCCAGCTAGTTTGCTTCTCTGAACCCTGCAGGTGGTCTCAGTTGATGGCTTCTGGGTCACGCTGAAATTTCCCACCCATGGTTCATGATATACACTGGTGTTCTCGTGAACACGGACACACCGGGCTCAGGCATCTCTAGCAGGAGGGAAACCAACGTAGAGTTGAGTAACTCTTCTCTGAGAATAGCTCTATGCACAACCAAGATTTTCTCTAGCTTTGTATCACGGCTCTCCCGGAAGCATCCTCATTTATTTCACGAGCCTGCTCTTCTGACAGAGTCCAAGAAATCTACATTCCTGGGGGCCTTCTGTATCAAGGAGCCAATTTCTCATGAAACTGGGCATGAGCTCAACTTTTAAGCAATTCTCTCTTCACTTTGCTGACACCTTCCCAAGTGCAGAAAAGGGAAAGCTAACAGTCCAGATTTTACTCACATGGATGAAAGCAGGGTGGGATCTGATATGGCACTGGGAGGCACCTGGATTATTTCTTGGTGGGGGTTTTTTTTTTTTTTTGTATTCATGTCATTCCCTCTCTTCTTAAGGGGATCCCCTGAGTCAAGTTCATCTGAAGAAGAGGAAAACCTTGATGACTATGAGTGAGTTTTGAAAGTCCTCTGTGTTTCTCTAAAACTAGACATAGATGTTTCTATTGTTTTCTCCCCCTAAGGTTACAAGCAGATGGTTCAAACTTGCTCAGGAGGCTGTATTTACATGGAGGCACTCATGTGAGGTTCTGGGCCATGTATCTGGAGGATGGGTGACAATGAACTGGGTTGTGGCTAATGAAAGTATTTTTCCCCAGTCTGGATGATCTAAACCAGCTGCACACATTCCTGGGATCTATCACACACCTGGCCTCCTCTTCATTTCGCTTTGACTTCATAGATGCAGCCCATGACATTTCTGCTGATTATTTCTTCCCTGGAGGCTCCTTGCCAGGATGACGTTTGAAGGCTCTTATTAGCGTTGAGTCCAATTGTGAAGTTAGTTATGATGCAGTAATTTTACAAGGTAGCACAACCGAGCCTTGAATATCACAGCATTTATGTTGAGAGATTCCTATTCCTAGAGTGACCTTATCATTGAACATCCAAACTAGGACACTTTAGAAAGAGAAAGAGTGCACTGCTCAATGTTACATCTGGACATCAGGCATAAACTGGACTCCTCTGGGCAAATAAGAACGTGTGATCGCCCCAATTATACTGAGACAGGGTGGTCTTAAGTGGTTGTTAAGGTCCTTTCCAAAATCTAAGACTCTACCATTCGACAACAAATAGGGACAAAATAATCGTCTCCTGGACTTAAAGTCTGGCATTAAGGAGAGGTGGGAGTAATGGCACAGTGCATCTCTCAGACACCTGCTACCCAACAGCAACCAATTCAGTTGGACACTAGGATAACACATATTTCTAGTTCTGGTTTTGTAGGAGTGCTGTTATTGATTCATTGGCTACGAGCGCAGTGAGGGCATTTACAAAGTACATGTCACTCTTCACCACCTTCTAGTTCCCCTTTAACTGTAGCTTCTTCCCCAACATCTACCCTCTGGAAAGCAACTACTGGAATCATTCAAACTAAGATAAAAATGACTGAGATACAAAATGTAAAACCGACAGCTAGTGGGAAGCAGCCGCATAGCCCAGGGAGATCAGCTCGGTGCTTTGTGACCACCTAGAGGGGTGGGATAGGGAGGGTGAGAGGGAGGGAGACGCAAGAGGGAAGAGATATGGGAACATACGTATACGTATAACTGATTCACTTTGTTATAAAGCAGAAACTAACACACCACTGTAAAGCAACTATACTCCAATAAAGATGTTAAAAAGAAAAATGACTGAGAAATGCTAGCACAAAAATTATTCAAAGATATTTATACTTCAACAGGTGACAAAGACTTAAACCAAAGGGAGAGAACCTCTAATCATGGATTTTAGTCTTTCGCATTTAGATGAATTGGAAGGTTTTCTTTGACCTGGAAAGCCCAGATCTGACCATATAGACAATCTCTATCTCCATCATTTCTAGATTCCAATGGGGTGTGAGAGGCGTGCATTGGGGAAATGATCAGGAAAGATATGCAGGCCCCACCCCAGAATCATAACTGGGTGGCGGAGACTTAGGAATCTGAGTGTTTAGCAGCTCCTCAAGTGATCCTCTTGAACAGCCAGGTTTGGAAAACCCTGATCTGGGTCAATGCCTCATTTTACAGGTGAGAAACTTAAGTGACAAGTTATGCAATTAAAACCTATTAATTCTCAAAATGGAATTCCTTTCTATTGCAGCTGGTTTGCAGGTAACATCTCCAGGTCACAATCTGAGCAGTTACTGAGACAAAAGGTAAGTAGTCTAGTCTTTAAAATAGCCTCTAAGAATGTCTTTCTATTGTTGGGCGTGGAGGGTAATGCACTGCTCATAGAAATCTTACTGCTAATTATACAGTCAAGACGTCATAGTGTTAATTGCCCACCCTGTGGGTTACCAGGCCCTTCACATCTAGCCACTTCCTCTAAGCCCAGTGCTCTATAATAAACCACTCCAAAATTTAGTGGCTTGAAACAACAAGCTTTATGATTCTTCACCGTTCTGTGAGTCAGCTGGGCCGGCAGTTCTGCAGGTTTTGCTCAGGGCCACTCATGTGGCTGCATTCAGCTGGTGGATTGACTAAGGGTGGGCTCAGCTGGGGTAGTCAACCAGGGTGCCATATTCCATCTGCATGTGGCTAACTTGGGCTTCCTCACAGCATGGTCATCTCAAGGCAGTGGCTGAAGAGGCCAAGCCCCACAGTTCAGTGCAAGCAATTACAGAGTCTCAGCTTTTGCCATGTCTGCTAATGTCCCACTGGCCAAAGCAAATCACCTGGGCCAGCCCAAAGTCGATGTGGGAGGGGACTACACAGGGCAGGAATATACAGAGAGATGATTTACTGGGGGCCACCTGTACCTCATACTTCAAGCCTGTCACTAAAATCATTAGCACCTAAACCGGAGTACAGCAGATGTAATGGGGAATAAATCTATCGGATTTTGGTACTAATTGGTAATGGACTTTCCAATTGCAAACTCTTTTGACCTACAAAAGTGACACTTTGCTATAGTTCAACCTCATACGACACACACCAATTATTTCTTGGAGGGGCCCTAGTGAGAACGTGGTGGTCACTACCTAACTCGCTATTTCGCCACATGCACAGTTTAATATCCACTTCGTCTAAATCTAAATCTGCTTAGAATCAGCACATTACAAAAGACAAGTTGAGCATAAATTTAATAAATGATTTGTTCTGCATCTTTGGTTTTCTAAAACCTTCCAAGGGCATGATATGGTGATATGTGGTTTTAAATTTTATTTCTGAAAGATGAAAACGTTAGGCTTGCACAAACACAAAACAGGGAAAATTATCAGAGAAGGTTAAAAATTAACTGGGGAGGAAGAGTTGAAGCACACAGGGTAGATCTATAAAGACACTGAGTGAGAGAAGGAGGAAAGCTAAACCAGGGGTCCCTTCTGTGCCAACTGGTGAGTAATCTGTACCATCAATGTCTAAAGTGGATCTAAAAGATCTACTTTCCGACCAACCTACCAGGGCAAATCGTTTTCAAGAATAATGAAAATGTTTTCTGTCCCTTCCACACTCTCCTTCCTATTTAGGGAAAAGAAGGAGCATTTATGGTTAGAAATTCCAGCCAGCCGGGAATGTACACAGTGTCCTTGTTTAGTAAGGCTATGAAGTAAGTATGATGCGGACTTCTTTCATCTTCTTGTGTATGTTCTTTGAATATGCTGGTCATTCAGTCACATTTGGGGATAAAATCCCATCTTTAAGCTCTGGAATTTGGGATCAAAGTATTTCTGTGGAATGTGACCATTCGTAGTTGCCTTCCCCCGCCCCACCCCGTACTATCAAGAGGCTGTTTTCTGGGCGATTCTCTCCTGCCCATCCCAGACCGCAGCAGAGCGCCCAGTGCATGGCGAGCCTTTAACATTGGTTAAAGGCATCCTGCGTCATTCCCCCTTGATTCATCCTAAGCCTGGAAAGAGAAAAATAATAGCAATGGTGCCTCTACACTCTTGGCCCTAGCCACCTGCTGAGCTGAGAAACCTAGCCCAGTGTCTGGTTTTTAGTAAGTCTTTCCAGTGCGAGCAGGAGGTTGAATCAGTGTAGCTGTGTTCCCTGCATGGCGTCTTTCTGGGGTGCTGTCCTGTTGGTGTGGTTAAGAGTTCTGGTGTTAAGCTGCACCTCTCAGTCCAAATCCTGACTCTGCCATTTCAAAACGTTATGACACTAGGCAAGTTTCTTAACTTCTGTGCCTCAACTTCCTCATCTGAAAAGTGGACATAATAACCATTATTATGTTCTATGGATGAAGTGGGTTAATTCACAAATTGGATCAGAACAGTGCCTGACACAGAGCACACACTTAATAAAGTAATAGTAATCACTAGCATTGTTGTTGCTGGGAAACAGTAATTCTACCTGCCCTCCTCCCCCGCATGCTTAGGTATATAAGGCCCCACGGTTACCTCAGGCAAGTCACCCTCACCAACATTAGGGTCCCCCTCCAGAGTCTTACAAGCCACTTTCCCATTGGTTGTTAGCCTTTTTGTTCCTTCTAAACATCCTGTGAAGCAAACAGGAAAGCTGTTTTTATTTACACCATTTTACATATGAGAGGACTGAGGTTCAAAGAGAGCTTTTCTTTTTTCTTTTTTTAATATCTCTATTGGAGTATAATTGCTTTACAATGGTGTGTTAGTTTCTGCTGTATAAAAAAGTGAATCAGCTCTACATATACATATATCCCCATATCTCCTCCCTCTTGCGTCTCCCTCCCTCCCACCCTCCCTATCCCACCCTCTAGGTGGTCACAAAGCACTGAGCTGATCTCCCTGTGCTATGCGGCTGCTTCCCACTAGCTATTTTACATTTGGTAGAGTATATATGTCCATGCCACTCTCAAAGAGAGCTTATAAAGACCACCCTCAAAACTAATAAATGACAGACTTGAAGCCAGGCCTTCAACAGCCAAGTTCATGTTCCTTCAATCATATCCCTGTATCTATGCTGAAACCACCCAATGTTTTGGAATGAGAATCTGGTCAAATCTCGATTAGGGCCATTTGAAAAAAAAAGTCTATGTGTGCGACCCCTTTTTTAATACTTGGATTGAACGACCTTGAATGACTGAAGGGCCTTGGTGGTTTCTCCATGTGCCCTGCCTTGTGGTGCATATATGTATTTTTTAAATAATTAAGTGATGAAAAAGTTATTTTATTTCGGGAATTTTTTTTACAGCGTACCTACCTCCAATTTGAGATAACAGCATGTACCATAAGCATTCACATGGCATTTTCCAGTGCCAGAAGCCACATCCCCGGTGCACCTCATGTACTAGCTTGCAAACTTGGATGCTGACTAAAGCCAACCCAGTAAGAAGGGGGAGAAGGCTTGGTTCACTGAATATCAAAAGCTCTATGGCTGAATGGAGAACAGTATGGAGGTTCCTTAAAAAACTACAAATAGAACTACCATATGACCCAGCAATCCCACTACTGGGCATATACCCTGAGAAAACCAAAATTCAAAAAGAGTCATGTACCAAAATGTTCATTGCAGCTCTATTTACAACAGCCCGGAGATGGAAACAACCTAAGTGCCCATCATCGGATGAATGGATAAAGAAGATGTGGCACATATATACAATGGAATATTACTCAGCCATAAAAAGAAACGAAATTGAGCTATTTGTAACGAGGTGGATAGACCTAGAGTCTGTCATACAGAGTGAAGTAAGTCAGAAAGAAAAAGACAAATACCGTATGCTAACACATATATATGGAATTTAAGAAAAAAAAAAGTCATGAAGAACCTAGGGGTAAGGCAGGAATAAAGACGCAGACCTCCTAGAGAACGGACTTGAGGTTATGGGGAGGGGGAAGGGTGAGCTGTGACAAGGCGAGAGAGAGTCATGGACATATACACACTACCAAACGTAAGGTAGATAGCTAGTGGGAAGCAGCTGCAAGGCCCAGTGATATTGGCTCGGTGCTTTGTGACAGCCTGGAGGGGTGGGATAGGGAGGGTGGGAGGGAAGGAGACGCAAGAGGGAAGATATATGGGAACATATGTATATGTATAACTGATTCACTTTGTTATAAAGCAGAAACTAACACACCACTGTAAAGCAATTATACCCCAATAAAGATGTTAAAAAAAAAAAAATGACTGGGAAAAAAAAAAAAAAAGCTCTATGGCCCTCAGGGCCTCCAGTTCAGGTTCAGCCAAACCTGATGTCAGAAGTCCTCTTAGTTAAGCTTCTTGACACCAGATTCATTTTTGAAGGTGGCTACATAGAAAAAAAAAATCAGCAAATAGATGAGGAATCAAATGAAAAGAATCCCAATGAAAGACTACAGAAGCCTTCTTTAATGAAACACCATCATTCGGCTGGAGTGAATGTGATGCTCAGACCAAGAGCCAATGAGCCATATGCAACAAGAAAGCATCCTTTCTCCTTTTTATAACTGTGATTCTAACGAGGCTGACATTACAGCAACAAGAATATATTAACAGTTTCTTATGTGCCAAGCATAGTGCAACTGATATATACATACTCTCATCTGAGCTTTCCAACAACTGGATGAGGTAGCTAGCCAGCAATAGAAATGCACTCAAAGCCCAGTTCTTGACTGCTACGCTAAACTCTAACATCTAAGACAGGCATATCATTCCTGGTTAGCCTAAATCAACGTGCATCAATTCACCACTATTTTCTACAAGTAGAGCAACAATGGGAAAAAGGCACAAGTTCGCATGAGGAATTTAAGGCTATTCCCACCAACTGCAACCTGTACACTCCACTCCCAAAAGAGCTTCCCATCCACAGCCTAATGACCTTTGCCTCCCACCTTTTAATCTCCATTACTATCCTAAAAGAGAATTAATGTTCAGAATAATGATCCTAAAAACTGCAGGGCTCTCAATCACCAAAGGAAGATGCCGGCTTTATACTTACTAAAGGAAGAACGGTACAGAAAGGGGGGATTTTATTATAGATGAATTCTGTATGAGCACAAAGGATCCACTGAGTTCAGAGAGGAGCCCTCTTCCGAACTTATGGATTATCGTGGACACCTCCAGAAACACACTAGATGTCAAGACTCAGAAGCCACCTCTGACTTCCCTTTCTAAACTCTGCAAATGCACATAAAATAATGATTTAACCATTATGTAATCAAGCTTCACTTGTTTATTAAAAACATTCTAACATTCTTTCTTCCTTACTAGTGATAAAAAAGGAACCGTCAAACATTACCATGTGCATACAAATGCCGAGAACAAATTGTACCTGGCAGAAAACTACTGTTTTGATTCCATTCCAAAGCTTATTCACTATCATCAACACAATTCAGCAGGTAACTTGGTTCAGTTTTTCTTTTATGGGTCCTTGTTGATAAATATAAATTTTCTTGGATATTACTGACCCTCCTAATACTCTTTTTTTAAAATTGAAGTATAGCTGATTTACAATGTTTTAGGTGTATAGCAAAGTGATTCAGATATATATAATATATATATATTCTTTTTCAGATTCTTTTCCATTATAGGTTATTACAAGATATTGAGTGTAGTTCCCTGTGCTGTACAGTAGGTCCTTGTTGTTTATCATTTTATATACAGTAGTGTGTGTATCTGTTCATCCCAAACTCCTGATTTATCCCTCCCCCCACTCCTAATACTCTTAATTATATAAGGAATCATGAAAGTAGGGGAAAAATGCTCTCAAGCCCTATGACTGTTGTGATTTTTAACCTACATTTCCTGGAATATAACATTATATACTCTATAATGCCAGGAAAAATGAAGTTGAGTGAGTTCAGTGACTTAGAAGTAGAGATTCTCTTTATAAAAATATTTGCAGTTTTTTTCCTGCCTACAGAAGTAAGATGACTGCAAAATTCAAGCAATATAGAAATGTGCATCATCGGAGAGATAACCTTCATGGACAAGCTGGTGTCTATTTTGACAGAATTTTTTTCTATGCTGACACTAACATTTATTATTCATTATATATATGCATATATATAATATATATGTATGTACACACATTATATGTTTACAGATATGAGATCATTCTATACATACTACTTTTCAGCCTGCTTTCTTTACTCTGCATGTCTTAGAAGTCTTTCCATGCACATGTGTATAGCTCACTCTGATCTGTTTAATGGAAATCTATTGTAGAATTACTCCGTAATTCATTCACCGAACCGTATACTGATTAGCAGTTGGATCATGTACAATATTTTCACATAACAATGGCTGTTTCATGCAAACATAGCTCTGTGTACCTGTATGAGTGTCTCTGTAGCCAAATTCCCTAAAAGTGGAATTTGAGATAATGGTTAAGAAGTTTAAAATTCAGACACTGTCAAATGCTATTCAGAAATGTACGCTCCCACTAACAGCAACACTTCATCCTCACTGACCCTGGGTGCTATCACTCTTTTTAAATTTTGCCTAATTGACTGATACAAATAGTATAAAATAATATAAAAATATATAGAAATCCCTTGTAATGGAAGTATTAACTAACCTTATTGTGGCAATCATTTTGCACTGTAGACATGTATCAAATCATCACAGTTGTACACCTTAAGAGTTACCTATGTTATATGTCAATAAAATCTCAATAAACCTAAAAAAAATGAAATTTAAAAATCCACTCTAAATGTCTTATCTGGACTAGTTCCACTTACAGGCAGTGACTGGATGAATTTCCAACAGTTAGTAAAACTAAGCTGTGGGATCAGCATCAAACTTGTGCAACTCTACCTGACCTGATCACAGGCTCTTACTCCTGGTGTTGATTTTGGTTTTTATTTGTATTTTTCCATGGTCCCAATTTCTTCAATTGTGTATTTTAACATGTAGCACCTGAAAAATACACTTTGGAAAAGGTATTGTATAAATAGATGTCTCCAAGTGGAATGATTCCACTCCAGAGGATACACAAGAAATTCCCCAGGGGATTGGAAGAAAATACTAAAATGTTTATTTAGATTTGTTTCTAAAATCTAATTCTCTTAAGTTTTCTATTTGTGAGTATATTTTATGATTCATATATTGTATCAACACAGCAGCAATTATATATACACATATTTTGGAGGAGTATGTTAGTTTTTTTTTTTTTTTTGCTAATTAAAGGTGCAGGATTTACAAGAGACCACTCATGTAAAAACTAGATAAGTAATAGAGAAAAAAGGAAGGAGAGAAACGAAACATGTGTGAGAGCTCCCAGGACTTGGAAAACATCACACATTTAAAGCAAGAAACATACATTTTTAAAAATGAGTTATTTTGAGCCACTATAAATACTTTGATTATTTTAACCCAGCTTTACCATAACTCCATGTAAACAATTAAAATGACTTGACCGTTAAATGCAATTTAGGAATAAGCTCATTTTTAATTTTTTTTATTTTTATTTTTGCGGTATGTGGGCCTCTCACTGTTGGGGCCTCTCCCGCTGCGGAGCACAGGCTCTGGACGCGCAGCCCCAGCGGCCATGGCTCACACGCCCAGCCGCTCCATGGCATGTGGGATCCTCCCGGACCGGGGCACGAACCCGTGTCCCCTGCATCGGCAGGTGGACTCTCAACCACTGCGCCACCAGGGAAGCCCAAGCTCATTTAAAAAAAAAAAATTCAAGTGGTTTACTTATCTTGTACCCTTGTGTACTGTTTGGATTTGTTTTTTTTAACCAAATGTATGTGCTGTGTGTATAATACTTAAATATGGGAGTATAAAAAGATAGCAAAATACCTGAATAGCCATTTTTCCAAAGAAGATATACAGATGGCCAAAAGACATATGAAAATATGCTCAAGATCAGTACTCATCAGAGAAATGCAAATCCAAACCACAGTGAGCTATCACCTCACACCTGTCAGAATAGCTACCGTCAAAAAGTCCACAAATAACAAACGTTAATAAGGATGTGCAAAAAAGGGAACCCTAGTACGCTATTGGCGGGAATGTAAATTGGTGCAGCCACTATGGAAAACAGCATGGAGGTTCCTCAAAAAACTCAACATAGCACTGCCGTATGACCCAGCAATCCCACTCCTGGGTATATATCTGAAGAAAATGAAAACACTAATTTGAAAAGATATATGCACCCCATGTTCACAGCAGCATTATCTACAATAGCCAAGATATGGAAACAACTTAAGTGTCCATCAACAGATGCATGGATAAAGAAGATGTGGTATATGTATATACAATGGCATATTACTCAGCAATAAAAAATAATGAAATTCTGCCATTTGTAACAACTGGGTAGACCTAGAGGGTTTATGTTTAGTGAAATAAGTCAGTGAAATAAGACTTATATGTGGAATCTAAAAAATAAAATGAATGAATACAACTAAACAGAAACATACTCGCAGATAAAGAGAACAAATTAGTGGCTACCAGTGGGGAGAGGGAAGGGGGGAGGGACAAGATAGAGACAGGGGACTAAGAGATACAAACTACTATGTCTAAAATAAATAAGCAACAAGTATATATTGTACAGCACAGGGGAAAAGAGCCATTATTTTGTGATAACTTTAAGTGGAGTATAATCTATAAAAATATTGAATCACTGTGCTGTACACCTGAAACTAATAAAATATTGTAAATCAACTATACTTCAATTTAAAAAAATAGTTGATGGCTAGCTACAAATGCAATAAAATAATTAAAACAAGAAAAGCTAGCAAAATAAAAATGAGAAACTTTTTAAAATAAAAGATTCCATCAAGCAACTAACTTTGATGAGATTTTTAAAAAATCACATAAAGTATTGATAGCTTTTACTCTTTGAATTTTTGTTTTACATAGAACTAGTTAGTCAAGTCAAGCAAATTAATATAACTACAGGATGAATATGGTTAGAATGGATTCTCTCTCTGCATGACAACATCATGAACTCTGTGCTTTTTCAGCTGCTCTAGAGAGAGCATAAGCAGAGGTGTGAACCAATGTAAGGTAATGTGATGTGATATAATGTCATCATGTGATGATGTGAAGCTGATTCCATTGCAGGCATGATCACACGACTCCGCCACCCTGTGTCAACGAAGGCCAACAAGGTTCCCATCTCCGTGTCCTTGGGAAGTGGTATGGACATGCCCTTGGGTTCTTAAACTCCATTTCCTACCATTTTTCATTATATATATATATATATATATATATATATATATATATGTGGTTAATTTACTGGGAAAAAAAAGATGGAAGACAGGGAGGAGATCCCTATTCAGCTTGTGTCAGGGAGGGCTTCAGCTCTAATATGTTCATTCGTTTTCTTAAACAAACTGAAACCTTTTCTGTCCTCCCAACCTAACTCTGTAATCTCCCCAGCATTACCAAAAAGACTGACCCAGTCATCAGCCTCTAGAACCCCACTGCCTGTCCTTTCTTCTTCTAGGATTCTCTGCCTGCTCAGGGGAGCCAGTTTGCAACCTGGATCACAGCTTAATTTATTTTATAAGAAAATGTAATGATATTTTACTAAGCTAAGGGCACTGAGCACATTTTGACACCAAGTCTTTCCAAGATGCCTCTGGTTGGCAAAGGTTATTTCACTCTAAATTTTCTTGTCAATAATTGTAGGTGCTTCAGGAACAATACTGTTCTGGTGACATTATCATGTGGTCTAATAGATCATAAGATCATATCACTAAGGATTTTCTTTTTAAGTGATCAACTTAAAATTAAAAGGTCTTGCTGTTCTTCATATTGTCAGTGTTAAACTCTCATTGGAGAGGGAACCACTTGGGAAGCTGTTAGCCCCAAAGCCTTCTATTCTCATCCTAAAGAGGGTCTGTCTTGCCTTATTAGGAATCTGGGAACTGAAAAGAGAAGAGATTACGCTGTTGAAGGAGCTGGGAAGTGGCCAGTTTGGAGTGGTCCATCTGGGCAAGTGGAAGGGGCAGTATGATGTTGCTGTTAAGATGATCAAGGAGGGCTCCATGTCAGAAGATGAATTCTTCCAGGAGGCCCAGACCATGATGTAAGTTTCTCCTGAGGAATGGTGGTTTACCCTCACCATGAGGGGACATTCATGCTAACGGATCTGTCCCTAACATTTGCAAGGCCTGAATCAAGAGTCCACATAGCATAGAATATATAACGGAATATTACTCAGTCATAAAAAAGAATGGAATAATACGATTTGCAGCAACATGGATGGACCTAGAGATGATCATACTAAGCGAACACAGACAAAGACAAATATCATATGATATCACTTATATGTGGAATCTAAAATATGACGCAAATGAACTTATTTACAAAACAGAAATAGACTCAGACATAGAAAACCAACTTATGGTTACCAAAGGGGAGAGGTCAGGGGAGGGATAGATTAGGAGTTTGGGATTAACATCTACACACCACTGTATATAAAATAGATAAGCAACAAGGACCTACTGTACAGCACAGGGAACTGTATTCAGTATCTTGTAATAACCTATAATGGAAAAGACTGTGAAAAAGAGTGTGTGTGTGTTTGTGTGTGTGTGTGTATCTGAATCACTTTGCTGTGCACCTGAAACTAACACAACATCGTAAATCAACTATACTTTAATTTAAAAATGCACCATTTTTCAACAGGAAAAAAAGAATCCACAGATCATAGATACAAATATTTAGAAGTTATAAGTCAATTTAACACCCATTACACAAAATTGGTTCTATGCGTCTCCTCTGACAAGTATACCTTCACAACAACCTGGAAGGTCGTATTCAAATTTAGAATTCTCAAGGCTCTTTAGAGAAGTCAGCCTCTGGACCATGCTCCCCAACCCCCGCAAAACTCCACTCCTCCCCTTTCTCTTCCCACCCCCAGCCCCATCCTGTACTCAGTGCCTATGTGCAGACATAGCATTCAGTACATCCGAGCTCCCTCTGTGTCTCCCACAAGCAACTATCTCGGCTAGGGGTAGGCACACCAACGGCATGGTTCACTCTTGGGGAGATAGACCAGGAAGAGTCTGCAAAGGTCCTGGAAGAGGCCTCAGTACTTTGTGGGCAGGGGATTCCAGAGTCCTGGTACCCCAAGAGTGATAAAGAGATACACTGGTTCTGAGTGGACATGTCTCCTTAGCCCTCTGGCCTCTTTGTCCTGTGGGGAGGGATGCGGTGGAATGAGGAACAGAGTGGGGCCCTGTAAAGCACATGCCCAAGGGCACGAGCTTCTAGTGGCCAGGACTAAGGCACTACTGAAAACTAACGCCCTACAACAATCCCAACACAGTGTGGTACAAGTCCTGTTCTCACCCTACTTCTTTCCTCATCTGATAAATGAAGATACCCTTCCTAATGGACCTCAGCTCCAAGCACAGCTCTCAACTCTTGGCAATTCATGTGTGTTCTCTCTCTCTAGCTCTCCCCCTCCCTCTCCCTCGCCCTCTCCCTCCCCCTCCCCTCCCCCCCCCCATGTATGTAAGTACAAAGAACTCTTTTAATGATTATACCTCTTGTCAGCATGGTGAATCAGACTTTGAAGGGTGACCAACCATCCATTTCTGCCTGGGACTTTCCTGGTTTCAGCACTGAAAGTCCCACATCCTGGGAAACCCCTCAGTCCCACGCAAACTGGGACAGTGAGCTGGCCATCCTACTCTAAGGAACCAATCAGCATGGTATGAAAAACAATGCTATAGCAGGCCTTTGGTCAAAGACACTTGAAACCATAAAGCCTAGCCTGCTACAGAGGAATAACATTTTTAAAAAATTTACTTAAACACTTATGTACAGTGTTTACAGGCATCTCTCTGAGTGCTTTATAAACATTAATGCATTCAATCCTCATAAGAAGGCTATGAGGGATGTACCATTGTTGTCTTTGGTAGGAAAACATTGTTGTGTTTGGTAGGAAACTAAAGCACAGAAATGTTAAATAACTAGCCCAAGGCCACCAAGCTAGTAAAAGTGGCAGAGCAGAGATGCAAACCCAGCAGACCTTCCAGTGTCCATTTCCTTAGTCATTCTTTTATGAAGACCAAAGGCACCCGGAGATTCAGAATAACCACTTTTACTGCAATTGCCCAATTGTTTGGAAGCAGAGGTACTATGCAAACAGAAGCCTTTGGCTGGGGCTGGCTTCACGGGCACACGACCTGCCCAGTGTTGAGGGCTCCTGCACTTAGAAGGGCTCCGCGCTTGGTTTAATGCCGTGCTGTCACCACTGAAATTCTTAATAATTCTTACACAAGGATCCCTGCATTTTCACTTTGCACTGATCCCTGCAAATTATGTAGTTCATCCTGTCTCTGGCAATTGTACTGTCATAAAACGGGGGAAGGGGTCCTTGATGTCAGAACAGAAAAATCCGACAGAAACTCCCTTAGGGTCATGGTATAACCCCTGTGTCATGGTGTAACTTTAAAAGATATTTTTTGCTATTAGAGAGCTGGTAATCCTACAGAATCCTAAAAAGTCAATAACAAATCACCTAGTCATCGAGAACGAGTCCAAACTGTATCATCAGGGGAAACTGTTAAATCTCAAATGTAACGGTCAAACGGAGGCCTGAAATGTGGGAGGTGTCAATTGACATGGTATTCCTACCATGTGCCCCCTGGGCAGTGACTGAATTTGCTCAAGGAACACCTTTTATTGGGTGATAGACCTTGGTCCCACCACAAGCTTTCCCTTTGAAGGGAGCAACGCAGGTCCCTAACACTGCTCAAATATGCATAACCCAGCCTTGAGTAACATGATAACACATGTCCCTATAGTTAAACTAAGGAGGAAAAAAATAACTGAATATTTAATGAATCCTCATCTGTTAAAAAAATTGTCAAGTTGACATGTTAAATTTAATTTACTCTACACATCTGAACATTAAAGAATCATCCTGTAATGCTCATCATCATTAATTTTTAGAGAAATGCAAATCAAAACTATGAGGTACCACCCCACACGAGTCAGAATGGCCATTACCAAAAAAATCTACAAATAACAAATGCTGGAGAGGGTGTGGAGAAAAGGGAACCCTCCTACACTGTTGGTGGGAATGTAAATTGGTGCAGCCACTATGGAAAACAGTACGCAGGTTCCTCAAAAAACTAAAAATAGAGCTACCATATGACCCAGCAATCCCACTCCTGGGCATATACCCTGAGAAAACCATAATTGGAAAAGATACCTGCACCTCTATGTTCATAGCAGGACTATTTTTTTTATTGGGGTACAGTTGCTTTACAATGTTCTCTTAGTTTCTGTACAGCAAAGTCAATCAGTTATACATATACATATATTCCCTCCTTTTTAGATTTCCTTCCAATTTAGGTCACCACAGAGCACTGAGTAGAGTTCCCTGTGCTATACAGTAGGTTCTCATTAGTTACCTATTTTATATACAGTAGTGTATATATGTCAGTCCCAATCTCCCAATTCATCCCACCCCCCCTTCCCCCCTTGGAAACCATAAGTTTGTTTTCTACATCTGTGACTCTCTTTCTGCTTTGCAAATAAGTTCATCTATAGCAGCACTATTTACAGTAGCCAAGACATGGAAGCAACCTAAGTGTCCATCGACTGATGAATGGATAAAGAAGATGTGGAACATATATACAATGGACTATTACTCAGCCATAAAAAAGAATGAAATAATGCCATTTGCAGCAACATGGATGGCCCGAGAGATTATCATACTAAGTGAAGTAAGTCAGACAGAGAAAGACAAATACCATATGATATCACTTAGACGTGGAATCTAAAATATGACACAAATGAACTTATCTACAAAACAGAAACAGACTCACAGACACAGAGAACAGACTTGTGGCTGCCAAGGGGAAGTGGGGTGGGAGAGGGATGGAGTGGGAGTTTGGGGTTAGCAGATGCAAATTATTATATAGAGAATGGATAAACAACAAGGTTCTATTGTATAGCACAGGAAACTATATTCAATATCCTGTAATAAACCATAATGGAAAAGAAAAAAAGAAGCATCCTGTAAATTGATAAGAATAGATCAATTACATAAGGACTAGTTGATGAACATCATAATAGCTGTCATGACCTACTCGAAGTACTATGTCACGTGGTTATTCTTTTCTAAGTTTATCATCAAAAAAATAACGTCACAATAATGCAAAATGAAATTTTTTTAAAAAGGAAAATCAGAACTAATCTCACTTCTCTAACATGGAAACTATTTTCATTTTACCTACACCCTTCATATTCTATTTTTTTTAAGGAAATGTTTAGACATGAAAGTTGGATGCTTTAAAATGGAAATGACTTCTCCTAGGGTATAGCTTCCTCCAAATCAGCCATGGAGTTCTCAAGATGCCACGAGACTAAGCAGGATTTCTGAGGCAACAGACCACTGCTTCCCCGATTCTCTGTAGCAAAGTTGAACAAGCACCCAGAACAGCTTAACGGCTGCTGAGGTTGTCAATATCCAGGAGGAGGCAGCATTTTTCTGCTTCCAAAGGCTAATGCTCCCAGAATCGGACCCTTCCTCCGTTCCACTAGAAGGGGGGAAATTAAAACACACAAAAATCTGACAGTGATTCTTTTTCAGGACATCTGGAAAATGCAGTATGGAAATTCAGTATTGAACTTTGAACATCTGTTGTTTCCAGGAAACTCAACCATCCCAAGCTGGTGAAATTCTATGGAGTGTGTTCAAAGAGATACCCTATATACATAGTGACTGAATATATAACCAATGGCTGCTTGCTGAGTTACCTGAAGAGTCATGGGAAAAGACTTGAGCCCTCCCAGCTCTTAGAAATGTGCTATGATGTTTGTGAAGGCATGGCCTTCTTGGAGAGCCACCAGTTCATACACCGGGACTTGGTAAGGAAAGAAAGCTATCCCCAGCTCCCTCCTCCAGCGATGGGGCCACTGGGAGGGACGGCAAGGAGGGCATCTTCACTTATACTTGGCTCACTTGTGACATGCTTAAGCGCATGACATTTTTGTAATCAAAGTCACAATTTCACAATAAAATACTTGAAGTATAGAAAGAGTAGAAGTAGCCATCAAGATCTATGTAGTTAGGTTGCGGTATAAAGGAAAACAGATGGAAAGGAAAGACTGTGGTCACTTTCCTGTTTCCCGGAACCATTTAACCCAAGGTTACCTTTACTCCAGGAAGGGTTTAGTGCTAAAGGAGTTGTTCAGTACCATAACCAAAAATACAAGAAATGAAATTTGTGTGTGTCTCTGGGTCAGGGTGGGCATGGAGAGCGTTCTGCTTGGTTTGCACTGGTATTGATTGATCTTTAAGATCTTCTTGTGCTGAACAGCAAACCTGTCATGCACCCTAGGCCAGTGTATTTGGGGTTCCCAGCGCAGCAGTTACGCCTTCAAAGCGCCTGGTAATGCACGGTGCCCTAGCAGTGTGGAGAGGGAACCCCTAGACATGATTTTTGCCTTCTCATTGATGAGCTCATGTTCTGTGTTTAATGTCTAATACCTTTCGTGCTGTTTGACAAGGATGGATGCTTGAGGCAAAATACTTATGGGAGCACATTTTCATTCTGAAAAATGGAAAATTGCGAAGGAAAAAAGACAACTCCTATACTCTAGATATTTCCTTTGAAATAGAGCATTTGGGGTTGCGATAGGCAATCTTCCATTTTGCTGAGAATTCTGCCAAAGAAAAGGAAAATGTCTGATTCTGACGCCAGGGGATTCTTGGTCATCTTTACTACTTGGTAATTTTGCTTTTCCTCTAAAGGCTGCTCGGAACTGCTTGGTGGACAGTGACCTCTCTGTGAAGGTTTCTGACTTTGGGATGACGCGGTAAGCCAATTCCCACAGGGCAGCCAATGCAACAGGGGTTTCCATTCACATCAAAATGCGGATATAGAACCTGCTCTCAATCAGGGGCTTAGAAACCGGGATCCCCTCCCCCACTCTACCTCTGCCCACCTCATTTCTCCACCCATAAGATGGGACTGTTCTTCAGAAATTGCCCCAAGTCCTTTTTAGTTCTTTCAACACCTTGATAAATATTTCCTAAACTTAAGAATAAATTCCATGAAAATCTTAAATGTTCAAATATAACATGTTACAGCCAGACATACAACCCACAAAAGTTTAAAGAGCCTTGATTGAGTGAGTGTGTGTGTGTGTTGTGGCTCCTTCACCCCTTCTGGCTGTTTCCTCTTAACACTATATGTTCAAATGGACAGGGCAGTAACACTAGGACAATTTTTCTTGCCATTTTATTAAATTTCCTGTATCATCAGGTAAGGCAGTAGACTCAGATTCTCTCGGTGAGCACTCTAGCAACACTTCAGGATTTGAGAAATTAGTTTGAGTATGACAGCAGTTTAACAAGAGTCTTCCATTTCCTGAATTCTGAATCCTTATACTATGTAAGCCTCAGAGTCAATTTTCATGGCTTTACATAGGAAATGAAGACATACATGGTAGCCTTTCCATTCAACAAACATTTATTGAGTGCCTACGCAGTGCCTGGGCCTTATGAGAGATACTGAAATGTATGGGATACTCCCTGCCCTCAAACTGCCCATGGTTTAGTCTACAGGGCAAGCAGATGTCCCTGCCATTGAGACAAAATACAGCTATAAAGTTGTGCCCACTCAACATAAACTCATGTCATTCTGAGGAGAGATAACGCAGTTTCAAAGCGATCTGAAGAGGTGACGAAAGCCAGCTCTATGTTTAGCCAGCATGGCCCTAAAACACCATAGGAAGATCTATTTTTTTTTTAAGTCTTCTCCAAATTTCATTAGAGAAGCTGCTTCTCTTCTGGGACCCCTCAGTGTTGCCAGGGTGTCCCTTTAGCTGCGTGCTCCCTGCCACCCTCCTCTGACCATGCACTTCCTCTCCAACGCCCACACTTCGAATGTGCAGCTCGCCTGAGCGCAAGAGAAAAAGCTGCTCACAGCTGCTCAGGACAGGGAGAGGCTCCCAGGCCGAGGGAGCTGATCCCACTTTGTTCTCAAAGCAGAAATATGGGCTGTTACGCCAGCATCCAGGGAATATACTGTCAAGTTCTTTGTAACTTAGGAAAAGGGGGCTGCACGTCTTGCTCTAAATAAGGGATCCTGGAGGCCATGCACCAGGCCCTGTTGGTCATGAAGCTCTGGGGTCACATTAGTCAGATGCCTGTGATTGAACTTGGTCCTGATGATTTGAAGGAAGGTTTAGGTCATGAGCAGAGCCCAGTCAGGGGTGTCAGGGTTGTTTCTGAGTGTCTGGTGGTGTCTGAGGAGCTGAGGGGGCTTGGGAGGGAAGTATGGAAGGTGCTATATGTAATCTTATGGAAGCATTATTTATTATTACTATTATTAATATTTCCCAGAATGATTTGCCACACCAGCTTTTTCAGCTATTTTAAAGTACAATAAACATCTCTAACACATTTTTGTGTGTGAAGTTTTCCTATAAATTATATCCAAAGTTTCAGTCTCCATCATTTTCATTTTTCTATTTTCTCGAGTTAGTAGTCATTATTTACGTGTTTTTTGTGGGCTTCTCCTTTTTTAATTGTACAAATAATATATGCTTATTGTAAGAAATATAGCAATAGTGTATAAAGCAAAAAGTAGAATCTACCCCCCCACCCATTCCCCTTATTTTCAGCACTAGGAGTAACTATGGCTGCCACATGCAGTGGATGTCCTTTCAAACCTGGTTCCTAAGTGTACCCAAGCATGGACACAAATATGGACATTTACTGTTTGTCCCCACAGCAATGGAATCACACTACCTATACATGCTTTTGCACTAACCATAAACCATAGGCATCTTTTTATTTTGGTCAGTGTAGAGTGATCTCTTTTTTCATGGCTGCATACTATTCTATTAATGTACCATATTATATTTAATCACTCCTCAGCCTGGGGACATTGAGGTTGATTGCATTTTTATCGTTATTATAAACGTAAGTGTACTGCATATCTTGAGCATATATTTTTATGGTCTTGATAACTTCATAGGATATTATTGCTGTCCATCATTGTTTACAATAGCAAAAGATTAGAAGTTACACGGTTAAACAAATTACGTTAATCCGTAAGAAGGAAGACTAGTCAGCCATTAAACATGATGCTGTAGGAGAATGTAACCATGGGGAAAATGTTCTTGATATGCCCTTAAAGGAAAAATAAAAGCAAACCTCAATACAACAGAAACCCAACTTTGTTCAAAGTATATATAGAAAAAAAGATTGGAAAGTACAAGCGAAAATGTATCTTGAGTGGTGGCATGTGACAGGTTATCTTTGGGGTGGGATTCGGAGTGATTTTACTTTTACTTGTTTGTGTTTCTTTCTATTCACCAAATATTTTGCCTTCGGATTTTGCTATTTTCAAAGTTAGAGATCATTTTTTTAAATGCTTACAAGTCATAAGCAGCCTCTAGCTAAGCTCACACACCGAAAGGAAGCAAAAGGTCTGGAAAACCAAGGCCCTCCGCTGAGACCGGACGGCTGTATGTCCTGCATACTTGGCTGAAGGACTGTGTTGATGTTTTCCTCTGCAGGTATGTTCTTGATGACCAGTATGTCAGTTCGGTAGGAACAAAGTTTCCCGTCAAGTGGTCAGCCCCAGAGGTGTTTCACTACTTCAAATACAGCAGCAAGTCAGACGTATGGGCGTTCGGTAAGAATGTGGCCACGTGGGACCCAGCCCCATTGCATAAGCTGGCTTCCACAACAGGAAACCACAAGAGCAGCAACATCCATTTTCAGCAAAAGCTCTGGGCACTTACAAAATTACATGTATGGTCAGAGACAAGCAACGGATTGAAGAAGGTGACGGTGACCCTTTCTTGTGCTGGTGTTAGGATGTCTGCCACGTATTGTATAATTGGCATCCTGCTAGCACCTTCTCATAAAATCAAAAGGGATAAAAGCTTTCCCACTGAAGATTTCAGTTTTCAAAAAGGAGTCACCGAAAACTAAAACCCAGTTTGCATGAGGTACAAAACGGTGAAGGGCTTAAAATGAAGTCATCGACTTTCTGCACGGAAGCGGGGTGATAATCATTCCCTTCTGAATTGACCAGTTTGGGGGGCATGCCTGGTGTAAATACCAAACATGACTCAGCACTTTCTTTGGCCCATCCCAACTTCAACTAGTGTCCCTGTTAAAATTCATCATTTAGGTCAGGGGTCAGCAGACCATGGCACAGGACCAATTCCAGTGGCCTGTTTCTGTAAGGAAAGTTTGATCGGAGCACAGCCATGTCCTTTGTACATATGGTTTATGTATTGTCTGTGATTGCTTTTGTGCTTGCAACAGTAGCTGTCACAGAGGCTGCATGACCCTCAAAGCCTAGAAAACTTACTTTGTGGCCCTTTATAGAAAGAGTATGCTGACCCCTATTTTATTGAAAGATCTATATTGAAATTTAGTAAACGTAATTAGACAACAGAGACAATTCTTAAATTGTGATTCTGTAGATTTTCTGGTATTTTTCTACATTGGGAGGAATATCAGGCTTGTTTAAAATCACTGTCAGATGAGCCCAGGATAAATATTCCAAATTATCATAAGGCTATGGAATCTATTAAATACAACTGAGAACTATTTCATGCCTGTCTGAGTCCATAAGCACAATTTGACTTTCTACATGACAGTCTGAAGAAAGGAAAATGTAGTCAGCTGTTTAGTTTTCTATGTGACAATTGTTAAAAATAATTATTCCTTTTGTAAAATTGGTACTGTTCATTGTAAAAAAAATAATAATCCAATGTATACAGAAAAAGGAAAAACCACAGAGAGCATTTTGGTGAATACTTGATGTCATTTTGTGCTGATGAACTTGTCAGAATTAGTTTCAATCTCTTTGTGTCAAATGATATGCCTTATGAAAGATATTTTTAAAAATCGGTATCCTTACTCCACAGTCACAGCTGGGTTTTGACCAAAACATTGCATTACCCAGGCTGACTGCTTACCTTATGTGCCAGAATTTGGCTCCAAATATTTTCTGGCTGTTTCCAAGAACTAAATTCATTCTTAAATAATCTGTCCCCAGTGAAGATACTCAAAATAAACCAGGACCTCTGAAAGCAATTCTCAAAGAGGAGTCCCACAGATATTTTAAGCAATGATATTATTCTTGAGATAAGTGGTTAGCCTTCCAAAGAGACAACTGTGAAAGGGGCAACACGTTTTCTGATGGTTGTTTTAGAATATTTGTTTAAAAAAACCCCACAGCCACCATAACTTGTAACATTGCCTTACTGTAAATATTTTACAAAAAAATCTGTAGCCCTAAAGGTCAAAGAAGTTTTGAAGTTAGTACTTCAGTTATGGTTCTAGAACAATTTTCTCCCTTCTTACATATTTCTAGTTTTCCAAGCTTTTGAAGCTGGCTGAGTGCTGGAATTCTCTGGCTTGGCCAGTACATCACAATGGCCACCATTTAGAGAGCATTTAAAATGTCTCCAGTGCCCTTCTAAATGCTCCGCGTGTTTCATCCTATTCAATCCTCTCGACAACTCTGTGATGTGCAGATATCCGCATATTACAGAAGGCAAGCAGAGCTGAGAAGGACTAAGAAAGTCGCCCAGCCTGTAAGTGGCAAACCTGGGCCTCAAAAGGCACGTCTGACTGGCCCCAAACGCAACCCTCTTGACCACCATGACCAGAACTCGGTTTCTTAACCTGGAGTCCACCATACACTGGATACTTCCAGAAAATACCCTGTGAACTTCCACACAAGGAGCCCGAAAACGCTGTGCATTCACTTCCCCGAGGAAAAGCTAATGCTTTTAATCAGATCCTTGAAAGGACACCTGACCCACAAAGTATTCTAGAACACTGTGGCAATAGAAAAGGAGGAGCGTTGCCCATGATTTTAAATTTCCACCAAAAGGTAATTTGATGGTGCAGTGAAGCTGTTGCCAAGGCAGAGAGAAAGGGCGAGGACTCCCATCCATTACTCCTAAGGGCTGGAGCTGGGGCTTGTCACGGTGGGTTGGACCAGGCCTCAGCCGCCTCTCTGAAGCAGCCCAAGGGCCTTGACCCCAGGGAGCTCCCCCTGCAGCTGCCCTGGCGGGTTCCCCGTTTCCCGGCAGGAATGGGCGTCCGGGTCTCAGGGAACAGGGAGAAGAGAGCCTGGGCTCCGTAAGCTATGGTCCAGGCCCGCCCTCCCTACCCCGTCCTCCATGCTTGGACTCATCCCCCAGGGATCCCGGCTCTGACCCAGAGCCTTCCTGACCTGCCGCGTGAAGCTCGTTCGACAAACTGTACCTTTTGACGCTGGCTCTCTCTCCTCTGTCCGCCGCCGCCCTCCCCATGGTGCAGGGATCCTGATGTGGGAAGTGTTCAGCCTGGGGAAGCAGCCTTATGACTTGTACGACAACTCGCAGGTGGTCATGAAGGTCTCCCAGGGCCACCGGCTCTACCGGCCCCAGCTGGCGTGGGACACAGTCTACCAGGTCATGCACAGCTGCTGGCACGAGGCGAGTGATCCACTGGCGGGAGCGGGCACGCGCCGGGCGCATCCGGGCCGGTGGCTGCGTCACCGCCGGAAGAAGCGTTTTTGAGGCGGGGACGGGGGGGGGGGGGGGGGTGGGGGCACCTGCTACAGAGCAGGTGGAAATGGCCCTGGGCCCCTGCCCTCAGGTGTTTGTGATCTGAAACCAGCACTGTAGGCGCCAACAACTTAACAAACAACTTGTATCAGCAGTGTTCTAAGGACTTTACGAATATTAACTCATTTATTCAACAGGAAACACACTATGAGTAGGTACTCTTATCATGGCTAAACGAACAGAAGTGGAAACAGAGACCCAGAGAGGTTAAGTGACTCGCCCAAGCTCACACAGCTAGTAAGAGGCAGGCTGGCTAGTGTCAGAGGCCCTGTTCTCAACCACAACACTAGAGGGTCTCTCCTCAAGGAGAAAATGTGTAACAGAGAACAAATAACACGTGTAGAGAGCACAGAATGGACAGCAGTCTGTTCTCCCTTCCCCTGTCTCCCAAGTGCTGAATAAAAGCCTTCCATGCAGGGAGAGAATAAGAGTATCTTTTTTTGTGGGACTGAAAACAGAAAGTAGCTTATAATTGTATGTGCAAATTAGAAACATAGACAAGTAAGTACAGGAAGAGCTCAGAGGACACAGGGAGCCCAGCTTCCGGAATGCATCGTTATCTGAGCCAGGTCTGGAAAGCCCTACAGAGCTTCCCCAACTATGTGGGTGGAGACACAGTTCAAGGGTGTCCAGGTGAGAGCGACCAGCACAAGCACAGGTGGGGAGGCAGGAATGAGCACTGCATGCTTGGCTGGAGCTGTGGTTGGAAGGGCTGGAAATGAGTTTGGAAGAGTACGTCTGGTCCTGTAGCCTGAATGACAAGGAGAGGAGTGTGAGTTTGGCTTTCTATAGGCAACACGGAGCCCCTGAAGACATTTGCGAGTGATGTGATAAGAGACTTCTAAGAACATTCATCTAAGAGCCCGCAGCCCATAGCCATTATACGGTGTGGCCTCATTGACAAACGGGCCTAATGCTGCCGTCATGCGTTCACACATTCATTCATTCACTCGTAAGAGACAGATCAGTGTCGTGGTTAAGCGTGTGGACTCTGGAGCCAGAATGCTAGCTCTGGGTTGAATGCTAGCTGTGGGACCTTGCATAAGCCTCCTAACATCTCTGTGCTTCACTATAAAATAGTACTTAACTGATAGGATTATTGTGTGGATTGAATGAGTTAATATTATAAAGTCCTTAGAACAGTGCCCGGTATACAGTAAGTGCTCTAAGTGGTTGTCGTTGTTGTTACATATTAATAGAGCAGCTGTGCACCAGGCACTATGCGGGTGCTAGGAATAAATGACTGCACAGGATTTAAAGAGTTCCTCATCTCTTGTGTTGGAGCCTAGAATTCCACTTTGGAAGAGTTACTGACTGCATCACGTAACATTTTATCTTTTAGCTTAAATTCTTCTTGGAATGTGGGCACTTGGTGACTTCCCACCCAATGTCACTTGAAATACTATCTAAGGCTCTCCCACTCTTTTTTACCCCAAATGTAAAGGGGATGAGAGCCTTAGGCAGCACTAGAGGGTCAGAGAAGGGTTAGAGACCTGGCACTGCCCACAACCAGGCAGACTCACTGCTGTCACCTGGCCGATGGAGAAGAGGAGCAGACAAGGGTGTTTGAGTTGAAGCTGGGACCCTCCCTGGCCCTCCCCACTCCAGCTCCTGGGAATGTGCCTGCACCATCAGATGGACAGGGGGCCCTGAACAGGAAGGAACTGCCTTCTTCCTACAGTTGGTCCATGAAAGTGTGAGGATTGGGGCAGAATCCATTGAGAGGGGGTTGCACGGGGGCAGTCCCCAGCTGAAGGTCCTGCTTATAGTGAGTGTTTTGTAGTTCAGTCTCCCTTCTTTTTGGTATTTTATTTCACAATTTTGGGGAGAAAATTCACAATTTTCATTAGATTCCAGTTTAGCTTTCCCGTATTTCTTTGTACAAAAATGAACACGTATGTATAGGTGTGTGGTTTTGTTTCCCTTTCTTTCTTACAAAAAAAAAAAAAAGAGCATACAAATTCCTCTCCACAGGCATCGGCCCTCTAGCAACACAGACCATTGTTAAGCTTCTGAATTCCTGCCGATCTGATAGACGAGAAATGGCATTTTAGTGCAGCTTTCCTAGGTACATCTTTCATTATGAGTGAGGCATATTTTGAAGAGCATATGTATATCTTTCTGAGAATTATATGTCATATCTTTTCCCTTTTTCTATAAGGTTTTTTTTCCTCCCACCTCAATTTTAAAGATCCCTTTAGAAATTCAGGAGATTAATACTCTATCTCTGACATAAATTGTAATTATTTTCTCCCAGTTTGTCACTTATCTTTGATTTAATTTATGATGTTCTTTGCCATGCAAAACTTTCTTTTTAAAAAAATACAGTTGACTACATCATTATTTGCTTCTTTTGCTTCTGGAAACTGAGTTATAGTTAGATAGGCTTTGCCACACCCAGATTGCAAAGGCGTTCACTCAGATTTTCCTCTAGTACTTTCATGGTTTCATTCTTTTACATTTAAGTGTCTGATCTAGTCTGTTTGTTTTGGTATATGGAATAAAAAGTATGGATCCAAAGATTTTGTTTTCTAAATGACTACTCAGTTGTTGAGGCACCATTTATTAAAAGACTATGTTATCCCCAGCAATAACAGTCTATCGAATGGTGTCAAAATACCCAGTAACAGGATAGTAAATTTGCATAGGCATTTGGATTCATTTTGGGACTTTCTCTTCTGTTCTCTGGTCTCTATTCATGTGTTAGCACTGTATTGTTTTAATTACAGAAACTTTATAACACTTCTTTTAATGTCTAATTTTTTTGATTAATTTTTGTTGGAGTATAGTGATTTACAATGTTGTATTAGTTTCTGCTGTATTTAACATGTTTTAATACTAGGTAGGCTAGCACCCCCTCATTGCTCATCTTTCTTTATAGTTTTCTTAGCTATTTTACATATTTAAAAATCCACAAACTAGATAATCAATTTGTTCAGCTTGAAGCCAGCTTGTTCATATTTTGGAGGAGACTGTATTTGGTTTGTATTTTAACTCGGGAAATTGACCATCTTTATGGTATTGGTGCGTCCTATTCAAGGACAAGCAATGTTTTCTTCTATGTGGTCAAGTCTACGTTTGTGTTTTTCAGCAGCGTTTTAAAGTTTTCCTCATTTGTGGGGGGTACATTTTTGTTCATATTTTATTGAGGTGTTGTTGCTATTGTAAATGGGGTTTTCTCTTCCATTACATCTTCTAATTGGTTATTGTACACATATAGGAAGGCTACTGGTTTTGTAAGTTAATTTTATATACTGCTCTCCTGGTGAATTCCTTTATTATTTGGGTTGGTTCTATCATTAATTCTCTTGGTTTTCCAAGGTCTGCAGTCGTATCTTATGCAAATAAAGATACTTTTTCTTCCCCAATTCTTAGGGCTCTAATTGTTTTCTCTTTAGAAGAAATGTCTATAGTGTTTCCACATTGTAAAATTTGCTAGTTTTAGGACTGAGGTATAAATATTTTACATAGTTTATTTTTAATCATAGCCCTCATAAACTAAACCATTGGGTTTTTCTTTTATTTAGCTTCCAGAAAAGCGGCCCACATTTCAGCAACTCCTATCTTCCATTGAACCGCTTCGGGAAAAAGACAAACCATGAAGAAGAAATGAGAAGTTCTGATGAGAATGAGTGTAAATGTTGGCCAACATTTTCATTCTTTTTAAGGGATGTAGCAAAGCACAGACATTGTAATTTAGCTAGTTCTTCTTAATGGTATTTTGTGTGCTGTTTGTTCTATTATCTAGAAATGAACAAGGTAGGAAACAAAAGATTTCCTTGAAATTTAGGTCAAATTAGTAATTTTGTTTATGCTGCTCTTAATATTATACTTCCCAGCCTATAGCAGAAGCACACCTTCTGATTGATTGCAAAATAGAGAGGGTGTGTACCATATGTAAAGATTGAACAGAATTGAAAAATTGTTGGATATTTGTTCTTTTCGTAATATCACCACTATCATGATAATTAAATATGCTATTAGCAAGTATGGAAATTGTGACACTTGCCTTCATGTTTCAATGTTCTCAATCTTTAGCATGTATGAGAATCAAATGGAGAGTTTATTAAAACACAGGTTCCTTAGGAACTACCCCAGAGATTCTGGTACAGCAGGTCTGAGTGCAGCCCAAGAATTTGTATTTTTAACAAGCTCCCAGATGTTTCTGTGCAGTCAGTCCAAACTGCCCTAGGGGACCTCATTATGTGGTGGGCACCGTTAGGTGGTCCATAATTCAATCCAAATGATCCAATTCTCATTTGATATCCAAATCAGTAAAATGAATTCATGTCATTATGTACACAAATATAAAACTAAAGTTAAATAACATAATTCAATAATATACTATGTGTCACACAGACACAATTTTTAAAGATGCTAAGGTATAACTTGATGCCTTTTTCCTTACACTTAACTATTTTCCATTTCAACTCAAGTATAACCACGATCTTGTATTAGATTGTTGCTTTGTACAGTACTCCCCGCTTATCTTCAGGGGATACATTCCAAGACCCCCAGTGGATGTCTGAAACTGAGGATAATACCAAACCCCATAGATACTATGTTTTTGCTATACATACATATCTATGATTAAGTTTAATTTATAAATTAGGCACAGTAAGAGATTAACAGCAATAACTAATAATAAAATAGAACAACTAGAACAGAATACTGTAATAAAAGTTATGTGAATGTGGTCTCTCTGTCAGAGTATCTTACTGTACAAATTGAATGCCTTTTCCATTTTAAGTAAGCATTTACACACTGCGGCCATAACTTTTGCAGTTTGAGGTGTGACAGCAAAACTAGTATGAATTTCTTTTTCTTTCTTCGCAATGTCACCGATGGAAGATTTGGTCTTACCGTAGGTTTCAGCCCCCTCAGCGTCTGATTTTTTTCTTTCCTTATTGAGACCTTTCACCTTTTTACTTAAAGGAAGCACTTTAGGTCTTATCTCTGGCATTTCCGAATCACCAGTATCACTCCTCTGGCGCTTTGGAGCCAGGATTAAGTAAAATCAGGGTCACTTGAACACAGTAGTGTGGCACTGCGACAGCAGATCTTATAACCGCAGCCACTAATTGACTAACGGGTGGGACATGCTGGCCAAAGGGATGATTCAGACCCCGGGGGAGCAGAGCTGAAATCGCGAGATTTTATCACGCTACTGAGAACGGCACGCACTTTAAAACATATGAATTCTTTATTTCTGAAATTTTCCATTTAATATTTTCATATAGTGGTTGACCGCGGGTAACTGAAACCGTCAAAAGTGAAACCGCAGATGGGGGGTGGGGGAGGGTGGGCGCTACTGTAATCGTTTAAAATCCTTGAGTTTGGGGCCCTGGGGCTTCTGGCTAGTTTGATAACTGAACTTTCTCTTTCGGTCTTCTATCTTGACACAAAGGTACAGGAGTCCTATTTTACCTTCTTATGGCTATTACTAAAAGGTGCCTTAGCTTTCAAGCTTCCTGGGAATGCCCACCCTCACGGTCTGGTACTGAACCCATAGGTTTTCATCATTTTGGAGTACATCATCGTCATGTCTGTAATGTCAAGAAGGGAAAGAGAAAGGTTATGTGAAGGGCATTATTACAGTGAAAAGACACTAATGAAACCCTGCTACCATTTTCCAGATATAAGTTAACAATCTCCTTTGAGACATTCACACCCTTCCTCATCCCGCTCACCCCTCACCCCCCAGCTATTGTGAATGATCCCTCTTGCTTATTTGTCTCTTGACATTTAAATAATGATTCCTTTATTTTCAGCAGAATCGACTTATGATAATAGTCTTCTATTTTTTTTTTTTACCACGGTATGAAAATCTCAATATATAATGAAATGTGCTGCTCTGATTCCGTCCACCAGAGATTTGCACCACAGACTGTTAAAGCCCCCCGAGAAAGATTTCTCACGCCCAAACTAGGTCTTCCTGGTCCCCCCCCCCCCCCCCCTGAAAGCTGTTTTCCTTTCTTCTTATTTTTACATATTTGATCTTCTAAAAAATGAAGCTCAGCAGGACTCTATGGGACCTTCCCGGGAACATGACCCCTCCCCCTGCCTCTTGTTTGTAGAAAATCTTTAGCTCCCTAGGCCTTCCCCAAGTTCCAAAGAGCAAATTTAATAAGAGAAATGAGAAAATGCAGGAACAAGGAAAAACAGTCAATCAAGACAGGAATAGTTTAGCCATAAATCAAAGTCAAGGACCTTTAGTTCCTCCTCAAGGGCTACAGATAATATCCTGAGCCGTATCCTTGAGCTGTTTTGCAGATACTAAAACCCCCACCAGGTGGAAGAACTTAACTGCATCCTGACCACAAGTAGACCCCAGACTGGTTAAAACCAGAAGGTTGATGATGCTGACTCCAGAAATACCACCCAATTACCTCACCACCAATCAATGAGAAGAATGTCCACAAGCTGATCAGGTCCCCTACGACCCTCACCCCTAATGTTGCCTTTAGAAGCCCTTCCCTAAGAGCCATCCGGAAATTCGGGTCTTTTGAGCAGGAGCTGCTAGTTCTCCTTACTTGACAAAGTTACTCTAACAGTATGCTGGTCACTGCGTAAAGTGAATTGATGGGTAGAGTTTGGATATTTCCACCTATTTAATCCATTTTAAATCAGTTTTCAGGTCTGTATTGGATGCTGTGCTCAGAACTGGGCTGGGGGCTCTGAGATATATAAAAGCATTACCAGCTTTGGTTCCTAACCTGATGGTGTAGACGCTCTAACACAACTCTTTTTCGACTGATTTTATAATTGATTTATACAAGAAATATAAAGCAACTGAAGGCATTGGGATACATTCCAAGACATATGGGAGGTCAAGAGTCCTGGACAGTCAGATGGCAACTTTGTCCCTGGAAGTGAAAAGCAGACTGAAGCCACAGAAACCCGAGCACAGAGCACACATAAGACCACACGAGTGTGTAAATCGAGTATTTACTGAGTGTCTGCTTCGTGCTCAGCACTACTCAGACATTGTGGGCAAATACAAAAGATTTAAGAGATTGGCAGCCCACTTCAGAGGGTGGCATTCAGTTGGGATCTCCATGCACTCCACGGTTAGAGAGCAGCGGAAGCGAGTTTCTATCACGGGTGCTCCGGAGGGGGGTTCACAGAGGCCCCTGGGGCTAGTTTGATGTTGTCAGGAAGATGGTGATCAGGCAGCTTGGAAGTGAGAAGGCAATGTCCTCCAATGGCTCTCTGGATTCTTCTCTCTTCTGTAGCCCTGTCACCCTGAAGAAGGCATGTTCCAGTCCAATCATCACTGGGGGAAATCACTAGAGTACTTAGATCAAGTTAATGTGAAGAGAGCATGACATCCTTTACACTTGAATTCAATCCAAGTGAACAGTGCGTGCTGTTCTCCATCCCTGCAGCTCCGTGTGTTCACAGGCACCGTCTTTAAGAGTGATCCACCCAGGTTCCACACCAGAGCCCAACACCTGCTCCTGCCACGTCTCCTTTCTTTTCAACTCCAGCAACACAACGGACATTTCCATTTCTATTACCCCTGAACAGCGTGTGAGGCAAAAGACAAACTTTCTCTATTCTCTTAGAGAAACATAGAAACACCTCTTTCAGGAAACAGAGAAGTCAAATCCCGAGGCAGAAACAAATACTAAAGGCGATGCAAGTGAAGATGCCCTCTCCTCAGGCATGTCTTCTTTGGACAACTTTTCCTGAACAGAGACACAGCTTTGACATTTAATGACATCCTTATAATCTCCTATGTTCTGTACTGTGAAATTAACATTTACATACAATAAGATCACCTCAAGAGGAAATAAAAGAGATTTTTCTAAAACGAAGTCTGAACATCATCACTATTTTGGAATCCTGGATTATTTTCTCCTTTACTCAAGCCCACGGAGCCATAAGGATTTTCTTCACTGCTTGCTTGATTTTTCCTGTTAAATAAAGTGAAGTCACCTTAATATTGTGATGTTAGAATGACACGGCCTCCCTTGGACTCCACTGGGCCCAGGCATCTTTTTTGTCTCAGCATCTAATCACCTGTATTCATTTGCATACCAGCCCCCTCTCAATGGACCATAGGCACCCAGAGCGCATCGGATTCACTTCTTTAGGCCCATGATTGGTCGGCACGATGGCTGGCAGAGCACAGGAGATTGGTTAGGGTATAAGCGCTGGAGTCAGAGAGCAGAGGCCTCCGTGTCTCAGTTTGCCTATTTGGCAAATGATGGCAATCATGTGAAGTCAATGAAATAATGCTGGCAGAGTACTCACGGTACTTGGCATGTAATCCTCAATAAATATTGACCATTATTATTATTTTTAGGAACTCAGTGATCATTCAGCCAATCACTTCATTTTAAAAAGCTTCCCCACTAAATTATTAACTTCCAAAGTATAAAGATCAGGGTAGGCCTGCTTTGTAGTACAATAACCAGCTTTAGAAACCAAGCATGTATCCTCATGTGTTACTGACTAGCCGTGCAAACTTGAGAAAGTTTCTTGGCCTCTCTGAATCTCAGTTTTATATATACATGAAGATAATTACGTATTTACATCATACAGTCACTGAGAACACTAATGTAAGAAATACATGAGCACGGTTGACAGTCTTATTTTTGTACCTTCTATTAACATAGTGTGTAGCATGAAGGAGGGGCTTCCAAATAAGTTCTTTAGTGAATTAACTTTGGAATAGCGTCTCATGTGCAAGTTTTTAGTATGTAGAGGAGTGCTTGTTAAACTGTAATGTGTGTCCAAGTCTGCAGGTCTTACTAAAACAAAGATTCTGCTTCATTGGGTCTTCAAAAAACTGATCGTTTTTCAGAAATACTCATAGACTTAGAAAACAAACTTATGATTACCAAAGAGGAAAGGGCAGGGAGGGATAAATTAGGAGATTGTGATTAACATATATACACCACTGTATATAAAACAGATAATCGGGCTTCCCTGGTGGCGCAGTGGTTGAGAGTCCGCCTGCCGATGCAGGGGACACGGGTTCGTGCCCCGGTCCGGGAAGATCCCACATGCCGCAGAGCGGCTGGGCCCGTGAGCCATGGCCGCTGAGCCTGCGCGTCCGGAGCCTGTGCTCCGCAACGGGAGAGGCCACAACAATGAGAGGCCCGCGAACGGCAAAAAAACAAAACAACAACAAAAAAACCCAGATAATCAACAAGGACCTACTGTATAACACAGGGAACTCTATACTCTGTAATAACCTATGTGGGAAAAGAATCTGAAAAAGAAGAGATATATGTATAACTAAATCACTTTGCTGTACACCTAAAACTAACAGAACATTGTAAATCGACTATAATATAAAATAAAAATTTTTAAAAAGCCGATCGTTTTTGTTGGCTTTGGGAAGGGAACTTGGAAGCAAAGAGTGACAGAAGACTCTGTGTATCCTTTTGTACTGAAAAAATTTTAACTATATGAATGTATTCTAGTAAATGCCTATTTTAAAAAATGAAGTTACTTGGGAGAATAATATAGTGAAGAAAATTGAGCAAAATAGACTAGTGCATGTCAAAGTTGAAGAACATGTTTAAACAGCCGAAAGTGTGCAAAGAGTTTTGTAAGGTGCTATAAAATATGATTAACTTCAATTATATAAGCCCAACAAACGTAAATGACGTCTCAAGGTCAGAAAACAAATCTAGTGGCAGGGCAAGACTATACATCAGGTCTCTGGTGATTTAAATCCTCCATGAACTTGGATCTTCAACTCAAGAACAAATTAGAGGGTGCCTGACCCATCAACTCAGGGAACAGTAGGGCGTCTGTGCTATCAGAGGAGGGATGAAGAGGACTCGGGTGTAGCAGTTTGGAGCAAATCTCAGAGCTCATTCTCGAATGATTTCACAGTTCAAATCCATCACTAATCCAGCCTCTGAGGTCAGTTCTAGACCGAGGAGGACTCATCAGTAAGGATAACGCCCTGAGCCCACTCACTCCTGCTGGGCTTGGAGTGCCTCTTAGCGGTGGGGGCAATGATGCTGTGGGCCAGGCTGGAGTTTACCAGGGCACACCAGCCAACTCCAGGCTGGACATGTCCTGTATGGTGGGGCTTTGCTAGGGAGGCAAAGTGCTGATGAAATCTGGTAAATTTCTAGGGGATGCATAAGAATATGTAGCTGCGAAATTGTCCAAATAAGGAATTGGCTTGTACAACCTACCACTCACCGCAAAATTTCCAGTTAGTTTTCCCTAAACCTTTCTGTTTTAGGATAGATAAGTCTAAGAAAGGTCACTTACTTTCTTCGATCTCTGATGCCAGTGAAGATGAGCACAACAATACCAATTACTACCACTCCCATCACGACCCCAAAGATAATCAGCCATACGGTGACAGGTGGCTCGTAAGGGGGTGCCAGCGTCGGCTGAACCCCCAGAAACTCCAGGCTGCTGTCATCCAGGCGGAAAGCATCATTGATACGGCCCCGGGACATCCTATTCCCAAAAGCAAAACACTTAGGCAAAAGAAAACTGTGTGCAATTATTGACTCCCTACATCATTGTTCCCAAACGGATTTGATAAGGCTTATCCTAAAAATGTATACCTAAAAAAGCAATGAAATCAAAGTAAATAACCAGGTTCAGTGAAAGATTTGAGTTTTGACAATTATACATCCTTCCTATCTTGTAACCTAGATTAGGCTTGGAAACAGCTCCATTGGAAAATTAGGCTGCAAGTGTGGAAACGTGCAAATGGTTGGCATTTGTTCATTCGTGACTACTGCGTTGTAAAGGCAAAGTTGGCATGTTTGGTAAGAATTTCCCTTCTGTCAGGGTATGTCTACAATGATGTTATATCAAATAACGGAAAAGGACAACTGCATCCACCTCTTCTACAAATGAAACAGTCCCTCTACACAAGTCTTGACAGTTGTATTTTACAAATGAAAGGTGTTGACATCCAAAATTATCACTAAAAGGCAGCACTGGGGAGGAATACAGGGAAGGAGGCTTTGCCAAAAAAAAGGTGAAGATTATTTTTAAAACAAAAAACAGTGAAATGTTCAATATTCTAGATTGAAAACCAAAGTGTCTGGCATCACATCCTCCTGCCCTTGGGTATAGGGCAGGTCAGGAGGAGGTCAGAGTCCACCCAGAGAGAGAGAGAGAGAGAGAGAGAGAGAGAGAGAGGTCAAAGCAGCATTAGGCATGTCACCCCTGGCAACCTCTGCCTGAGAGTCTGGGCATTCTGGAAACAGGAAGTTTGAGGACCCCTGTAGCTTGCAGGAGGGCGGGGCTCCTTCATGATGATCTCAGCTGGCGCTTTTCCCCAGGACAAGTCACGTGGAGGCAGCCAGTGAGTCTCTGGGCGTACTCCGGTTGTAAACCCCACTAAACCAGATTTTCTAGGCCCACTCTGCCCAGCAAGTCTTGTTTCTGCTTCCGAAGATGAACAGCAGCTCAAGAGTGCCACCTAGTGAGCACTTCCTGTAGCAGTGAGTAGCTGAAGCCTCTTTTTTTTTTTTTTTAATGACAAGGGGAAACACCTACATCTCTCCATTATTCACTATTGCTGTTTTGGGAAACAGCTGAGGCAAATTGGGAAAACTGTCCCTTCTGAACACTCACCACCAATATCAAGTCCCTCTTTTGGAATGGAGGCTAACCAGTGTCTAAGGAATCCTATCCTTGCCTACCTTGTTTCAGACTTTGGTTAGTTAAATGGATCCTACATCAAAGTCCCTACAGCAAATGATGGCGACACCTGCCCATGTGCCCTCTGCTCTTACCATTTTCCGGGTGTGCTGGCCAGGCTTCCTTCAGCCAGTATCTGCTGCCTTTTCCCAAGAGCATTCTCAGGCCACAAGATTCGGCCCTGCCTGCAGGCCAGCAATGCTGGGAAGTTAGTCTCCCCTGTAAGCAGTTCTCAACCAGTGACTGATGGGAGGTGGTGAATAAATACCCCAGCTCTGATGGGACAATTGAGGGGCATAGTCTACGCCGTCTCCCAGAATTCCCAGCAGAATGGAGCTCTAGCTGCCCACAGTGGTAACCTGCTCATAACGTGTCCTTTATTACCTTCCTTCCATCCTGTCTCCTGTCCACATTCCTCCATCCGTGTTTCTTGAGGTCACCTCCCAAATAAACGACTTACACTCAAATCCTTGTCTAAGGACCTGTATCTGGATAAACCCAATTAAGACAATCCCCTTGCTATGAGATTCTGGAATTAAAACCCAAGTTTTTAAGATGAGGAAAAACATGTAAATGACTCAGAAGAGTGCCTGGCACTGTATAAGCACACCAAATATTTGCTACTGTTGCTGCTGCACTGGGGAACCCCCTGCCCTGCTATCATGCATTAGAAAGTGAAGTATCACCTGATGGCCTCTTCAACTTCAGTTCTAGGAATGATGTCAGACATATTTTTAGGTGAAGTGACAAAGAAGTTGAAGGAGATTCTTGGCTTCAAGTCACTCACCCACACGTCCTTCTCCCTGTGGAGAAACAAAAGAAACATCTTCCCTGGTGGCACAGAGGACACTGTAAAGAGAATGAAAACTTCTCCTGCTGGTGAAAAGGAGATGGGGGGAGGATCACAGGGTAAAGTAGGGAGACGTGGGGCAGGGCCCGTCATGGAAGGATGTAATTGTCCCAACAAGCTTAACAGGGCCCAAAGCACACGAACTCAACTGCATAAGGTGTGACAGCAAGTCTTGGCGCTGTTAGTTCTGCCACCGTATAAGAACAACAGTTTGGGGTTTTTTTCCAATCATAGAAAAATTTCAAACTGAAAGCAGTAGCAGAATCAGCAAGGAATCGTTGGTGACCCAGACTCGTGCTAAACAACATGGCAGGCAGCAATGGCCCTGTTCCATGGACAGAGGTGGTGCGTTGATATCTTCGAACCGTGCCCCTCCCAGCAAAAACCGTCATGTTACCCCCACCGTGAGGGTGATGAGCGGGGTTGACAGTACGATGTGACAAGACTCTGCTCTCACAGCTGCCAGACTGATCCTAATAAAACCCAAGGCAGATCACAGGGCTCAGAGCCTTCCTCGCCCGGAAGGAAAGCCAGTGGCCTTAGAACGGCTTGGGAGGCACACACGAACTTTCTTCTCGCCTCCCCACCCCCCTCCCCGGCCCAGTCCCACCATGACCACATCTCCCACTGGTCTTCTATTAGCTCACTGTGCTCCAGCCACACTAGCCTCCTGGCTGCTCCTTCAACAGGTGAAGGATATTTGTCCCTCGGGATCTTTCCACTTGCTATTTTCCCAGCTGAAACATTTCCCCACAGTCTGCACCTGTGACTCTCTTTCCTGTTTCAGCTATTTGCTCAAATATTAACAAGGCTTTCTCTGACCATTTTAGTTAAAATTGAACCCTACACACACACACACACACACACACACACACACACACACACACACACACACACACACACACACACCCCAGCACTCCCTAGCTCCTTTCCTGTTGAATTTTTCTCCCTAGCACTTATCACCATCGAATTCTACTACTTACATATTTACATATTTTGTCGACTGTCTATAACACACACACACACACAAAACAGATACATTAGAATATAAGCTCATGAATGAAAGCAGAGATTTCTGCCTTTTTTTTTTCAGTGCTGAGGGTGGATGAGAGCATTTGGGGAAAAGAA
Source organism: Aethalodelphis obliquidens (assembly GCF_003676395.1). Taxonomy (NCBI): domain Eukaryota; kingdom Metazoa; phylum Chordata; class Mammalia; order Artiodactyla; family Delphinidae; genus Aethalodelphis; species Aethalodelphis obliquidens. The sequence goes on along the minus strand of NW_020838038.1, from coordinate 2,373,033 downwards.
GGGGAGAGGAAAAGAGGAGAGAGGAGGGAAGGGGGTGGAAAGGGAAGAGAGAGGCAAGGAGAGGGCCATTTAATAATAACAGTGCTCTTGTCACCTACGAGTCAAATAAGTCACAATCATCCCTAAATAGACTGGCCCAAATTCCAGGAGATCAAAGAGATTTAAAAGTTATTAGGAGGTTTTTCTTAATTTCATTTGAATAAAAGTTGAAGCATAATATTTTCTTAGACCCAAGAGTAAGGGAAATACTGATTGACAGCACAGCAAATCAACTCACCCAAAAGGAATGGTCTTGTTTCTGACTTTTGAAAAATACTCTCTCATGGCGTACGCAACAGATGACCGGAACAAGTACATTTCACTGTCATTCCATTCGTACTGCAAATTCAAAACAAAAACATTGCTCAGTAGAGATCGTGGGGTACATTAAAACCTGATATTCTAAAAGCTTTTTTTTTTGGTCGCACCGTGCATCTTGTGGGATCTGAGCTCCCCGACCAGGGAATGAATCCACGCCCTTGGCAGTGAGAGCGCCAAGTCCTAACCACTGGACCGCCAGGGATTTCCCCACAAGCCTTATTTTTGAATTGTCTAATATGCCAAAGATTCTTGCTCTGCGTGACGTCAGTAACCTCCAACTTGAGTGTGCATCAGCATCACCTGGAGGGCTTGTTAAACCACTGAATCCTGGGCCTGGGCCTCAGAGTTTCTAATTCAGAAGGTCTGGGAGGAGACCCAAGAAATCGCATCTCTAACAAGCTCCCAGATGGTGGGAGCTGGTCCCGCTGCCACGCTTTAAAAACCATGGCGTTCACTGGCCCTTTTAATTTAGTTTGATGCAAGCTGAAATAAACACCCGGAGGGAAGGTTTATAGATGGGAGTCATGTGAGCCATTGGTTTTGGTTAAAATGTCCATATACTGTAAACAAATATGCTGAGTTTTTACTATTTTTATAGTAAATTCTTGGATATGTGTAAGTGTAAAAAAAAGAAGAAACTTGAGGTTCAAAGGAAAAAAATTTTTTTTGTAAACAAGGTAATTTGTTCTTGTGTTTCAGTGCTAAACCAATGGCTTGTGTATTTGCATCGTCCAGGAAAAACCTGTTGAAAGAGAAAAAAGCGTTCACTCTTTCCTCCAGTAGATGGCAGTAGAGATCATGAATAGCACGAAGTTTGCATCTCTCCCCCTTCTAGGAAAAACAATTACGAGATGATCATACTAAGTGAAGCAAGCCAGACAGAGAAAGACAAATATCATATGATATCGCTTATATGTGGAATCTAAAAGGATGATACAAATCAACTTATCTACAAAACAAAAACAGACTCACAGACGTAGAAAACAAACTTATGGTTACCAAAGGGGAAGTGGGGGAGGGATAAATTAGGAGATTGGGATTAACATACACACACTACTATATATAAAATAGATAACCAACAAGGACCTACTGTATAGCACAGGGAACTTTACTCAATATTTTGTAATAACCTATATGGGAAAAGAATCTGAAAAAAAAATGTGTACATGTATAACTGAATCACTTTGCTGTTCACCTGAAACTAACACATTGTAAATCAACTATACTTCAATTTTTAAAAATGTAATTACATTTTCAGAAGTAAATCTAAAATTTTAGCTGTTTAAAGAAGAGATTTCATTGTAAAGCAACTATACTCCAATAAAAATTTAAAAAATAAATAAAATAAATTTTAAAAAGGATTTCAAAGGGTTGCTACATTGACCCCAGCTTGATATCACACAGCTGTTGGAAAAAGTTGCTTTAATAGTAATAATGATATTATTAATATTATTACTAATATTCTGGTTACTATTTTTATATTCAAAAAAAGCAAAGGCCAAGTTCTCAAATTAGTGTCAAAGATCCAGGTGGACTTTGCCATGAAATAGCTTGAACTGGGCAGTTATTCTGGCTAAAAGTATGGTTCTGGTCTCATCAAAGCAGCCTCTCGCTCAGTGAATAGGCCTCAGAACGTTACACCATCAACCCCTCTGAAGACTACCGATCCCTCACTGCATGGAAAGAGAACATGGGGACACATGTCAAGAAAAAAGAAGATAATTGAAAAGGATCCTGACCTACCAGATACTTTAAATTAAAATAATTAAATTTCATTAGTCCAAGGAAGAGCTAATAAAAATATGACAGAAAGAGAAATGATCCCAGAGATACTCAATGATTGTTAAGAAATAGGAACTTGAACTTTTAGAGTTTGGGAAGTGATGCACTTCCATTTTTATTATTTCTTTCTTAAACGTTCCTTTTTTACTCCTACTATGTTATTTATGTTTAAACGTCTTACTTATCTATGAAAGTTACACTACAACTACTGTGGAACCTTGGACAATATTTAACTTACCAGGAAAAGTAAGGGGGTAGAAATGCCATCTTTGGGTCTATCCAGTGCAAAGAACAATTTTCTGTAGCACCCTGGACTGTTTTACCCAATAGTGTCAGGCTGCCCTCTAATCCTGCAAAGCCTGCAGGATGCCACAAGCCCACCCACGCCTTTGATCCCCATCTGCCTGGGGCGACCCTCTCCTCTCCTCTTTCCCAATCAAAGCCACTACTGCTTCAAACTGGATAACCTGAGACAGGTGTTTAGGAGAAAGGAATAGCTGATCAAAGTAATTCACATGAAGGTGTAAGTAATCTGATTTTCTGTAAAACATTCTGTTGTCCTGAAATGCATCTCTACATCAGTGGTTCTCAAACCGTGCCGTAATCAGTCACCTGGGGAGCTTTGATGACTTGATGCCACACCACAGAGCAATTAAGTCAGAATCTCTGGGAGTGGGATTCAAGCACTGATATGTTTCAAAAATCCCAAATGACTCCAGTGTGCAGCTACGTTTGAGAAACTGTGTTCTAAATCAGAGCTTCCCAGTCTTTATTGTGTCTACAGACCCACTGGGGGGCTTGTTAAAATGCAGATTCCGATTAAGCAGGTCCAGGGCTGAGGTCTAAGATTAAAACAAGCTTCCAGGATAGATGATTGACAAGCTTCCAGGATATAGATGACTGACTAAGACAAAACAACGCAAAACTGCCTACAGTGCTTCTAAGAACAAAAATCTCTCAAAATATAACCATGTCCTCTTCCTCAAATACAAGTAATGGTGATTAGAGTGAATTGGGAGGGTGGGTATTTGATACTTAACATTGGATGTTTTCTCATTGATCTTCATAACACCTTCAAAGTCACAAGGAAAGAGGAGGCATAGCCAATCCAATAGGGAATGAATGTGTTACTAAAAAAACAAACAACCCAAAAGCCAAAGGGCAGAATCTAGAGCTTTTTAAGAGAACCATGTGTCCTCTCATCTTTAGACCACACTGGAATGGGCTTGTTGTGCCCTATTTAAGGGAACACATTGAAAGTCATAGACGCACTGTGTAGAATACTCACAGCTTTTTCTCCAAGAGCTGATTTGAGGCTTATCCTCACTTTGATGCTTTGGTTAGAATCTGATTAAAGAGAAATAACAGACTGTTGTTACAGATGACAGATTGACCATGTGTGTTTATTTCCTTCCTCTCCCAAGATCCCACTAAAGTGATAGTAAAGGAATTTTTTAAGGTATCAACACAATTTTGGAAAATGAGAAGTTATGGAGGAGTGGTAAGTGCTTTTGCAAGGGTCAGGAAGCCATGCCCTAATGTGTACACAGAGGCAGCACAGACCCCCAAAGTCCCACAGAATCCCGGAGAGCCTTGGGATTCAGGTACAGTAGCGGGTGGGAAAAAGATACTGGACGGAAAACAAGGGGAATGAAACTCAAGGTCTGGTTAAAGACACTTCGGGGAACAGTTGGTGTTCCTACCCCATGAGCTCTTGCTTAGAAAGTCACTTGGAGGCTGTGCAGCAAAACAAGAGGTAATTCACGAAAGAAGATATGGCATCCAGGAAGCAGTGGATTCAACCCAGGACAGCAGCAAAGGGATGACTCAGGATGAAAACTGTGGTCCACATTGAGACAGGAGGACTCTAAGTGGGAGTTCTTTAGGAAAAAATGAGACTGAAAAGAATAGATATGTTGGAATAGTTGAAAAAGATGAATGTGACGTACATAGCAAATTAGGCATACAAAAAAAATGAGGCAATAGAAACTCCAGGACAAACAAAAAACCACATAAGAAAGGATATAAAATAGTATATTACTTGGTTCTGCAAGCAAAATGATGCAAATATTGATAATTTCTCTATGAAAAATTATGTTAAACCTAATTGGGAGAATGAGAAAAGGAGGCAGAAGAGTAGGCAGAAGTGCATGCCTAAAAGTGAGTGACAGGGGAATGACAATATAAACAAATTGTTTAAAAATATGAAAGTAACTGCCAGAAAGGAGAGGCAATAGCATTAAAATTGTTAAAAGTATTTGTCTTTGACGAGCCGGATTCGAATACAGTGGGTTGGAGACCGTTAGACTCTTTTAAATATGGGGCTAGTAAAGCAGACTTGAAAAAGAGAGAGAGAGGTAGTTTTCACTGTGCCAGGTACATAGTAGCTGCTCAACAAATGTGTTTCCTCCCAGATAAAATGGCAGCTACCACCGTAGTACAGGGGCTAAGTAGAGGGAGAACATATTCAGCTGTGTCACAGTCCCATGAGACTGGAGCCAGAGAGGACTAGGGGAAGCAGAAAGTGGGCAGTTAGCAATGTGTCAACTCAATGTACTCACATGGAGTCCAGTCTGTTCTCCATCCCACAAATGAATTCCTGTTCTGCTCTTTCAGCCAGGTCAACAACGGCTCAAAGTAGTTGAGCAGTGGTTTTACGTCCATAGTCTTTACTCCCACAATACGTTCCAATGCTGAGGTCCAGGGTTCTGATTTTCCAAGGTGCAGCATTTGGCTACAAGAAAAAAGGGGAGGGTGGGTTCAGAGCCTTTTGAGGGATTCCAGATGTACATCTACTTACATGTACAATCTATACTTTCTCCTCTTTGGCTTGACTAAGTTTGCTCCTGGCAAATAAGAAAAGAAGCCATGTTAACAGATGTATTCATCCTTCAATCTCTCTTCCCCTCCAGTTACTACAAAAAGAGCTCTGTAGTTATGACATGGAGAGAGGAGGTGGCCTGTCCAGCCATCACATGGTCCAGGTTCCTGTGTGACCACGAAACAAACATTTAATTTGTGGATGAGAACATTTTGAGGCCCCCAATTTTCTTTTTAGAGCAAAGAAATCAAACCTAGGCGTGGAAATGAGTAACATTAAACAGGAATGAGAGGGTCAATATTTTGAAGTATCTCTTACAGCAGCCTCTGCCCAGCTTCGGTGGAATTCGAGATATCACATTTGTACAGGGGACCTTCATGTTTAGCTGTTTGACAAAGGGCTTCATGAAACTGGAATTGATAAATGGTCCTTGTGTAATATCTGTAAAAGAGATAAAGAAAAGAAGTTGTCCTGTGTTTAGTTTCTGTGCTAGAATCAAAGATTGGGGCATGTATTTAAATGTTGAAGCCCTAGTCACCAAAGAAGTACCAGTTAAACCTCTTTTCCCTCCAGAAAGACCCAAACATGAACCCTACAGACTCATCATACTTGCATTCATGTATCAGCTGACAAAAAGGCAGTATTATTTTGTTAAATGTTAGCTCACATTTGTATTGTGTTTTACAGATTTATAGCCCTTTCACATAAATGATGCCAATCGATACTTATGGCAGATCAACAATATTATTTCCACTTTACAAATAAAGAAACTGAGGCTCAGGGCTTAGCTGGTGGTCCAGTGGCTAAGGGTCTGTGCTCCCAATGCACGGGGCTCAGGTTCAATCCCTGGCCAGGGAACTAGATCCCACATGCCGCAACTAAGAGTTCACATGCCGTAACTAAAGATCCCACATGCCACAACTAAAGAACCCACATGCCACAACTAAGACCCAGAGCAACCAAATAAGTAAATAAAAAAGAAAGAAAGAAACTGAGACTCAACAAATTCAAGATCTGGAGCTAAGAGGGGAAGAACATAGGTCTTAGGGCTTCAAGTTAAAAATGCTCTATTACAGATATTAGTTGGCCTGCCAGTTCAAGATGGCAGAGTAGAAGGACGTGTGCTCACTCCCTCTTGCGAGAGCACCAGAATCACAACTAACTGCTGAACAATCATCGACAGGAAGACACTGGAACTCACCAGAAAAGATACCCCACATCCGAAGACAAAGGAGAAGCCATAATGAGACAGTAGGAGGGGCGCTATCACAATAAAATCAAATCCTGTAACTGCTGAGTCGGTGACTCACAAACTGGAGAACACTTATACCACAGAAGTCCATCCACTGGAGTGAAGGTTCTGAGCCACACATCAGTCTTCCCAACCTGGGGCCCTGGTAACGGGAGGAGGAATTCCTAGAGAATCAGACTTTGAAGGCTAGCGGGATTTTGACAGGACTGGGGGAAACAGAGACTCCACTCTTGGAGGGCACACACAACGTAGTGTGCACATCAGGACCCAGGGGAAGGAGCAGTGACCCCACAGGAGACTGAACCAGACCTACCTGCTAGTGTTGGAGGGTCTCCTGCAGAGGCAGGGGGTGGCTGTGGCTCAGCGTGAGGACAAGGACCCTGGCAGCAGAAGTTCTGGGAAGTACTGCTTGGCGTAAGTCCTCCCAGAGGCCGCCATTAGCCCCACCAAAGAGCCCGGGTAGGCTCCAGTGTTGGGTCGCCTCAGGCCAAACCACCAACAGGAACCCAGCCCCACCCATCAGCAGTCAAGAGGATTAAAGTTTTACTGAGCTCTGCCCACCAGAGCAACAGTCAGCTCTACCCACCACCAGTCCCTCCCATCAGGAAACCTGCACAAGCCTCTTAGATAGCCTCATCCACCAGAGGGCAGACAGCAGAAGCAAGAAGAACGACAATCCTGCAGCCTGTGGAACAAAAACCACATTCACGGAAAGACAGACAAGATGAAAAGGCAGAGGGCTATGTACCAGATGAAGGAACAAGATAAAACCCCAGAAAAACAACTAAATGAAGTGGAGATAGGAAACCTTCCAGAAAAAGAATTCAGAATAATGATAGTGAAGATGATCCAGGACCTCGGAAAAAGAATGGAGGCAAAGATCCAGAAGATGCAAAAAATGTTTAACAAAGACCTAGAAGAATTAAAGAACAAACAAACAGAGATGAACAATACAATAACTGAAATGAAAACTACACTAGAAGGAATCAACAGCAGAATAACTGAGGCAGGAGAACAGATAAGTGACCTGGAAGACAGAATGGTGGAATTCACTGCCGCAGAACAGAATAAAGAAAAAAGAATGAAAAGAAATGAAGACAGCCTAAGAGACCTCTGGGACAACATTAAACGCAACAACACTTGCATTATAGAGGTCCCAGAAGGAGAAGAGAGAGAGAAAGGACCCGAAAAAATATTTGAAGAGATTATAGTTGAAAACTTCCCTAACATGGGAAAGGAAATAGCCACCCAAGTCCAGGAAGAGCAGAGAGTCCCAGGCAGGATAAACCCAAGGAGAAACATGCCGAGACAATAGTAATCAAAATTGACAAAAATTAAAGACAAACAAAAATTATTAAAAGCAACAAGGGAAAAATGACATACGTTTTTCCCTTGACAAGGGAAATCCCATAAGTTTAACAGCTGATTTCTCAACAGAAATTCTACAAGCCAGAAGGGAGTGGCATAATATATTTAAAGTGATGAAAGGGAAGAACCTACAACTAAGATTATTCTACTTGGCAATGATCTGATTCAGATTTGATGGAGAAATCAAAAGCTTTACAGACAAGCAAAAGCTAAGAGAATTCAGCACCACCAAACCAGCTCTACAACAAATGCTAAAGGAACTTCTCTAAGTGGGAAACACAGGAGAAGAAAAGGACCTACAAAAGCAAACCCAAAACAGTTAAGAAAATGGTCATAGGAACATACATGTCGATAATTACCTTAAATGTGAATGGATTAAATGCTCCAACCAAAAGACACAGGCTTGCTGAATGGATACAAAAACAAGACCCATATATATGCTGTCTACAAGAGACCGACTTCAGACCTAGGGACACATTCAGACTGAAAGTGAGGGGATGGAAAAAGATATTCCATGCAAATGGAAATCAAAAGAAAGCTGGAGTAGCAATACTCATATCAGATAAAATAGACTTTAAAATAAAGAATGTTACAAGACACAAGGAAGGACACTACATTGATGATCAAGGGATCAATCCAAGAAGAAGATATAACAATTATAAGTATATATGCACCCAACATAGGAGCACCTCAATACATAAGGCAACTGTTAACAGCTATAAAAGAGGAAATCGACAGTAACGCAATAATAGTGGGGGACTTTAATACCTCACTTACACCAATGGACAGATCATCCAAGATGAAAATAAATAAGGAAACACAAGCTTTAAATAACACAATAGACCAGATAGATTTAATTGATATTTATAGGACATTCCATCCAAAAACAGCAGATTACACTTTCTTCTCGTGTGCACGGAACATTCTCCATGATAGATCACATCTTGGGTCACAAATCAAGCCTCAGTAAATTTAAGAAAATTGAAATCATATCAAGCATCTTTTCTGACCACAATGCTATGAGATTAGAAATGAATTAAAGGGAAAAAAACGTAAAAAACACAAACACATGGAGGCTAAACAATACGTTACTAAATAACCAAGAGATCACTGAAGAAATCAAAGAAGAAATCAAAAAATACCTAGAGACAAATGACGATGAAAACACAACGACCCAAAACCTATGGGATGCAGCAAAAGCAGTTCTAAGAAGGAAGTTTATAGCTATACAAGCCTACCTCAAGAAACAAGAAAATCTCAAATAAACAACCTAACCTTACACCTAAAGCAATTAGAGAAAGAAGAACCAAAACCCCCCAAAGTTAGCAGAGGGAAAGAAATCATAAAGATCAGAGCAGAAATAAATGAAATAGAAACAAAGAAAACAATAGCAAAGATCAATAAAACTAAAAGCTGGTTCTTTGAGAAGATAAACAAAATTGATGTGTATAAAATGGGTGACTAATAAGAACCTGCTGTATAAAAAAATAAAATAAAATTCAAAAATTAAAAAAAAACCATATTAGTCACTCAAAATAAATAAATAAATAAATAAAAATACTCTATTACAATCATCCTGCACTCTGTCAGTAACAAGAAGACAAACAAAAATATATTTCTATTTCTCCCAAGGATACTATAAATTCCCTGATGGTGGGAGAAAAGATCTCATGTAAGTTTTATTTAACTCAATACATCATGTTGAGTTAAATCGAATTGAAACTGATCATCTATTTTGAGGATCTAAGGGGGAGGTGAATGGAGATAGAAAAAGAAATTAAAGTTGTCACTCTGTCCACAAATCCTAGAAGTGAAATAGAAGAAAACTGTCATTTACCGGATGAATGAGTAATCTTCAGCAACATGGAACAGACACGCGGGGTCACAGTATGTTTCATCATGGGGCAGAGGCTCCACCACCCCGACTATCTCTCGCCTTTGGGGAAAAAAGAAGATACGTTAGCTCTGGGTCACTCATCGTGAGAAAGTGTGGATGGTGTCATTAGTGCAGTGTCATCAGCCAATGGCGTTTCTACTGAAATTAGTTGTCAGGTGAAATTGAAACAGTGTAAAGAATTACAGAATAAAGTGCATCGTGTAGTCATCTCTTTATTTTTTAGATTCAGCCAGTCTACAGCATTGGAAAATAGCTGTACCTTCAAAATACTAATTTACTAAAGTGCATTGCGTGGCCAAAAACATACAGTGAAAGTCCTAATAATTCCTCTCCGGCACTACATATTATGGGCTCCTCGTAGGCGGAATTTTCTAAAATTGAAATCTCACTGATTCTTCAAGGCTAGCTCAAATGTCCCCTCCTCTGTGAGGCCTGCCCCTGATCCCAACCACCTGCCAGCACAGTGAACCCTCCAGCTCCCTTGGCCTTCTCTAGCTCTGCCTCCTTTGCCATTTCTCTCTCCGTTTTATAATTATTCACATACAGCTCCTTCTTGCCCTGGAGACTTGCCCTAGCAGGCGGGGCTGTGTTTTGGTCATCTTTACAGTTCCAGTGTCAGACACGATGGCAATGCTAAGAAAAGACTTCACGTGGATTCACTGAATGCATAGAGTAATTAATGCATTAATGAATCATTTTAAGGGTCTGATTCCATGTACCTTTGGAAATAAACTAAAAGGGATCAAAAATTAATTTGATCAGAAAAAAAAAGGTAGGAAAACCATGTGTTTGGCATTGTTTAAAGTGAATACATCCGTCCTTTCTCACTGTGGGATCATGATAGACATAATTTCAGTAATACTCAAATGCTAGCAACAGCTACTACAGATGCTGCCTCCTCCCTCCCAAGGAGGGTTTATGTCACCAGAGAGAATCTTGGCAGAAGAGTGGCACTGACTTCAACTTACGGATATGGGGCTGAATGTTACAATGGTAGATCTTCACCACAGAGGAAAAATAAACAAAAATAATTGACAGGAGTCTGACTAATAGATGGTAAGGAGAAGCTTTCTTTCTTTTTTTCCTTCCTTCATTCGTTCATTCATTCATTCTTTCTTTCCTAACTTCCTTCCTTCCATCTTCTTCTGTAATACTTTCATCATTTATTTCATACTTGCATGTGCCAGGCACTGTGCAAGGCACTTGGGATACGGTGATGAATGAGGTAGCGCTGAAACTATTGAAAGGAATCGCCCTCTGTTGCCCAAATGCAGCAGGCTCTCACTAGCTTGGAATTCTCTCCCTTCCCCTCTACATACCCCTGGTTAAATCCCACATCTTTCTCAAAGCTGTTTGGATGCCTCTCCTCATCTGACCTATCAGCCAGGGTTTGGGATCCCCCCTTGGACGCTCATGGATGCCCACATTCTCCCATCACAACCCAACACGTTGCAGTGGTTTCATTTCCTGCATTCCTCCATAGACTACAAGTTCTTTGAAGTCGAGGAGAACATCAGAAATGATCAGCATCGGATTCCCCAGTGCTTTACCTAAAATGTGGGGTAAATATTTTTGTTTCAAAGAATGGACAAAAGCAAAAATAAAAATGAATAAATTGATCACTTCCGAAATAATATCACAGTTTAATGGGTGCCTCAATACTTAAGATAGAGCATGAGAAATTATGTCACTTGACCCTGCTGGGGGGTGGGGCAGAGCCAAGGAAACATTATCTGAGAAAGCTTCCAAATGGAGACTTAAAAAATAAAAAGGAGGCAGTTAATGTGGGGTGTGTGTGTGTGTGTGTGTGTGTGTGTGTGTGTGTGTGTGTGGTATGTGATGGCATTTCCCTAGCCTGAATACACTTCTCTCTCATTTTCACATACTTCGCCCCACATCACTAGATTTCAAGATTTAGCCACTGAAATCCCAGTTATTCTGACTAGGAAGAATTCTCTGAGAACTCCAGTGCTAGTTGTCTTAGGTGGGTTCTCACCCAAACAGACCCTGAGACCAGGCCCTGGGACGTGATCCCAGGAAACACAGGCAAAGGAGTGAGGAAGTGAGACAGGAAAAGGAAAGCAGCCCCCAAAAGGTGTGTTACCAAGCAAGTCACCACAGTGGGTAACTGGAGCCTATTCCCACTGAGGAGCTCTAGGATCCCACGTAGAGCACTCACCTCAGAATTCTCCCCGCTGAGGGCGAGGGAGCTGAAGTACTTATCCACCAATTCCCATCACACATAGTTCCTCAGTCTTTTCTCCATAGGAGGGTCCTAGTGACCAGAGGAAGCCCTCAGGCAATAAAATACAGATACTGGTACTAAGTATATGATGTCTGTGTGTGTATGTGAGTGTGTGGACACAGGCCAACCAAATGCTTTTAAATAAACAGCAAACTCATGAGGAAACATTTTACTGATTGCATATTCATTGACTTACTTCATCTCCCACCACTTTTGCATCCACTGCTCTTTGGGTATTTCACCCTTAAAGACCATCCACCTCCACTTTTCTAACATGTAGGTAAACGGTAGAGTTCCAACAATAGTAAGTGCTTGTTTGAGCAGGAAGTTTATTTCTGTTGCTGAAAATAAAATGGGAAAGGATAAACATTAAGATGAGGGTGACAGCGGATGTTTTGTATTAGATAATTTCCTAACCTCAAGATATTATTCCTCAAGATATACTTACTGTAAGGATGATCACATGAGAAATATTGACAGTGGACATAATAATATGTATATATTCGTTTTCTCAGCTGAGGGATTCGGAGTAGGGTGAAGCCTTGGATAGATCAGGTTAATAAATCTGCAAGGAACCCCTAATCCTTTTTCTTTATTAGTTTCCGTTGCCTTCCTTAAGTACTTCTTATCAGAGCTAATTAGGGGTATTTTATCTACTTTCCTAGGCATACTGTTTATCTTTTTCGGTTTATTTATGTATTTATTTATTTTTGGCTGCGTTGGCTCTTCTTTGCTGCACGCGGGCTTTCTCTAGTTGCAGCGAGCGGGGGCTACTCTTCATTGCGGTGCGCGGGCTTCTCATCGCGGTGGCTTCTCTTTGCCGTGGAGCACGGGCTCTAGAGCGCAGGCTCAGTAGTTGTGGCACATGGGCCTCGTTGCTCTGCGGCATGTGGGACCCTCCCGGACCAGGGCTCGAACCCATGTCCCCTGCACTGGCAGGCGGATTCCCAACCACTGTGCCACCAGGGAAGCCCCACACTGTTTATTGTTGCAAGCTCCGTGAAGGAAGTGACTGTCAATTCTCATTCGAGACTGTATACCTAGCCTGGTGTCTGCTACGTGATGTCCTCTGTGAGTCTTTGCTAAATAAACAAATAGTAAACCAGGGAAGGGAAAAACAACAAAAACGAGCCTCCCTACAGGAAACCATCCACTGGATGATCAGAAGTCCAATGTACTTTAAATTCACTGACATCTTCCTTACCTGAGTTTAAAATGCTTTAACAAATTATGTTATTTCATTTATCTTTTATTAGTGATGTAAAAAGGCAGTGGAGCTCATATCTAGTGCATAAATGAAGCTCACTGGAATGTAAGCAGAGGGATATTATCCACTTGGCACACCAATGTATTTAGTGTCTTTTAAAATGCTTTACACATAGTAAGTGCTCAATAAATATTTTTGGAAGAAGAAAGGAAGAGAGGGAGAAGGAGAGAGAGAGAGAGAGAGAGAGAGAAGGAATGAAGGACCTTATTTTGTTTAGCATCATTCACAGATCAGCGCCAGAGCCAAGGAAAGAAGCAGGAGTTTTTCAAATCAGTGGTTTAACCATGCCTAGTACTGTCTTAGTGATTCAACCATCTTTGACTGCTGTCAAGGAATATTAAAAAATGATAAAACTAATAATGGTCTGTTAATTGACTTGAGAATGATAATTTAAAATTAGGAAACAGGTGTGGTTACTGCGAACCCCCTTTCCTCTGTTGCTCCCTTCATGGGAGGATGCTGCTACTTGTCTATTACCCACTGGGTCTGTGCTCACAGTAAATTTTTCAGACATGATGATGGCTTTACACTGACCTACTCCCAGGTCCTTGTGAGATCATCAAGGTCTGGAGCCAGAAGTCGAGGCAAAGCGAATTGCCCACACAAGGATGGAGCTCATGACCTGGACCTCATCGACTGAATGTACTAGTAGGCAGAGCTGAAGTTTATGTCCCAAATTGCTAAAATGAGGGGAGAGAAATACATAGGAAAGAAGAACATATTTGGCCCTAAGTGTCCTCCTTTTACAAGAAAAAATCCTCACAGAAAAATCTGGATCTCGTGAATATCTGTTGTGTTCCATCAAGTCCAACCCATCCAAAGAGAAACAGGCTGCCTCGGGCAAAGATGCTGAAGGATGGCCGGAATCTGAGGGGATGTTACGGGGCAAATTCATGCTTCAGCCACATGAACAAAACGTTTCAGTCTCCTCCAATCTTGATATTCCACCACCTGTTCCTTAAGAACTCCCAAATTTCAAGTTACACTTTGCTTTGCATAATATTATGGGAAAAGTTATAGATTAGGGCTCTGCTTCCGGTTCTGCCATGTTGCTTCTTGACCTTGGGTTAATTATTTTCCCTCTCATGTCTTCAGTTTGCTTCCTCTGCAAAATGGTTGTTAGAATCTGTTCCAGCTCCACTGTTTTGGTTTCTGCCTAGAACCAGGGGATTCAGTCAGAACTCTGACACTAATTAGCTGGGTAACCTTGGATAAGCCATTTCAGTTCTGTGGGCCTGTTTTAGCATCCTTTTAAAAAGCTTCTGTTAGATGGTTCTTAGAGTCCCAAGACCATTCAACTTAGTTACCTCTCTTATGCCCTTTTCAAAGATACAAAACCAGAAGCTGGCATATTATACTATATACTTAAAATTTTTTTTAACCAGTAGCAATTTCCAGTTACCCATAAATAACTTATATTTTACATGGCAAAAATTAAATATATCCTATGCATGACAATAAATACCTTTGCCCATGTCAGACTAAAGAATACCCAAAACAGGCCATGAAAACATGTCCATACCACTGTCTTCATAAAAATCAGGGGGCAGAAGACCAAGGGCTTTCAGATAGTGAGGTGTAGCTGCAGAAAGTGACATGATTTCCCCAACAGCTTCATGGAAACCTTCATTAGCTCCATTTCTGAACAGGTAGGGCTGTGTGGCATACGCCATGTCATACTGGATGTGCCCCATCTCGTGATGGGCTGTCAGGAAGTCATCCATCGTCACCTTTGTGCACATTTTGATCCTGAACAAAAATGGGCAAGATTAAAATGAATCTCATTGAATTTCATTTAATCATCACAATGGAGTTATATGGGATTTCCATAGCATTCACCAATGATTCTTGAGGACCTATCTTGTACGTCCTAGAAACTGTACTAGGTGCTCAATATAAAGTGATGGGCAGGGCTGAATCTTGTCCTCCTGATCACAGACTAACAGAAAGGAAGATAAACAGAGTCGTCTACTACAGAAACTCTGAGGCAAGTACTCTACAAGTGATCAGTAGACATGGCCTTGGGCACAACAATGAGTATATGGAGGCATAGTCTTCTGGAAGCCCCCAGGAAGGGCATAACTCAGGATGCAATGAGCAAGCTGGACCTTGATCAACATGCAGGGCTTTGCCAGGCAAATGGCAGGGAGGGACAAGAGACTGACATTCCTAGAAGCGCTCAGTGAGGATGGCTTGAGAAAAGAATGTGGCATTCAGGACACAGCCAGCAGTCTGGTACAGCCAGGACATAGTAGTAGTAGGAGAAAGGGCTAGAAATTGATATTTGGGAATCATTAGCATGTAAGTCAGGGAGTGGATGTGATGGCCCATGAAGCTGTGTAGGATGGCAAGAAAAGAGGGTCAAGGACAAAGCCCCAGGAGGTCCCAGGATGTACAGGGTGGAGAGAGGAAAAGGAGACAGAGAGAGAAGTCAAAGAAGTCCAGAAGGCATGACGATGCAGACATCAGTGAACAAGAGCACTTCAAAGACAACTCCTCAACACGGCCCCATGCTGTTGTGGCCCAATGGTATGAGGATGGCATCTGGCAATTAGGTGCCGGTCCTTTTCAACTTGGCAAGAGCAATTTCATGCAGATGAGTGTAGGGGTCATATTTCAGTAGGTTCAGTCGTCTTCCCACCACTCTGAGCACCACGTCATCCCCCTGACAAATACCCTTTAAGGACCCCCGCTGCTCAGGAATAAACTCAACCTCCTTTATACACCCCAATATGACCTCCTTCTCTAACTTGGTTTTTCTCTATACTCTCTTGGCACAATTATAAGAATAGCTATTATATAGTTACTATCTACTGTGTGTAAGATCCTGTGCTAGGAAGCTCACATACACTTACTCATTTTTCAGCTTCACCCTAGTACTGGAGTCGGTGAGCTATGGCCTGCAGCTGGCTACCTGCTGTGATAGATCAGGCTTTACTGGGACACAGCCCTAACCATTTGTTTCTGTATTATCTATGGCTGCTTTCATGCCACAAGGGCAGAGATGAGTAGTTGCAACAGAGACCTGCAAAGCCTAAAGAAACTATTTACTATCTGACCTTTTATAGGAAAGGATTGCCAACCCCTACTCTAGCGCATGCGGCTGGGGCCCTGCCTAGATCTGCTTTACCAGAAAGATCCACCCATCTCCCAGGTGTCTGAGTCCTGGCTGTTGGCCAACAGCTGCTTCCTTCTTTAATGTTTTTGGCTAAATGGGAGGTGCCTCAACCAGGAGGTTATGTGGCCCCATACTCTGGGGCAGTCCACAGCCAATGACTGAGTAATATGGGGTACAAAGGGCCAGTCCTCTTGTCTCAAGATGTGACCAACTCTGTGGTACAAATCATGCTCCAGAGAGCCCCGTGGGATCAGGCTGAGGCCAAGTCTCTAGCAGAGACCACCTCCTTACTTAACTCTTTCCCCTGCCCCATCCTGCTTCCCTCACTCCCCTTTGCCTGCAAGCTCTCCCTCGGTGAAACACGTGTACAAGAATCTCCATCTCAAGCCAGGGAACCCAACCTAAGACACAAACCTGCCAACTGGGAATTACGATTCCACTTTATAGATAAAGAAACTGAAACCCAAGAAGGTTAAATACCTTGCCCAAGGTTGCCTATTCATTAAGTGACACAGCTGGGGTTAGAAAGCCTGTGCTCATTCTGCCATTTCACACAGACCCTCCTTCACACGCCCTTTATTCTAGCCTAACCTGCTGACTCCAGTACACAACACTGGTCCTGCCTCTCTGCATCTGATACTGCTATTCTCCCAGCCCTGTGTCCCTCCCAGCTCTGTCTGTCCAAACCCTTCTTGTCTTCCAAGCCCAACTCAAATGCCACCTGAAGAGCCCTGTCCGAGCCAAACCCCTATTCCAGGTGTGGTCACTTATCTTCCAATTCCCATGGAGTGTTCTCTGTGTTTCTCTTAATGACACATACCAGCTTATCTATTCACCTGTCCTAGCTCACTCAGAAGAGGGAAACGGAGGTGGGGATCAATGCCTGACTCACATATCCATCTTCCGTAAATCTTGCACCAAACCTTTCCTAATGGGGTCACCACCATACCCATGACCATGCAACTCTAATGGGTGCATATCATCTCAGATGAAGCAAACTGTCTAAAGGTTCAAGTTAGGGCCTGCTGACAATCCCCTTTTCCTTGGAAAGCCCAGATGTGCTCTCATGGACTCCCAGCCTTCGTTCAAGGAGAATTCATTCATCTCTTCTGTGCTCAGAGAAGCAGAGAAGGAATCCAAATTCATCCTCATCCCTCCATTGTCTCCCATTTTAGTATCAGCTGTGTACACATCAGCCTCACTACCTGAAGTCACCCTTCCCCAGGTCCCATGCTGTGGGGTGGCAGACCACTTTCCGGCCATCGCCTGGCTCAGTTAGCATGGAGTTATCCCAGAATCCTTGAGTCATATTAGGAAGGCCAATAGACACAAAGAACTTCTCAGCCTCCTTGAATATCCTCTTTGCATCCCAGGACTGGAAGAAAACAAAACAAAACAAAACCCAGCATTTAATTCTACCATTAAAATCACGGCATTCTTTCTGTTGGATGTGTACAAAGGCATAACTGTTCTGGAAGGCAATTTGGCAACATGTTTGGACAGCTTTCACAGTGTTTATACTCTTTGTCTCAGTAATCCTGTCTCTAGGGAACTAACCTAGGAAATTCTCAGAAATTAGGTCGAAGAATTATGTTTAAAATGATTTTTATTATTAATTTTCAATTGAAATAATTTGATATATTGTGTAAGTTTAAGGTGTACAACGTGTAAAATGATTTTCTTTTTTTTTTTTGCAGTACGCAGGCCTCTCACTGTTGTGGCCTCTCGCGTTGCGGAGCACAGGCTCTGGACGCGCAGGCTCAGCGGCCATGGCTCGGGCCCAGCCGCTTCGCGGCATGTGGGATCTTCCCGGACTGGGGCACGAACCCGTGTCCCCTGCATCGGCAGGTGGACTCTCAACCACTGCGCCACCAGGGAAGCCCTAAAATGATTTTTAATAGAGGAAAAGTGGAAACAACCACCAGAATGGTTAAATGAATAATGATGCCTTTGTGGAATGGAAAATCTAAATAAATTAGGTTTATAAAGAATTTTTATTGATATTTTTAATAATTTAATAGTGAAAAAGTAAAATATATAAACCACTTATATGGTATAATCTTAATGAGAAAATACATTAAAATGTTAACAGTAGACGGGGTGAGAACATGTGTGAAGTCTTTTGTCTTTATTCTTTATGTTCCAAGTATAAACACAAACGATAATGACCTTCTCTTTGCTAAAAACTGTTCAACTCAAGACAACATCACTTGATTGATCTCCTTCGATGGGCAAGGCCCTGGCATTAGGCTCATTAGAAGACACAAACAATAAAGCAGACGTGAAGTTGCGTGATTTTGGAACCAAAAAGGGCCACATGTGACCCAGCAGCCGATGGGTAGGGGGGGCCTTGGCTTCATAGTCTGTATGGGAATCTAAACTTTCAGAATGTTCTGGAACTGGAGAGGGGCAGCAGAAGGTGTCTGCGATTCAGCAAACTCTTCTGGGAACCAGTGTCTCTGGAGCTGACCAAGACTTCTTTGGACATAAGGCCCATATCAGTCAAACTAAGTTTGTATAATTGGCAGATATTTAATGAATCACGTTTTAGTGACACAGAAAACTTCCTTTCATCTTAAAGACCAGTCAAGTTTGTTTTTTCTCCTATGTCAGCCTTGGGGATATGCAACTGGATATAACAGACACTATGGATATTTTCTTTGACCTTTAAAGGCTTAATGTCAGTCAATATTGCTATTGGTGAGTATGGCATTCTTAAGGAGAATGAACATATACTAAAACAGCGTAGACGGGCAAGCACAATTAACATCTGCTGAATGAAGAATGAATGGATAGAAAACCAGGCTGGAAATATTAGGAGTTCTCAGTTCCAACCTTAGTTGTCACTGACTGTCTTTGTGACTTTGAACAAATCAATTACCCAAGCCTCAGTTTCCTCACCTACAACATGGAACTATCACAATACCTGTCCTGGCAGTCCCATAGGTTTGTCGTAAACGTAACATTAGGAGAGATGGTGGGTGTGAAGACACCGTAGATAGGCTATGGAGCTACATAAAGATGGGCCTCTGCTGCTGCTCAACTGCAAAGTGGGGCTACAACGGCTGCAGGAGTTTAGGGGCCCTTGCAGCTTCACGTTTTCATTCTGCTATGGACTTTTCCCAGGAGTATGTTACGTAGGTGAAGATGTTCATTGCATTGCTGCTTACAGATTTAAAACTGTTAACAAGCAGTGCATAAATAGCAAACCATGGTGCAACCATCTGAAGAAATTTTACACGGCCAGTAGATGTATGATTACGGCTCCTACCCAGAAATGTAGGCTATTAGCTGAATAAAGAAAAATACACAATTATAACTATAATATTATTTAATCAATGGAAGGGAACATAGAGAATTTAAACAATTATACCAAGATGGTAAAAGAAGTTTATTTAAAAACTATTTTAGACTCTTGTAATATGTTTAACAATAATGATTTTTAATATGCAAAAATCTTCTAATGATATCCTTTTTTTACTATTCACAGAGATTACTGACTACTTAGCAATGACTAACTTTATATTTTTTTAACATCTTTATTGGAGTATAATTGCTTTACAATGTTGAATTCGTTTCTGCTGTATAACAAAGTGAATCAGCTATACATATACATATATCCCCATATCCCCTCCCTCTTGTCTCCCTCCCTCCCACCCTCCCTATCCCACCGCTCTAGGTGGACACAAAGCACCGAGCTGATCTCCCTGTGCTATGCGGCTGCTTCCCACTAGCTATCTATTTTACATTTGGTAGTGTATATATGTCCATGCCTCTCTCTCACTTCATCCCAGCTTACCCTTCCCCCTCCCCATGTCTGCAAGCCCATTCTCTACGTCTGCGTCTTTATCCCTGTCCTGCCTCTAGGTTCCTCAGAACCATTTTTTTTTTTTTAGATTCCATATATATGTGTTAGCTTACCGTATTTGTTTTTCTCTTTCTGACTTACTTCACTCTGTATAACAGACTCTAGGTCCGTCGCAATGACTAACTTTAGAAAGAGTTATGGCAACCAGTTGATAATTCCACATCTTATTGCTTAATGGAAAACTCAGGTCATCTCTACTTTTAATATCTCTCAGCAAGATCAATACCATACTTATTGAAGGTACTTGATGTCACTGACACTGTAAACTACTTTTCCATGAAAAGACAGCTACATAAGAAATAAATTTAAATTAGCTTGAACATTTTCTCATTTACATGTTTTCATAAGACAAGAAGAGAAGGATGGCATAAAAAGAAATGAGGTTGAGGATTTAGATTTGGTTTTCAAGGTGTCTTCTTCCTACCTGGTTCTGCATTTCTTTGGTAACATCTATGCTCGGTCTCTCTCCAAAGGGGACTGTCAAAGGGTACAGATTTGTCCAAAATCTCCCCCACATATCACCTATTTAAAAAAAAGATTTCGTTAATACATGACAAGGACAACAGAAGTATAGACCTGATTTTACATAGTGCATGAGGTGGGATTGGTAAACAGGACACAGAGTATTCTAGATTTAATCTAGTTTCTGTGCTTCCTTTTCACTACCTCTTTTCTTCTTCCCTTATTTTATATTTTCAACATTCCCTTCTTTTTTTACCACCTCTAAAAGGTTAAAATGGCAGGAGATGATGTGGCTAGACAAAGCTTGTTAGGGAATCATCCCTGTTTCTCACATTTCAAATTACAATTCAAAGGCACAATGTATTAAATGTACAGGACATCACAGCTACTATAGATTAGAAATAGATTTATATAGTCCCTCATCCATGGGACAAAATACTACAAACTAGACTATTAGTAATCTATGATATTGGATTCAAGAGAGATCATATAGACAGACTTGTGGTTGCCAAGGGGGATGGAGGGGGAGGCAGGGATGGATTGGGAGTTTGGGGTTAGCAAATACAAACTATTATATAGAGGATGGATAAACAACAAGGTCCTACTGTATAGCACAGGGAACTATATTCAATATCCTGTGATAAACCATAATGGAAAAGAAAAAAAAGAGAGAGATCATATAGGATCATCATTCAGGAATCTCTGCTAACTAACCAGTAACTAAGTTCCACTTTTATTACTATATTATAGGAATCCACTTAACTGGGTGATTTTTCAAACATCTCAAACAAATGTTAAATTGAATTCCAAGGCCAGAAACCCTAAAAGGAAAAAATGGATCTAGAAAAAAATCAATCTCATAATAGGACCAGAATCCTGGCACCAAAGGAATGGGGGAAAATAACTACATAAAGAATATGTCAATGAACTCATGTTTTAAAAGATAAAATTCAGTAGAGATCAATGTAAAGTCCTATGCTTCAATTTTAAAGAAACATCTATCTATTCTAGAAATATGTGATATGTGACATCAGGCTGAAACATATCCCACACGTAAAAGACCAAAAGGGACCCAACAAACAGTATGATGTGGCTTCCAAAACACAAATGTGACTGTAGGGTAAGCGAGTAGAATTACAGAGTCTAGAACAAAGGAAACCATAGCACCATTTTTACTCCATGTTGGTCAAACTTTATCTGGAGTAACCGTTCAGTTCTGAGCGTGATATTTGAAGAGGGACATCAACAAAGGATAGCTTGTCCAAAGGAGAACAAGTAGAAAAGTGAGATTTTAAAGAATGGTTGAAAAATCTATGTAGGATATTTAACATAAAAGAAGAAAATAGTGTATACGTGATGATAACAGTAATACTCACTAAAATATACTGAGTACGTACTCTCGTGCCAGGTGCTACGCTGTGCCTTGACAGTGGTTGTTTATAAATCTCTAGAAGGCCATCTTGTGGAAGAAGAATGGACATATTCTGGGTAACCTCATAGCATGGAATTAGGCAAAATGAATGGAAGGCATTAGAGGGGTGCTGATTCACCTCCACATAAGGTAGGACTTTAGGTTAGTTTACTTTGGAAGGAAGAAGGAGCCACCTGACAACAGACAGGTTTAAGCAGAAAGTGAATTACCAAAGAACACCTGCCAAAGACACTGTAGAGAGTATTTATATATTGCTTTAGAGGAAAAAGTCTCCACTGATCCTTTGTCCAGATTCCCCCCTGCTAAGAGTGAGGCTTGGCTGTGGAGAATCAGCTGTCAGCAACTTAGCTTGACTAGAGTAGGCATGCTATGTATGCAAGACATGAACTTTTCAAACATATATTTTATTTGGCCTCAGCTTCTGGCGTGAGGGAGAGGGGAGGGAGGATGGCCACTCTCTGGTGGGGAATAAGGAGGTTGAATAAAGGGCCCCAGGTCTTGCATGGTCTACAAAAGCTCTATGGCAGGATCCAAAGTTCTTGGAAGATTGATTCTCCTCCTAAGCTAGGCATCTTCCTTCATGATGAAGACTTCATTCATTACTCATATGATTCCAAACCAAGTACTTCTCAGCAAAAGAAATTGTTGCAGTTGAACAATGAACTTAACAAAGCTTTCACTCAGGCTATACCTTAATTCTAGAAAGTCTTTCTCTCACCCCTGACTGCCCCTAGCCAACCAAGCTTCTTTCCTCTGAATATGATGCTAAAATTCCACCTCGAGGATTAGCCAACCAAGTTGATTAATAAAACTTAGCTTCCCCATTTCCACTCTCATTTCTCTAGTGATCTTAAATAACCCCTTTATCCTATGGATTGTGGCCAACATAATAACTCTTTATGTATAAAGTAATGCAACAGAGAACAATTTAAAATGACTTCTCTGTTGAAGATAGTGCTTTCAAACTTTGATTTCTATAATGTTACTAACTTCATTCACAGAATTTTTCAAAAGTTGGGCCTCACTCCAAAAAAACAACTTTATTGGTGGAAATGACAAAGAGCAAAGTACACAAAGAATTCCTGGAGTTTCTTACCAAGCAAATGGGCAGGGAGGCATCCAGTCGGACTGATACGGGAAGGGTAGGCATCCATCAACTTTGCCCTCACATAAGCGTGAAGTTGTTCATATAATGGTTTAATCTGAAAAGCTCAGGAAGAGAGTTTAAGACCAAGAATAGCCTATTTCCAATCCCCAACACTAAAAATAGGAGCTTCTTTAGACAAGTAGAATTTCCCTAAGTTCCAATTTCTTCTCCTCTGAAATATTCTGGAGAGTTTGAAAGCATTCATTCTTCCCAGATATCGATGATGACTAGTTCCACTGCATAAAGCAATTAACACACCTGGAGGGATACAGATCCCAAAAGGAAGGCAGATGCAAAAAAACATTCATACTTCCTTCATTTTTAAACTGAAGTATCATTTACATATAAAATTCAACCATTTTAAAATATATAGTTTCGTGAGTTTTAATAAAAGTATACTGTTGGACAACCATCACTACCGCTTGGTTTTAGAACATTTCCAACACTCCCCAAAGTTTCCTTGCACCCATTGGCAGTCAACTCCATTCCCACCCCCAGCCCCAGCTGATCACTGAACTGATTTCTTTCTCTATCGTTTTGCCTATTCTGCACATTTCATATAAATGAAACCATACAATACGTGACCTTTCATGTCTGGCTTCCTTCACTTGGCTTAATGCTTTTTAGGTTAATCCATATTGTTGCATGTATCAGTGTTCATTCCTTTTTATTACTGAGTAACATTTCATTGTATGAATACATCAGAGTTTGCTTCATTTAGTATCTTAAGGATAAAATTCACCAGTTGAAGGATGACTAGGTTGTCTGCAGTTTGGGGCTATTATGAGTAATATCTCTATAAACATTCATGCATAAGTCTTTGTATGGCTATATGTTTTCATTTCTTTCACATAGATCGCTAAGAGTGAAATACCATAGTCATATGGTAAGTATGTGCTTAACTTTTTAAGAAAATGCCAAACCATTTTCCAAAATGGCTGTACCATTTTACATTTCTGTCCGTAGCACTTAGTACTGTCAGTCTTTTTTTTTTTTTTTTTTCTTATTTTGGCTGTGCCGGGTCTTAGTTGTGGCACGCGGGATCTTGAGTTGCGGCATGCAGACTCCTAAGTGCGGCATGCATGCAGGATCTAGTTCCCCGACCAGGGATTGAACCCCGGCCCCCTGCATTGGGAGCGCAGAGTCTTACCCACTGGACCACCAGGGAAGTCCCTGTTAGTCTGTTTTAATCACAGCCATTCTGGTGGGAATGTAGTGGGCTTTTTTTTTTTAATTGAAGTATAGTTGATTTACACTGTTGTGTTAGTTTCAGGTGTACAGCAAAGTGATTCAGTTGTGTGTGTGTGTGTGTGTGTGTGTGTATATGTATATACATGCACATATACATACATATATTATTTTTCAGATTCTTTTCCATTATAGGTTATTATAAGATATTGAATATAGTTCCCTGTGCTATACAGTAGAACCTTGTTGTTTATCTATTTTATATATAGTAGTGTGTATCTGTTAATCTCAAACTCTTAATTTATCCCTCCCCCGCTTCCCCTCTGGTAACCGTAAGTTTGTTTTCTATGTCTGTGAGTCTGTTTCTGTTTTGTAGATAAGTTCATTTGTGTCATCTTTTTAGATTCCACATATAAGTGATATCATATGATATTTGTCTTTCCCTGTCTGACTTCACTTAGTATGATAATCTCTAGGTCCATCCATGTTGCTGCAAATGGCATTATTTCATTCATTTTTATGCCTGAGTAATATTCCATTGTGTATATATATATACCACATCTTCTTTTTCCATTCATCTGTCAATGGACACAGGCTGCTTCCATGTCTTGGGTATTGTAAGCAGTGCTGCTGTGAACATTGGGGTGCGTGTATCCTTTCAAATCAGTGTTTTCCTCTTTTCCGGATATATGCCTAGGAGTGGGAGCGCTGGATCATATGGTAACTCTGTTTGTGGTGGTTCTTAATCATGGTTTTAATGTGCATTTCCCTAATAACGTTTTATTTGCTTATTTGCCATTTGTGTAATTTCTTTGATGATGTACTTACTCACATCTCTCGCCCATTTCTTTTTCGGGGGGGTTGTTTGTCCTACTTCCGTTTTTGATAGCTCTGCCCAGCTATGGCTGTGACAGAACAGCTTCACATAAGAAGCTGGAAGGCATGGGGATGTGGGGGTCAAAATGAAGGAAGAGCGAGACATTGAGAGGTGTCTATGGGGCACTTCTAATAGGACTCTCCCTTCCCTAGAACATCTTCCTTAGCCAAAGATAAGGAAACAACAGTATCAAGTGTCCTGAGGAAGGAAGCAAAGCCTGTGGCTCTGCTAACAAAGGAAGACAGCACAGGCCCCACCTAGCTCCTGAAACCCATGCCTTCTTATAATGTAAAAGACCGCTCCTTCCTATAGTCTTTCCTTCTCATAATCTTCCTGTTGGTAACTGCTGCTCAATGGCTAAAAGGGAGAGAAGAGCAGAGCAATTCCGATCATCTGCAGCAGTTGCCCTGTGATTCTTTACAATCTTGCCAGGCTCTAATATTCCGTAACTCTGAGGCCTGGGAACGACCAGCCAGTGTGTTAAGAACAAGCCAGAATGCTTTTGGTCCCTGTCCCTTCTTCCTGCATGCTGCCCTACGTCCGTCTCTGCAGACAGTTCCTTGTTACCTCTGCAAAGGTACGTTCCACATCTGTGATCAACTGGTCGCGGCTGTAGTCATAGTCACCTGCCCCCGTCACTTCATAATCTCCTCTCCAATAGTCCCCATAGTCCTCATAATCTGTTTTTAAAAAGAAGAAAAATGAGAACATCTGGAAAGAAGAGATAAAGCACAATATACACAGAATAGCTTTCCTGGGAGGTTAAAAACTCCAAAAACCTATCACATTTTTATTGCCCTTCTAAATATCAACTCAAAGGGATGCAAATAAATAATAACACTAGCTAATGTGTCCAAATTTTAATTCATTATCTCATCTACAAAGCACAAAAACTCTACAAGACAGACAGTATTATAATCCCCGTGGTGCAGGGTAACAGCCTGCTCTTGGCCGGTTAAACGATTCGTCCAAGGTCACACAACTGGTGAGGGGCAGAGGCGCACTCCGAGTCTCCTAACCCCAGGTCTCTACTCTCTCCATAGGTCAATTTGCATCCTTAGCTTTAAAACGTGTGACTGGATCTTTAAATTCTCATTTTGCTCAGGGCCTTATATTTTCAAATCTAACCCAACTCATCTTGGACACGGCCACAGTGGGCCTGTGTTTGCTGGCAAATTGAACGTATGCTTCATGTAGTGTCTTGTTATCAGGAAATGCAAGCTTGTGTCAGGGTAATAGTTAGTAAAGTTTGTAAATGTATTTTAGCAACTTTTATTTTTACATGCACGTTGGCAATGGATGATCAGGAAGATGAGGAGACAAGTAAATATTTGGATGGAAGGATGTGGCGATGGGCTCCTGTCTCCAGCTTGCCTGTGGCTTGAGAACATGAGTTTAAGTGGTAGTGAAAGACATTTAGAAAGAACAGATGAAAAATGTTTTTCCTTCCTCAACCCCAGAGCATAAATTAATTCATAATGCTATGGCTTCGGCTCATTATTCAGGCTGGAGGGTAAGTTAAGAGATATGGAAATTCCTCACCATGTTAAGATTTTGATGACCACGTGATTTGAGTTATAATTACAACTACAGAGAATAGTAGGTTTCCAGCCTAAACTACTCTGATTTGTTTCGTTCTGGGATACCACTCTGACGTAAACACACAAATGACCTTTGAGAATGAACTGTGGCCAGATGGGAGTTTAGGGGAGAGATGGTGTCTCTGACTCTCATCCTTTCTGGTAAATAGAATCGATCAATCCCCCAGACTACCTCAGGAACCCTCGGGGGCCTGAGCTCTTCCCAGACAACTGATTTGTTTGAGGCCTGGTAACTTAGTCTCACTCTTGAGCCCTTTCAACCGTACAATGTCAATTCACCTTTCCTTACTCCCTGGTGGTCTCCTCTTTGAGACACGTAACCTAATTGTTCAGCAGGTGACTGTTAAATTAGGAATACCCCTTAGATCAAAGGGCAGGCTTGGTGATTCATGAGAAATAGCCCCGAAGCCCTGCAGAGAGCTTCAGAACCGCCACAGCCCAGCAAACTCACTGTTGGCTCTGGCCATCTCGTTTTCCAGGACCACATACTCTTCATATAATGGCCTCAGCTGCTTGCCGACCTCAGCCCTCCAGCCTTCCCAAGCCCAGAGTCTCCGATTGTAGTCTTTGCTGTTTTCCATTATGTCATCCAAACCTATTATCGCACAGTACCCAAAGGGAAATAAACATGCATTTGTAAAGTTTTTATTTGTAAAGACTTATATGAAATTTAAAGAATTAAAAGGCTGGCAGACATCAAGGTCATAAAGTTGTTCAATGAAATCTCATGATTCGTTCATTTCCTCACCCTTATTATAGTTTCAAAAGATTTCTGCAGAGAAAATAAACCACTGAGATCATTGAACTATTAATTTCATTAGATTACTTGAGTGTGACAAAATTCCCAGTGCAGTTTTGTTAAAACTTAAAAGAGCATCTGTGTGCTGAAACACACACATTTGGAATCTTCCCCTCTTTAGATGATCCATCTGAAAGGCACAATGTCGTCATCTAATGTTAATCTCATTTTTAAAGCTTGGAATAAAAAAAGGAAATTTTATAATCACTGCTCAAAATTAATAGCCCACCTGGTTCAAGTACTAAGCACTCTTGTGTATTTGGGTCCAAAACTTTCCCACTACTGTAGATGGTGCTCATTGTACTTAGAATTGCGTTCAACTGCAAATTAAAGATAATAAACAATGTTAAAAGTGGAAGATGTACAAAAGAGAATGCTAATGCAGAGATGTCCTTTCAACCATGTGATTTTTTTATGCCTCAAAATACAGCAGTTCACATCTTCTTGGCTAAGTATCTTCTTTCATGTAGGGTTGGAACACCTCAGTTAAATTTTCCCACCGTCGACTAGCACAGACGGGCCTTATAAGCACATGATAAATATATGTGGAGTGACTAAAAAAACAAAACAGAACAGATCTGCCAAAATCCCAAGAATGTTTCTCACCCACACACGCACAGAGCAGTGCATTTCTTATTCCATTCAGCCTTCACTGAGTGCACATTTGTTGAACATCTGCTATGTCCTACACTCTGACAATTATGACATGAACAAGTCACTGGTCCTCAAGGACCCCACAATCATGCGACAGTGAGACAATCATGAAACCAATGATTACATAATAGAGTGACAGGTACTATAACTGTGGCCAAAAAGTGATGTGGCAGCATGGGGGGGTGTGGATAAATTAATAACCTGGAGATTCAGGAATGGCTTCAAAGAGGGGGCACAATAGAGCTGTGTCTTGGAAGAGAGGTAGGAATTGGTCAAGTAGAGAAGGGAAGTAGAGGACAGAGCTTACAAGACAGAAGAAGGTTGAGAAAGACAAGGCATTTTCAGGGAGTGGTGACATGAGAGAGAAAACTGGGGTAGTGGTGTTGATTGAGGGGCATGGAGGATGGGAGAGTAGAGGGAAGTAGGGGCAGATCATGAGCAGCCTTCTATGCCTTACTGAAGAGTTTAACTTTTACCCTGTGGGTAAAGGAGCATAAAGGTAATAGAGTAAAGCAGTGCTACTCAAAGTATGGTCCATGGACCAGTGCAAGTCAGCAAATAGTTTGTTTCTCGTCTATGAGAAGCACAGGAATTGAGAGAATAAAGGTTTATAAACTTTTAAAAACGATTTGATATTTCTATGACAGCTAAGCATGTGATCAATGAAATTAACCAAGCACTGATCTGCAATGGATTGGAAATAAAGAAAGATAGGGAAGAAGGGAGGGAGGAAGGAAGAAAGGAAAGAAGGAAGGAAGGAAGGAAGAAAGGAAGGAAGGAAGGAAGGGAGGGAGGGAGGGAGGGAGGGACTGGTTCTCTCCCATAGATGATTTAAGAATCACTGGATGAACGGCCCTGTTTCCCCTTCTCCTATTTCTCTCTTCCGTTATTCCTTCACTCTACTACAAGAGCCATTATCCTAAAACATGAAACAGATCTCATGCTTAAAACTTCAACAAGATCCCACAGTCCAAAGGAATAAACCCAAGTCCCTTACCATGGCACAAAACCCCTCCTGCTCTCTTTCTCTACCTGCTTTTTCCATCTCCCCTCCTTCCTCTCCATTGAATTCATGCATCCTTGAGTCTCCCCTCCTCCCAAACACTTCAAGCTCTTCTTACACGCATTTCAGTGATTTTTAATCCTGGCTGCACATCAGAATTATCTGGGGATCTTTTTAAAATACAATGTCCAGTTTCCACCTAGACTAGACCAAGCTCTAGATTGTAACAGAGCAACGGGCAAGACGGTGTCCTTGTGGAAAAGATGGGGCAGGGCGAAATGGATAAAATAAAGTGGATTAATAACTATTTGAATAATGGGCCCCAAAGAATGCAGAATAATAAACAACAGCTTGTAGGAAGACACAGGCCATATGGTTTGACCTTTGTCCTTATCGTGCATTTTTCTTTTTATAGATGCAGATAAGAACACAGTACCAGAGGGCAAGCAGCTGAGAAAGACTTTGATGTTAAATAGGCAAATCTTTTAGATAAAAATATTTCAATAGATCAAATCAAGGGTCTGTAAATTATGATTTGCAGACCGAATCCTGTCTGCTGCCTGTTTTTGTAAAGTTTTATTGGAACACAGCCATGCCCATTTGTTTCTGTGTTAGCTGCGGCTGATTTCCCGCAACAAGAGCAGACTGACTCAGTGGGACAGAGACAGTATGGCCCACTAACCTAAAATATCTACTATCGTTCCCTTTACAGAAAGAAAGTTTGCTGACTCCTGGGCTAGAGAGATAGGATGAGAGATTTTTATTTTAACAGGGGTGAATGTAGGCTTTCTTGAATTTAGACAAACTACCTACATAAGAATAGAATTTTCAAAGGTATCATTTTTGGAGCAACATTGGTGGAAGAGATTTGGAGACTTTCTTGACAGTGATGTTGAGATGAATCAACCATGGAATTTGACTGTCAAAAAACCAAAGCAAGCAAACAGGAGCCTAATGTAATCCTGGGCTGTCTTAGTAGATGTAAAGCACAGGAGGCAGGATGTCGTACCCCTGCTCACCTCCAGGCAGACCCAAACCCACTCGGAGGGCTGTGTTCAGTCCAAGGATACTGACAAAATGAAGCCAGCAACTAGGACTGGTTAGGGAACTTGAAACCATCGTATAAGGAAAAATGGACAGAGTGAAGGATGTTTAGCCTAGAGAAGAAAAGACTCAACTAGTTAAAAAAAAAATTACCTGCCTTCCTTTATTTAAAGACCATTATGGGAGAGAGCAATTTGGCTCGAGAAGGCGGTACAGAGTGGAGGAAAAGCACTTTATGCTCAATGGAAGGAGTATCTTGCCATCAGTTAGAGGGACCCACATACGGAACTGGCCTCTTGGAAAGAAGTAAGTCGCCCATCCCTGAAGCAGTTTGAGCTGGGGTGGTTTAGCCATTTGTTAAAGAAGTTGCAGAGGAGAGTCAAGAGTCAAAGGGGTGGGGGAGGATCAGACGATATGCAGGGCTTCTCAAGCTTAGCACCACTGACGCTTTGGACCAGACGACTCTTGTCTTTGGGGGCTTCCTTGCGCCTTGTAGTGTTTAGCAGCATCCCTACCCGCCAGATGCCAACAGCACCCCTCAACAGTTGTAAAAACCAAAAATGTCTCCAGATATTGTCAAATGTCCCTGGCGGGCAAAATCACTCCCGGTTGAGAAGCACGGACATGGACTAAGTGCCTGGTCCTCAGGAAGGTGACCTCTGTCACTGTGTCCATATACACCACAGCGCCCTTAGAATCGTGCTTTAACAATGTGTCCCAACATACCAGTGTCCTACTTCACTCTCAAAGGATATCGGTTTGGATGATAAGTTACGTGGCCACCCTACCGAGGCACAGAGCTCTTTCTATTGTGAGCATTGCTATCTTGGCAGATAAAGGCAGCAGCCAGGGGTGATATTAATGTTTAAGATTTCCCCAATATTTCAACTCTTGGGGTCAATGCTAGCATGTCACGTACTCGTTTGCTCTTGTCTGCTGAGAGCACTGAGGTCCCACTCTGCTGAAGGACCTGCAATTGACGCTTGAGTGTGAGATTCCGAATTTCTTCTAGTGGATAAGTTTTGGCAATCCTGGATTGTTCTTCATAAAAGGCAGACCATTTGGCCCCGGCTGCATTCTGAAACGACAAAAAAAATAATAATAATAGTAATAAAGTTGAAGTTAGAATGGCACTGCTCGAATAGATAGAACAGAAGATATAGTCCAAAGAGCATCTGGTGGAACATTTAATATTTCCTGAGTGATTTAATTCTCTACTTTGCTGAAGGTCAAAGTTTAGGTTAAGAGTGACCAAGCCACACTTGGTCACACTCTCTTTCTGACCTAGTGCTTAGTTTTCCCAAGGGTCCTGTCCCCAGAACCGGAAGTGAATTCTCACAGATGATTCATGTTGTGAGGCCCTGGAAGGTATGGTCTTAGCACTTGTGACGTGGGCGAGTTGTTCAAGGATTCAAGGACGAGTGCTCTAAAGGGAGAGTCCAGCAGAGCTCAGAGCGGACTTCCTGGGCATACAGCTCCTCATGGCGATGAGAACCGTAAGAAATGAGAACCAGTTTACAGGAAGCTCCATGGTGCCATGATTTACCAGAGATTCTGATCTTAAAGTATGATCCCCAGTCAAGGTTGCCCAGAACATGGCCATTTGGTAGCTGTGGTGATTTTCTACCAGCAAAAGAAACCAATAAGCAGGTGATGATGCCAGGATTCACTTGCCCCCCCATCTTGACCATCAGTAAGCAAGTGGACTTCTCCAGACTTATCCAATGCAGTCTTCTCTCAGCACACAAGCTCATTTCCATTTATCAAAGACTGAAATGAGCAACTATTTTGTACATTGTACTTCTCCAGACCCTATAAAAGAGGTAGCATATGAGGCAAGTAAGAACTCCATTCCTTGAGTCAGACACTTCTGACTAGCTATTGTGACCCTGAACAAATTACTTAGCCTCTCTGAGTCATGTTACCTTACTCGGAAAATGAGAGTAATAATAGTAGAACTTACCTCAAAGGGTTGCTGTAAAGGCGAGAAAATTTAACAAGCGATATAATGCCTATCAAAGTGCCTGATATATCCCAAGCATTTAAAAATCATAGCTACTTTATCACTTACAGGGAAAAAAGTCCTTGTCCTTAAGTGGCTGACAGTTTTATCAAACAGATAAGATACGCATCATGAATGTTTCACTACTGAAACAAGAGCATATGATAATGTATAAACTATGAGTGGGGCTAAGCAGTTCCTGTTACAGGGACCAGATTTGGCAAGCCCTCCTGGAGGAGGTGGAACTTAAGACAGACCTTAAAGTAGGTAGGAGATAGATGGGTGTAGAGTACTTTGCAAAATAATTTACCTCATTTGGTCTTCTTAACAACCCCACGAGATAGAAAATTATTCTATTTCCATTTTTCCTATGTGTAGAAAGGGGCTAAGAGAAATAAAAAGTGGAGCTGGTAACTAAATGCCGGCATCTGAATCCTGGATCCTGTGGTGGGCAGACACTAAGATGGCTCCTGTGATCCCTCCTTCCTGCTGGGGCACCCTTGTGTGTCCCCCTCCCCTTGAGGGTGAGCAGGACCTGTGCCTCACTTCTAACTGGGAGAATATAGCAAAAGTGACAGGATATACATGTTTATGTTACATAAGGTTGCCATTTTTATCTTGCCAGAAGACTCTCCCTTGCTGATTTTGATGCAGCAAGATGCCATGTTGTGAACTATCCTATGGATAGGGCCACATGGTGAGGAATTGAAGATGGCCTCTGACTGACATCCTAAGGACCTCAGTTCAGCAACATATGAGGATCTAAATGCTACCACTAACCACATTAGCTTGGAAGTGGATTCATCCCCAGTTGAGCTGCAGATGAGACCACAGCTCTAGCCGGGACCTTGACTGTAAGCTTATGAGACTCAGAAGCAGATCCAGCTAAGGTGTGCCTGGAGTCCCGCCCCACAGGAACTGTGAGATAACAAGTGTGTGTTGTTTTAAGCTACTACGCTTGTAGTAATCTCTTACTCAATAGAAAACTAGCACAGATTCCAAAGCAGGACTCCAGACATGACTGCACTCTCTAGACCAAGGAATTTTACTTTTATCCTGTAAATACTAGGGAGTCACTTAGGGGTTGCAAGCAGGTGTGTGACATGATGAAAGTGGTGCAGGAAAGGGACAACAACGGATCAGACAAGAGATGAAGGGAATAGCTGCAGTGAAATGGAAAAAGATTCCTCTTTATTGAGCACACACAACCCCTCAGGAACTACTTCTCAGTTAATCTTCACAAACAATCTTGTGAGGTAGTTGTGATTGTCTCCACTTCACAAATGAGGGAAAGGAGGCACAGAGCAGGTAAGTAACTTTGCCTAGGTCACACAGCTAGCAACTGGAAGAAACAGGGTGTCAACCCAGAAATGTTTACCTCCAAAGCTAATGCTCTTAACCACTGGCTATAGGTTCGACATATTCTGTTCTTGTCTCTAACATGCCCGAATGAGAGGGAGTGAGCTATGGAAAGAGGAGTTCGGTCTACAGCACAAATTCATTCATGCAACCCACCACTCACCTCTCAGTCCCTACCCTTTTTCATCCAATCCAGAATGACTGACAGCAAAATTTCTAGTAAAACTTTGATCCCAAATTAAGGCAATTCTTTTCTTTTCAATCTACTTTGGAAACAGCTCATTATTCCCAAAAGGCCCCAATCTTAAAATATTTTTTAAAAATTATACTGCATGTGGGAACTTTGAAGATATCTGTTTTATTTTATTTATCGCTACCATATACAAGTGTTATACTTTATGTCACAAAAAAATTACTTTATGTTGCCTTGAATTTTGGCCCCTGAGGACACACTGTTCCATCCCAAGCTGTTCTTTTTAATACTGCTTACAATCTATTCCATATTCATGCTATAAGGCTCCCAAGCCTACATAAAACTGACAGCTTAGAAGTTATACAGAGAATCAAAGTCAGTTCATACATGCCAACCAAGTAACACAGACAGTGCTTGAGAGCTATATGTCATTTTTGGATTTGAATGATGAACGAATTGAAGCATATACAGTAACCTACGTAGTTACAGGGTTCAAAAGGAACCATTACAAATCAAATAAGTGGCATCCCATACTGCCTCTGTGCAAAGGCAGGAGAGCAGCAGCTAACACAGCAAAAGTTTCCACAGCCATTGATGGGGGTTTGGGGTCAAGACACACATTACTCAGTACAATCACAGGAAGTTAGAACCCTCTCTGACTTCCTACATATAACTACAGTGGATACCATATTCTCATCCTACAAGAGATCCTTTGTAATTTCAAGGACTGAAGATGTAAAATCCTAAATTATATTTTAAAACACTCCAAAAGATATCCTGCTCTTTTTGGCCCTAATGATATGCAAGTTAAATATGATTTCATTATGCTTTTAAATGTTTTCATATGAGCTTCGTCTTAAGCCATAGGTCTGTGGTCTCTACACAAATTATGATAGTTTTATATAAACAATTAAAATGCTTTTGTGATAAGTTGTTTGAAATGAAAACAATTAAAATCTCATTTTCTTTTTTTCTATAGTTCACTATCAACCCCTAAACCACTTCTTCCCCTGTAGGTATGAGAGTTCCCTGAAGACAGAAGATGAAAAACTGAACGGAACCTTAGCATCCAAACAGTGACTTGGAGCCCAACAGGCTCCCAGGGAACCCTCCACGCTCAGGTCCCATATGCTGGTCCAGTTTTCATATATAGCTCTCAAAACCACATCAGATTCAAAGATGAAAACTGCCTTGGTTACTTTTCAAATATGCCCAGATACTTGCATATTTTTAAAAACAGCTTATTCTATTCAAGGAAGTAGGTAATCTAAATTACAACAATATTGTTTTGCCATGAGAATCAAAAATTTATTTTTTCTTTTTTCAGATGGGAGGAAGGGGTATGGCTGAATTTTATCTCATAGGGAAAAAGAAAAATCCACTCACACCTGAAACTGGGTCCTGCCAGAAAGTGGCCCACTAGATATATATTTGAGATATTTCATAATAAAAAATATAATGTAGTATAAGTAACATAGCAAATATCACGAAAACCTCTACTCAGATTTTTTAAACGTTGACACTTTGCAATAGTTGCTTGAGACATATTTATTTAGTGGTTAGAATCAATAATACCATATTATATACTCAAAAGTTCCTAAGAGAGTAGATCTTAAATGTTCTCACTACAAAAAAGAAATGGTAGGACTTCCCTGGTGGCACGGTGGTTAAGAATCCACCTGCCAATGCAGGGGACACGGGTTCAATCCCTGGTCCAGGAAGATCCCACATGCCGCGGAGCAACTAAGCCCACGTGCCACAACTACTGAGCCTGCGCTCTAGAGCCCGTGAGCCACAACTACTGAGCCCACATGACACAACTACTGAAGCCTGCATGTCTAGAGCCCATGCTCCGCAACAAGACAAGCCACCACAATGAGCCCGCACACTGCAACGATGAGTAGCCCCCGCTCGCCACAACTAGAGAAAGCCCTCACGGCAACGAAGACACAACACAGCCAAAAATTAATTAATTAATTTAAAAAACCCCACATATTCTTAGAAGTGGAATTGATGGGTTAAAGCAATTTTCAGCTCCTGTAGATATTGTTAAATCTTGGTAAATCTGATTTTATGTCAACTCGGTGTTTCATTATTAATATAATGTTATCCCTCTGATTATTAATGAGGTTAAACATATATATGAGGTATATAAATATATATATATATTCAAATTTCCTCCTTTATGCATTTGCTGCTCATATCTTTTCCCTATTTTTCTAGTGAATTTCTGCCTTTTTTAACACTTAGTAAAATTTCTTTATAGATTCTGACTGTTAATCTTTTGTTAATTATATGTATCACAAATGTTTTCTCAAGCTCTGCTTCTTGTCCTGTGTGTGTCTGTGTGTGTAGGTTTATGATGCCTTTTAGTGCACAGAAGTTTCTTTCTAATCCTAATGCAACTGATTTGCTCAGTCTTTTCCTTTATAGATTGATCCTTTTGTCTCTTATTTAATAAATCATTCTAAAACAAAAGTCATTTAATAAACCATTCCTGGGCTTCCCTAGTAGCACAGTGGTTAAGAATCCGCCTGCCCTCTCGGACTTCAGACTATACCACAAAGCTACAGTAATCAAGACAGTATGGTACTGGCACAAAAACAGAAATATAGACCAATGGAACAGGATAGAAAGCCCAGAGATAAACTCACGCACATATGGTCACCTTATCTTTGATAAAGGAGGCAAGAATATACAATGGAGAAAAGACAGCCTCTTCAGTAAGTGGTGCTGGGAAAACTGGACAGGTACATGTAAGAGAATGACATTAGAACACTCCCTAACACCATACACAAAAATAAACTCAAAATGGATTAAAGACCTAAATGTTAAGGCCAGACATTATAAAACTCTTAGAGGAAAACATAGGCAGAACACTCTATGACATAAATCACAGCAAGATCCTTTTTGACCCATCTCCTAGAGAAATGGAAATAAAAACAAAAATAAACAAATGGGACCTAATGAAACTTAAAAGCTTTTGCACAGCAAAGGAAACCATAAACAAGACGGAAAGACAACCCTCAGAATGGGAGAGAATATTTGCAAATGAAGCAACTGACAAAGGATTAATCTCCAAAATTTACAAGTAGCTCATGCAGCTCAATATCAAAAAAACAAACAACCCAATCCAAACATGGGCAGAAGACCTAAACAGACATTTCTCCACAGAAGATATACAGATTGCCAACAAACACATGAAAGAATGCTCAACATCATTAATCATTAGAGAAATGCAAATCAAAACTACAATGAGATATCATCTCAGACCAGTCAGAATGGCCATCATCAAAAAATCTAGAAACAATAAATGCTGGAGAGGGTGTGGAGAAAAGGGAACCCTCTTGCACTGTTGGTGGGAATGTAAATTGATACAGCCACTATGGAGAACAGTATGGAGGTTCCTTAAAAAACTAAAAATAGAACTACCATACGACTCAGCTATCCCACTACTGGGCATATACCCTGAGAAAACCATAATTCAAAAAGAGTCATGTACCACAATGTTCATTGCAGCTCTACTTACAATAGCCAGGACATGGAAGCAATCTAAGTGTCCATCAACAGATGAATGGATAAAGAAGATGTGGCATAATATATATACAATGGACTATTACTCAGCCATAAAAAGAAACAAAATTGAGTTATTTATAGTGAGGTGGATGGACCTAGAGTCTGTCATACAGAGTGAAGTAAGTCAGAAAGAGGAAAACAAATACCATATGCTAACACATACATATGGAATCTAAAAAACAAACAAACAAAAATGGTCATGAAGAACCTAGGGGCAAGATGGGAAAAAAGACGCAGACCTACTGGAGAATGGACTTGAGGATATGGGGAGGGGGAAGGGTAAGATGGGACAAAGTGAGAGAGTGGCATGGACATATATACACTACCAAACGTAAAATAGATAGCTAGTGGGAAGCAGCCACATAGCACAGGGAGATCAGCTCGGTGCTTTGTGCCCACCTAGAGGGGTGGGATAGGGAGGGTGGGAGGGAGGGAGACACAAGAGGGAAGAGATATGGGGATATATGCATATGTATAACTGATTCACTTTGTTATAAAGCAGAAACTAACATACCATTGTTATACTCCAATAAAGATGTTAAAAAAATTAAAAAAAAAAAAAAAGAATCCGCCTGCCAATGCAGGGGACACGGGTTCAAGCCCTGGTCCGGGAAGATCCCACACTCCATAGAGCAACTAAGTCTGTGCACCACAACTACTCAGCCTGCACTCTAGAGCCCATGAGCCACAACTGCTGAGGCTGCGCACCACAACTACTGAAGCCCGTGCACCTAGAGCCCGTGCTCTGCAACAAGAGAAGCCATCGCAATGAGAAGCCTGCGCTCCCCAATGAAGAGTAGCCCCCGCTCGCCACATCTAGAGAAAGCCCATGCGCAGCAACGAAGACCCAGTGCAGCCAACAATAAATGATAATAAATAAAAATAAATATAAAAAAGAAATCTTATCTATAAAAAAATAATAATAAACCATGTCCAACCAAGAGTCACCTATATATCCTTATAAAAGTTTGTCTTACTTTTCCTATTTAATTTTTAGTCTATCTTAAATTTATTTGTATCTGTTACATAAAGTAGGAATGCCTTGAGCTTTGGCTCATAAAAGGGTCCCTACAGATTTTTAAATTTGCTTCTTTTTACCAGAGCTCTAGGAACCTGAACAAGTTTTTTGTTAATTTCTTGGCTCAATATTCCTGCA
This sequence comes from Aethalodelphis obliquidens, assembly GCF_003676395.1. NCBI lineage: Eukaryota > Metazoa > Chordata > Mammalia > Artiodactyla > Delphinidae > Aethalodelphis > Aethalodelphis obliquidens. The sequence continues at coordinate 2,334,562 of NW_020838038.1, read as the reverse complement.
CCCTGCTAGTAGTGTAAATTCATTTTCCACACCTATTAAAAAAATTCACAAGTGAAACCTGATTTTGATCAGGTCTCTAGATCAGGACTCTGCCCACCATTTGTTTTTGTAAATGAAGTTTTATTGCAACATATTCACACCCATTTGTGGGCTGTCTATGGCTGCTTTTGTGCTACAATGGCAGAGTTGACTGGTCTACAATGGCAGAGTTGAATAGAGGCTCACAAAGCCTGAAATATTTACTACCTGGCCTTTTATGGAAAAAGTGTGCTGACCTCTGCCCCGGATCTATACATTTACAGAAAACACAGGGGTCAAAAGAGCATGTTAAGCAATATTATAGGGACATAATCAGCAAATCCAGAAAGTGGGAGTTTCTATAGGACTAACAGTTCAGTACTTCTGCGAATAAACTGCAAAACAAAACAAAACAAACAGAAAAATGATGGAGGGACTCTATAGGCTAAAAAAGACCTAAAGTACATCTGCTAAAATGATCAAGAGAGGACCTTGTTAGATCCTGATTCAAACAAACCAGCTGAAATTTTTTTAAATGAGACATTAGGGTACATTTGAATACTGACTAGATATTTGATGGTATTGAGGAATTATTATCATGTTTTTGACATGGTACTGTTATTAAGGTTGTTTTAAAAATTCTTACTTTGAGAGCTAGAAGGTGAAATATTTACACGTAACATATAGTTATATGATGTTGGGGATTTCCTTCAAAATAATCCAATAAACATGGGGTTGGGTAGAAAAATAAAACAAGATTGGCCAAAGTGTTGACAATTGCTGAAGCTGGGTGATGGGTATAAGGAGATTCAACATACTAGTCCTTCTTTTATGTGTTTGACAATTTTTACAATGAAAAGTTTAAAAAAAATCCATATAATGGAATACTATTTGGCAATAAAATGGAACCAAGTAATGATACATGCTACGGCATGCAAAGTGAAAGAAGCCAGTCACGAAAGACCACCTAGTGTATAATTCCATTTATATGACATGTCCAGAATAGGCAGATCTATAGAGACAGAAAGTAGATCAGTGGTTGCTTAGAGCTGGGGACGGGGGAGGAAGAATGATTACTAATGGGCGTGTAGTTTCTTTTGGGATGATGGAAATGTTCTAAAATGAGATGGTGATGACAGTTGTACAATTCTGCAAATATACTAAAAAGCATTGAATTGTAGACTTTAAATTGGTGAATTTTATGGTGCATAATTGTATCTCAACAAAGCTGTTGTTAAAAGCGCTCAATAGTAAAAGCAAAGAAAAAAAACCCCACCTTATTCCCTAGCTCCTATAACTGGCTCTGAAACACCCATGGAACCGCTCCAAACCAAAGGATTTAGCCAAAATTAAATGAATTCTCTTTTGCCCAGTTACCTGGCACACACTAAGAAGCAGCGGCAGTTCCTGACCACCAGGCCGCTTTCCCTGGGTGTAGCTCGTGGCTGCCTGGTGTCCTGTCAGAGTGCTTAGATCAGTGAGTAACTGTGTCAAATTTGGATGGAATTAAACATGTCATTTTGAGTTGCTCAAGTTCAGTTTCACCAAATTACATCACTCAACTGGGACATCATCAAGTTTTCATGACAAAGAAAAACTAGTATGAACAGGCCTCCAATGCACTTGACTCATGTTAGTCCTCCACATGTGGAACTTATTCATTCACCAGTTATCCACTGAAAAATCTTGGCTGGGCCCATCCACCCTCTTATGTTTCAAGAGACAAAATTAAGTGACTTGCCCAAGGTATCACAGCCAGCTCAGGAGAGTCAAGATAGCATCAGATTCCCTGAATTCCACTGTATTTGCATCACACTGACTTTTCCCAACCCCTGTACCTGGGTGTAGGTACTTGTATGTGTTGGGGAGTGTGGGACAGATTCATTGGAGACAGGGTTGGCGTCTACATTCTTTCCTTGGGTACAGAATAGCAGTTTAAAATGACCCTTCTCTGGGTTCCCTGTGCCCCCAGCCCTAAAGACAGCGGAAAAGGTTTAGGAAGCAGGTGTGCCCAAGGACTCTAAGGGCCCTGACCACCCAAAGGGTAAGTGTGGGCCTCCTGCTCTCTCTTTACAACTTCTGATAACTCAACAAGAAATATTTATGAAGTGTTTTTGGAGACCTCCAGGGCTCCAACAGGGCAGTCTTCAACACGCCCTTCAGCTGCACGCACAGGAATTTGGGGCAGCTGTAGTAGTTACTGTCAAATACTGGAACAGTGAACCAGGATGCCCCTGCCAGTGACGGGATCCTTTCGCTCTCTTCCAGGGATGAAAAAATTGTCCAGGGACCTCCTATGTTGCTAGAGAGCTTCCGACTTTGCAAAAAAAAAGAAAAGAAAGAAAAAGAAAAAAGAAATCCTTTTGACTGACAAAGGACTCTTTCAAAAATAAAACCAACAATAAACTTACAAAGGGGCAATGCAAAAAAGTAACGTCATTTTACTGAGAAGAGAATTACAGTTTAATTGGTGAATGTTCGATCTCAAACATGAGAACAGTATTTGCCCTAAAGCAAGTATTTGGTAATTAATCTTCAGTGAGTTTCTGAATTCTCTGGAAACCTGTTTTGAACCAAGCTTTTTTCCTTATCTCTGTCTGATGGGCCTCTCCTAAGCAGGGAGATTTGGGGACACTATACTGATCAAGTTTTGCTGCCTTCTATTATTTTAAGCTATAGTCTCATGACTTGATCTGAGAATCGCCATACTGCGTCAGACTGATTGGCTGACAAGCCCAATATTCTGACTCTGAAAGTTATGCCAAGGGATAATTAGGAAATGGCAGATTGCCCTCAATAATGTCACCCTGATAGGATATGAACAGACACATGTCATACAGCCCAAATTTCTCTTCCTGTATTACTTACCTATTGCTACAATAATACTACAGAACAAACAACCAAAAATCTCAATGGCATGTGTTCATTGTTTACGTGCCTAGAATCACTGAGGGTTACCAGGCAGCTCTGCTGATCTTGGCTGGATTTGCTTACAACTCTGGGGGATTGGTTTCAGACGGGACAACTATTCCACACATTCCCTCACTCTTTAGCTGGCCAACCCAGGCATGTTCTCATAGCAAAGCCAAAGGTGCAAAGAACAAGCCCCACTGTTCAAGTCCCTTCCAAGCCTCTACTTGCATCACATCTGCTAACAGTCCATTGGTCAAAGTAAGTCACATGGCGAAGGACACGATCACATCACCTTCAGTGGGATGGCACTGCAAAGTGACATAACCTTGGGTGTTGATATAGGAAAAGGTAAAGAACTGGGTCCATAAATGCACTTAACCATACTTCCTTACCCACAGTGGATCTGCAATCCTTACATTCACTTAAATACTACGAAAACCGACTTATAGTTTTCAATGTCTCACTGTTTTAGATTAAAGAATGGCCTAGTTTTACAAGTCTTACCAGTTTTACCACCTGTAATGTAAACAGCACCTCCTCCTATTTATTGTAAATTTCTCTCTTTTGAGCTTTCAAAGGCACCACCTTTCTAGTCTGAAGAGAGTTGGCTGATACAACTGGGAACACTCTATCCTTTCTTGTTCCCGCTCAGACTCAGTTTTTTTTTTCTTTTTGAGTCAGGCTTTGGAGAGCTAACTCTGCTTTCTCTTCTAACTCTCTCTGATCGCCCTAAATCACTCCAGTGGCTCTTGGGGAACACGCTCCGTTTCTCCAGTTCTTTCTATTGATAGCCACCGGCAGCAGATCATATCTCAGTCTCCTGCTCATTTCGTGCCTCTTGTACCACCAGCTGCAGTGCCCGTTTCATCAGGGGATCTCAATATATGTGATAAGAGAACAGAAGAGCTATTGCTCTCCCTGTGCATTGCCCCCTCCCCAGGTAAATCCACACAGGTGCACTAATGCACTAACGTGCCCTTCACCATTGCTGGAGGAAGGACATATTGGGCCCCCTGCTTGCTTCTTGCATTCAGATATTTTCACTTTTCTTTAAAGGGCCCATACTGTCTGCAGTTCGACCACACTTTGTGGATTTGTGCCCTTTCATTTCTGGCCTTTCCTCTAATCAACAAGTGCAATTCAAAAATGACAGCACTTAAGATCCAAACGTGAATTCAACAAACATCACTACATCTGGGCGTACAACATGCCCTTCTCAGCAAGCGGGCCCTCAACAGAACTGTTACATGTCTCTTGAGCAATTATAACTCCCTTTCACATTCACAGCAATGATATCGTATTGTTCTCCCAGGCTCACAAGCATTGAGCACTATTTTGGTGGTTTTGTGTATTAACTGTCGTCCCAGCAACCCTATGAGGCAAATATGAGTGTTACGCTGTTTTTCACAGGCAGAAAAACTAAGGCGGAGAAAGGTTCATTAACTAGCTCACGTTCACCCAGGTAGAAAGTGGTGGAGCCAGGGTTTGGACCTCAGCAGTCTGACTCCAGACCTCTTAGGCATGATGCCGGTCGAACTTCACCACCACCTGCGGACAATTCGGCTAAGAATGAAAACAGAACCTTTTTTTTTTTTTTTTTTTTTTTTAGATTCCATATATACGGTGTTAGCATACCGTATTTGTTTTTCTCTTTCTGGAGGGTGGAAGGGAGACGCCAGAGGGAGGAGATATGGGGATATATGTATAGGTATAGCTGATTCACTTTGTTATAAAGCAGAAACTAACACACCATTGTAAAGCAATTATACTCCAATAAAGATGTTTAAAAAAAAAGAGAATGAAAACAAATGCACAATGCACTTCAGGTACCTCCAACAAAGATCAAATAAAAAGTGAGAAAAAAGCAACAGTGAAGAGGTGAAGAGAGGTAAGACCAAACTATGAGACAAGAAAAATGCTCTCCTATGACAACACTGGGCTGTCAAAATCTCCTGGATCTCTTTAAGCTTTAGAAAACTAGGGGGAAAAAATCTCCTGAGGAATTCAGATGAGGCAGCAGGTCTCAGATTGGATCTGTCCAGAGAGCAGCAGTAATTTAATTTACATGCAACCGACTATTTGAGAAAAGAAGCTTCTGAGCTACATTTTTGAAAGAATGTATTGCTGTACAAGTGTCATAAAAACTTTTCTTAAATAATGTCACTCCATTTTCAGCACTGCTTTGGGATCTGTGAGGGAAGAAATCCCCTAAATCCTTGCACTTGTCAAACAAAACATCTTGCTTTCCCAGAGCATTCTGAGATCTGTCAGAATTGGTTTGATTATGGTTTTTCTCGGAGGGTTCTGTGGATCCCGTATGCTCTGGAAGTCCCTCGGAGCTCCGAGACCATTAAGGAAGGAATTCCCAAGTCCAGCCTCACCCGACCCCTGGTAATCTTAATTACTGGCTAGCTCTTTCACTAAGCCTCCAGTTGCATTTTTCTCAGTTAATAGATCATTTGTAGAGAGTCTTTAGACATTCCTGTTGACATTGTAGGCTTGGGAAAATTATTAACTCAATAACTTATGGCATTTCTATGAACTGCTTTGAAAGCCTGACTATGATGAGAATTATGGTGGCAACTTTCTAAAGCATGTTCACTGGTTTCCAAGAATCTGGACTGAGACCAGTGAATTATTTTGTTAACAATTTTCCAAATGAACCAAAGGTCAATTGTTCGGCATCTGGGACTCCAGAATCAGAAATACTGAGGCAAACATCCAACCTCACAGCTCGGAGCATTTCTTTGATTTCCCTTTTCAGTTTCCTGGGCAGTAAGCTGATTTTTAAGAAGCAACTGATATCCTTATGCAGCTATAGGAGAGAACTCACCATCTTTTGGACATTCTCATCGGTAATATTGGTGTTATAATTCCAAGAAGCAAGTGAACTTTGATAAGACAGGTCTTCAGCTTCACGGTCAAACTTCTGCAAAAATGTCTTGGCCCGTTCCTCAGTGGCGGATTGAGCAGCCGTTACAGCAACAAGGCTGAGAAGGAGCCAGAAAGAGCCTGACATCTTGCTCTGTGCGCCAAGATCCCATCCACTGAACAACTTCCCTAGAGTAAAAACTCCTCATGAGATTTTCTCTCTCATCAGCCTTTGAACTTGGGTTGGGCACTGAGCAGGAAGATAAAAAAAAAAAAAAAAAAAGGAAGAAGAAGAAAAAGCAGTAAACAATCTGCTGAACCAACACAAAATTCATCCTGGAGAGGACAGATATGTAAACAGATTTTAGAATGATTTCCTAAAGGAAATCAAATAAACAAATGTTATTCATTAATCCTAGAGAATCATAGCTCTCACATTTTATGGCCAAATCAAAACTTGTCCATTTGCTTAGTATGTTCCTTAAAATCTGTTAAAGATACACTGAAGGTGTTATGATTTTACAGTGACCAACGAACTCTAGAATTAGGGGTCCCGGGGGTAATGTTGGGACTTACACGTTTTAGAGACAATTCCATTAAGTCACTTCTCTCTCCTTCCTTTTTATTTTACACTCATATTCACAGAAACTCTATTTGGGTAACATTTTCCCTTCCTAAATAAACAATTTTGCCCTTGTCTCTACAGAATTCATTTTTTTCTGATAAATTTTAATTTCCAGGGCCAATTTTTAAAATTATGAGACCACCCTCCACTCCACAAGTTAACTCTCCTGATTTAACTTGGAAAAACTTTAAAAGGCTCCTTTTCTCTTTCTCAGATGATCGTGCTAAACACTGGTTCTATGACTAACTTCACGGTGGGCCTCCATCCCTTTCACTTACCTGTTCAAAGCTTGGTCAAGGTCACAAGGAAATCAGAATGCCACCACATGGTATGAAATTCAGCGAGTGTCCATCTCAAGTTCTGGTCACCCATAGCCATGTATCATTGCATAGAATTCAAAGAGACTTTAGTGGTTATCCTGTAGAATCTCAGGAGCTGGACCACTGTCCTCATTCCCAGGGTGTAGGTATGAGTGTCATAGGTACAAGAGAGGAGCCACTTTAAATGGCAGGGCTCATGGGCCTGCTTGACTGTGGTTATGAAACCTTCACACAGGGAAAACATTTCTTTACCCAAAAAACAAGTCTTCCAGGTCCAGGTGAAATGGCAGTAACCAAGCCTTTAAAAAAAGTTTCCACTACTTCTCCTTATTCCAAAGTTGTACATGTTATTGTAGAAGAGGAAAAAAATAATAAGTAACTGTTTAAAGTGCTTTGCATTAGAATATCTCATTGAAGCATTACAACAAACCTAGAGGCAAATATTTTTATCATCATTGTACAGATTATGAAACTGAGGCGCAGAGAACTTAAATAAATGACCAAACCTTACTCAGCCAGGAAGTGGCAGAGCCAGGATACGAATGCATGCAGTTTGAATCTAGAGTACAGGCCTTTAAGTTGCTGTCAATAGTCTAAGAGCAATGATGGAGGTGTAGATAAAGAGCAGCACAGGGACATGGGCCTTTGGTGACCATGCTGGATTTGGTTCCGCTACATCAAAAAGAGGTGGATTCTGGGACTTCCCTGGTGGTCCAGTGGTTAAGAATCTGCCTTCCAATGCAGGGGACGCAGGTTCGATCCCTGGTCCGATCGCTGGTTGGGGAACTAAGATCCCACATGCCACGAGGCAGCGAAGCCCGCAGGTTCTAGAGCCCACGCGCCACAACTACAGGGCCCTCGTGCCACAACTAGAGAGCCTGCATGCCACAATGAAAGATCTCATGTGCCACAACTAAGATCTGATGCAGCCAAATAAATAAATATTAAAAAAAGAGGTGGATTCTTACTACCCTTGGTATGAATCAAAAGACATGATCCTTCTAAGAAATAAAGTAATTGACACATTTAAGCAATTATGATCAAGAAGGTTAAAAGAAAGTGAGCTGAGGGGATCAGTGCAGTTTCAGTCAGGCTCCTTCCACATTCAAGGAAGCTGAGATCCACTCGCTTTCACAGGCATTAAGAGAAAAACTGGTCAAGAGAAAAGGGGGCAGTGTGTGGGGCTCTGAACCAAGAGGTGGAATGTTACTTTAATAAAAGCTGAAACACAACTCTACTCAGGTTGCTTCCTGAATGAAGCTCTTGGGTTCAGGAAAAAAATGGGAGTAGTCCAACTTCAATACACTGAGGCAGAAAATCAGATTAACGTGATCAAATTGAAATAGGGAAAGCAGGATATGAAATCTGAACGTTAAAACAGATGAACAAGGAGCCTGAGATAACAGTGAGGCAGGAGAAATCTAGAAGCCAAGAAATTTTGAGGAGCGAGAGAAATAGGAGAATTTGGTCACAATAATCCTGTAGGAAAACTAGCTCACAATGGCCAACTGCAAGCGATGACTGAATTATTGGAAGTTTTGTTGACTTTCCACTGAGAAGATGCTGATGTTCTGACAGCTGCCCAGAAGTGTCCTGAGACCATTCTGAGAATGGAAAGAGTCCACTAAAGACGCAGGGGATGGGACCCAGAAAAACAATTGGCCTAAAGGAACAGATCCTCTGTGAAAGAATGAAGAACCAGAAAAACAGGAGAGTGGAAATTGAGGAAACCTGTTCTATTTTTCAGAAGGGTAGGTGGAAGACTTTGGTATTGACGCCAGACAAAAACTATGAAATATCATTTTTAGAATGCGGTTTGCACTTGGACAATATATATCTCTGGTCCCAAATATATATCTAGGGATTCACTAGGAACAAATAAGATGTTGTCTGCCTCATTTCCTTTGTATCTTCCATTTCAATAAGGGATTTAACAAAATGTAAAGTTCTACAACTAGCTCTAAATGTCCCTGAAAGAACCACACAGCACAGAAATAAGCAGTCCTCTGATCAACAACAGTTCATGCCCAAAACAACAAAAATCTTGATTCATGTATATAAAATAGATAAACAACAAGGTCCTACTGTATAGCACAGGGAAGTATATTCATCTTGTAATAAGCTATAATGAAAAAGAATCTGAAAAAGAATATATACATATATATGTATAACTGAATCACTTTGCTGTATACCAGAAACTAACACAACATTGTAAATCAACTATATTTCAATTAAAAAAAAGAATCTTGATTCAACAATTATTTATTGGCCACCTACTCTATGCTAGGCACTGGCTAGATACTGGATACTAGCTAGGCGCTAGATACTGGATATACACTAATGAATAGACAGGAAAAGTTCCCGTGGATATCATATTATACGAGGTGGCGTAGCAGGAAGAAACAAATAGCTGATGGTAAACGCTATGGCTTTACAATAAGCAGGAAAGGAGGAGGGTGAATGATGGGGTGGGGATGAGAGGATGACATCTGAGCAAAGACCTGAAGGAAGGGATGAAAGCCACATGAATATCTGAGGGGAGTCTGTTCCAGGCATAGGGAACAGCAAGTGCAAAGGTCTCAAAAACATCAGAGGCCTTTGTGGCTGGAGCCCAGTGCACGGGGAAAGTGGCAGGAGGTGAAGATGGAGAGGAAGCTCTAAGGAGGGCCTTATAGACAACTGTAGGACTTTGGCTTCTACTCTGAGTAATGTGGCAAGACATTGGAGGAATTCAAGCAGAGAAGTGATCCGGCAAACGTTTTAACAGGATCACTCTCACTGCTGGTTAGAGAACAGACACTGAGGGGTAAGGGTAGAAGCAAGGATGTCAGTCAGCGAGTTACTACAGCTGCCCAGTCAAGCAGGGTTGAATAAAAGCTTAATATGAGAAATCAATCCAACATGGCTGCCACCAGAAAGCAAAGCCATCTTAGACTATCTTAGACTTTGTTACTAGAAGTATTAGATACAAAAGAATTTAGAGCATCACGCTAATTTCTAAGACCCACAAGTTTAGAGAGACACAGGAGAGTATCCAGAGGAAAATAAAGAAGAGAGTAAATAGGTCTCAAATAATGTCATTTGAAGCACAGTGCAGACGTGAGGAAGGACACCCAGCATAGACAGCTCTCCTCCATCATGGGACTGTCATTTAGATGAAGACTTAGGTAGCTTAACGGATTGACTCTGCCGCTGATTAGCTGTGTGACTTTCAGCAGGTGATATTTCCCTCACATCTAATTTCAAAGCTGATAATCATATTTACCCATCTCACAGGGACGTTGTAAGTATTCTATGAATTAATACATGAGAACACAGAGAAAAATGCTGGGAGCCTAGCAATACAAGCCACTCAAAGTGCAAGGAGCTGTATGATAATTAGTGGACTTTGAGATATGAGGGAGATTGGAGACTCGTCCATAAGCGTTTTGTAGGAAAACTGTCATATTCTGAGAATAAGCAGGCCCCACATAAGCAAGATGAAAATGCACTGCTTTGACTCTACTAGTTTTGCTTTTTTTAATCATTTAAGGAAGACATTTTTCTAAAATACATTCCATCTAATCAGGATGTTGCCTGAACATTATTTTATGTGTTCTTTTTTCTTCCCAGATGACTCAGTGTCATCATCTTGGACAGCGTTTACTGACTAGGCTATAACGTGATAACATCTTCGGGGCTTTACGTTAAATGGCTCCAAACAGCTTTATTGCTATTAACTGCTGTCTCTGCAGGTTCTGAATTCTGTGCCACTTCTTGAAGAATGCACTTTGAGTGGCCCTGCCCACCACGAATCCCCTCCCTGTTTCTGATTTGCTGTCTGCTAAGAGCTAAATGGAAACCAGATAACCATGGAGTTCAATCAGAACACTCCCTCTTCATAGGCTCAGATCTGAGGGTGGGTCTTCATTCTCCTCGAGCAAAGTACATAGACTTTGAGATCCATTTTTCACTTACTGCTCAACTTTCTGTCCACTTCCAACCGAGTCATAAATGATGAGGTTGCTAAATAGCTATAGCAAAAATGTCCTCTAGCTCCCCAAGTTAAGGCAACTTCGGTCGGAGCAGAAGAATGTTTTGTGTAATTTCTTATCTTAAAATTGACAGAGTAATGTTTCTGACAGAAATAAGAAAGGAGGGGCTTCCCTGGTGGCGCAGTGGTTGAGAGTCCGCCTGCCGATGCAGGGGACACGGGTTCGTGCCCCGGTCCGGGAAGATCCCACATGCCGCGGAGCCGCTGGGCCCGTGAGCCATGGCCGCTGAGCCTGCGCGTCCGGAGCCTGTGCTCCGCGGCGGGAGAGGCCACAACAGGGAGAGGCCCGTGTACCGCAAAAAAAAAAAAAAAAGAAGAAAGGATATCAAGAATATAAAGTAGAGAGAATTTAAAACTCCACATGACCAAGAATGATTTGCCTTTAGTCCAATTGGTTTTGACCACATATTTATCACACAAAGTGAATTTATAAGTACTTTACAGAAAATAAATAAGTTGACTCTTTAGCCCGAAGGAAAAGCTAAAGTTCTTTCCTGTTTACATTTCGAGTTGCATAGCTGCCCCTTTTTCCTACAGATAGAGCAAAGATAATCTTCATTAACCAAATTGACAAATATTTTCAACAGACAGAGTTCAAGTTTGTGAGGCCAAACTGTGGATTCCAGGGAGGTTGTAAGGATTATTATTGCTCTGAATTTATAATAGTACAGTGCTTGCCATGTAAGCCGAATTTATTCCCATATCCAGACAGTACAAAATAGCAGGTAACACTAGAGTCGCTAGTATAAATTTATATCTCGGGCCTTAGAAGCAAAACTTGAGCCTTTATTCTAAGTGAAATGAGAATCCATGGTAGAGTCTTAAAGGAGGAGTGACATGATCTCATTTACATTTGAAAAGCATCACCCTGGCTGCTGTATCAAGAACAGGTGGCTAGATTTCGAATACAATTTGAAAATGAAACCAGGAGGATTTTCTGCTGAATTAGATGTAGGCTGTGAAAGATAGAGAGAGGCAAGGATTACTCCAGGGTGTTTGGATTCAACAACGAGAAGGATGAGGTTGACATCAATTTATATGGGGAAAAGGTTGCAGGTAAAACACTTTAGAGGGGAAAGGAGGAGTTCAGTCAAGGTTGTGAGAAATCCAAAAGACGATATATACAAATCTTCAGTTTGGCAGCGAGCTCAGGGATGACGATATAAATTTGAGAGTTGTTAGTCAAATATGCCTTTTCAGTTAAGGCAAAGAGGAAAGGATCTTACTTCTTCAGGATCCCAGTGTGCTGCAAAGTACTACATAGTCCAGACCTCAAAAGGAAAATGGGATGGGATAAGAAGGAAGAAAGTTACTTGAAACAACCCTCCCTAGAGGAGCCATCTGTGCACTGTACAGGGAAGTGATAAAAGGGAATTTCAGGAACTTGGCCAGAGCATCACATTTCTTGACTGGTTTACAGAAAAGCAGACACATCTCAGGAGCACAGGATGGTTGAGTTGAAGCAAGGTGCACGTTAAGAGAACGCAGCTGACATGACATACAGTCAAAGTCAAGCGGCTTAGACCCAGTCCAGGTCAAGGCTGAAACACTGATGGGCATTCAAAGCATAGAAGACTCCTTTTGGAGCTAGCTCCTGCCTGTCAGCTAGAGTCTGTGGGTGACTGAAGACTTTTACACTTTGGTTAATACTTCCTAATTGGCTCTAAATATCTTAGAATAAGCCTTCATCCCTATTGACCTCTACCTCAGTCTGCAGACTGAGTGTAAGAGCCATGTTTTCAGATCCAACTAGAAATGTCCAACAGCAGTTGTCTTCTTGAAGTCCAGCAGGTTCATCCTGGAGACACTGTACCATTCCCTCCTCCACTTCTAAGGGACGTATCTGGTCTGGGTCATCGGTAGGGCTTGGCCAAGGCTAGTTACCTTGGCCAAATCAGAGAGATGGGGAATAGATAAATCACATTATAAATCCTCAAGGGCCTAACATAACATCTGAGCTTCAATCTCATGCCCACATGGATACATGCACTTGGAATTATAAGAATTTTCCTGAGACTTCAGAATCTACCATTTTTTAAATCAAAATATCTTGGCTTTTGATGAAATGTCACCACAAATACATAAAAACTAGAAGCTCACTTGGGTAAGAGTCTTACTACTTCTTCATTCTTTGCCACTGACAACCCTCTTAAGGTTTGCCAGCCTGTCATCAATCTCATCAGGAATCTTCTTTGGCTGAGAAATATGTCAATGCCTAGAAACCAGAAACTATACAACATAAGTCCCAGGGCAGCCTTGCATCTTTTCTAGGACAGTCAGAATGTGGTAGATATTAATAATATTAATTTGGATTCCATCCAGAAAGGAATCAAGGCCTCATGGCCTTGGAATCTGGATAATGCCATTATGTTACAAGATGTTATTTTTGGATTTCAGTTATTCCCAAAGTTTTGACATTGCTTTACATAAGGTTAGGCAAAGCTTCAGCGATCTCTGCAAGGATGAAATCACTAAGCAATCATGAACGTTGAAAACTTGAGAATATGCTTGGAGGAACTCTCATACTGAGCATGCTTCTCTGCTCAGCCTTTCCCCTAGATTTTGTACCTGGATTGGTACCGTCACAAGCTTTTTCGCCTCTCCTATTGTAATAGTGGAATCTCTCTAAGATTAGCTGGGGCGCAGGAGTCAGTTATAGCTCGCTGGGATGCTTGATCATCTTTGGAAGCTGATTCAGCATCCTCTCTGAATTTATTTGGTCAAGAAGCCCTTAGGCCCAAGTTCCATACAAATTCAACATGAACCTGAAATTTAGGGATAGCTCCAACTCTTCCATATTATGTTTCTGGAAGATCTAGGACGCTCGGGAGCATGGGGCACTCTAGAGACACTTTTGGTAGTCTAGATCTATACCGACAAGTAACATACTCCTTGGGAAACTGGAAAAGCAGTGGGGGAGGGCAAAAATCTCCATATATTACTCAGGTGGGATTTCAACCTGGCACTCTCCCTAAAGAGAGAGCTGCTGCTTATCAAAAACCAGAAGTCGGGCTTCCCTGGCGGCGCAGTGGTTGAGAGTCCGCCTGCCGATGCAGGGGACACGGGTTCGTGCCCCAGTCCAGGCGGATCCCACATGCCACGGACCGGCTGGGCCCGTGAGCCATGGCCGCTGAGCCTGCGCGCCCGGAGCCCATGCTCCACAACGGAAGAGGCCACAACAGTGAGAGGCCCGTGTACCACCAAAAAAACCCAGAAGTAACAAGGCCCAGGACAAGGCAAGGCATTAGGTCAGTCCCTAATACACCCATCAGTGAACATCAGACATAGGCAAGCCAGCATCCTAAAGAGCTCCACTGGAGGCACAAGCCTCTGACAGGTATGGGGATGCTGTGATGCAGCTGCCAGCTAGAATAGTCATGGGGTAAAGGGGAGTGGCAGAATGGATAAGAAATGACTCACAGTGTTGTTTAACTAAGAAAGGACAGGAGAAGGAGGAAAAGTGAGAGAGAGGAAGAGAGGATTCTAGGGCATTAACTAGAGCATACAAGCCTGTCTTTATAGATTTCAAATCATGGTTAATATTTATATGCCAGGGACTATGTTAAGCACTTTACAAGCAGTATCTTCTGGAATCCTCACTGTCACCCTGTAAGGAATTATGATAATTTCCACCTAATAGGATTATAAATGAAGGCTTAAAGAGGTTAACTAAAGGGCCTAAGTCTGATTAACAAGTACAGGTGTCCACATTTTAACCCACTGTTTACCATGATGCTCAGCTAATCAGGGAGAGGGTTTTTTTATCTTTCACTATAAGATAGTTGTAGTAGATTGCAAAACTACTTCTTTACTCCTCTTTGTATCAACACCCTTTATAATGTGACTTTGCAGTTTCTTCCATCAAGATATATAGTCTGGGCTTCCCTGGTGGCGCAGTGGTTGAGAGTCCGCCTGCCAATGCAGGAGACACAGGTTCGTGCCCCGGTCTGGGAGGATCCCACGTGCCGCGGAGCGGCTGGGCCCGTGAGCCATGGCCGCTGAGCCTGTGCGTCCGGAGCCTCTGCTCCGCAACGGGAGAGGCCACAACAATGAGAGGCCCACGTACCGCGCAAAAAAAAAAAAAATTAAGATATATAGTCTATTTCCTTCTTCTTGAATCTGCTTTGGCCAATGGCATGTGGCAGAAGTAATAGTGGGCCAGTCCATCCTTTCTTTCTCTCTCTCTCTCTCTCTCTCTCTCTCTCTCTCTCTCTCTCAAGGCTGAGTAGCTATCAAGTGAACAAGCCTGAGCAAGGGACCACTGGAGCAGAGATGAGACAACCAAGCTGAGGCCATCCTAGACCAGCCAGCCCCCAGCTTCCCTGGCAACTGACTACAGACGCATAAGTGAGAGCAGCTAAGACCAGAAGAATTTCTCAGGTGAGCCCAGACAAAACTGTCAACCCATAGACTCATGAACTAAACAAATGGCTGTTGTTTCAAGCCACGGAGTTTTAGGCTGGCTTTTTGTGTAGCAAAAAGCTAACTTATACAATCTCTTAATAACTTCACCAAGGTCTTTCCAAATTATCTATTCAGATAGGATGCTCTTGGGTTGCAAGTAAGAAGACACTCTTACTCAACTGGATTAAACAACAAGGAAAACATATTAACTCATGCAAATAAAAGACCATGATATGTTAAATCCAGAGTTAGTTAACTTAGTGCCTTAATGATACCATCAAAGACCCAGGTTTCTTCCATCTTTCTACCGTGCTACCCTTGGCATGTTGGCTCTGCTCTGATTAAAGCTTCCCTTGGGGTCACAAGATGGCTACATTCATTTCAAGCATCACATCTAGAAATGACAACATGGAAAGAGGAGCAGTTTCTTCCTGTGAATCTCTCTTTTTTAATGACTTTTTTAAGACTAAGGGAAGCTTTCTCAGGGGACTAGCATAATTGGCTTAGACTAATCAAGATTTACATCTGATTCATGTTGGAGAATGGTAGACCTCCAGCGAAACCTGGTTTTGCCTTAAGGGAGTAGGAGGGGATGCTTTTCATATATGTAATATAGGTCATGCGTATTCCACCCACTGTAGAATGTCCCACTATTTCTGGGATATTTTCTGTAGAGATTTCATTCCAACCATGAGTGTGGGTTCTTATGAATTTCAGGCACAGAAGACAGAGCTTGTAAGATCTTCCTGAATTGTGCCTTGGTCTGGAGGGAGTTTCCACCTCAGTCTCAATAGCATGCTGATGTCTCTACCCACTGAATATATATGATACAACCAAGAAGAGTGGGCAAGGGGAGAAGAAAGTTCTAATAGGAAAGAAAAGATATTTTCCCAAACCACTACCCAATTTTTTCCAGGGATATAGATTCCCTCAATAGTATTAATAACTACTTATCCAATTAAGTGAGATGGATGAGAGAATGCAAATCATATAGAACACATAATCTCTGGCTCATTGCATCCTGTGTTATTGGGAAATTTTACTCAGAAGACACAGATAAAAGATGATGGAACAAATTCTGATTCGTAAGAATATAAAACTTTTCATGATTTCAGAGAAATAGGAGGTCAGAGTGGGCACAAGGAGTCAGTCAGGTAGGCTTTACAAAGGAGATGAGACTCTGAATCATAGAGACTAATACTACTAATAACAGTAACAGTAATAATAAAATCCAAACTCTGTTGAGTGCTTATTATGTGCCAGGCAGAAAGTAACTGCTTTACATGTGTCCCCACATTTAATCCTCACAACAACCCTATAAGGTAAGCGCTAGCACCACCCTCAATTTCTAGGTGAGGAAACCGAGGCATGGAATCAAGATCACAAAGCTGGAAATGAACAGAACTGGGGTTGGAACCTCAGCAGTCTGACTTCATGCCCAGACTCTTTGTGGTCAGAAAGGGCTTTTCGAAGGAATTCCTGTTACAGACATGGAAGAGCGGGACAGTCAAGGCATAAAGAAGCATAACAGGTGTAGCTGGACAGCTTGAAAAATGGTCCCACAATGACATCAAACTTGCACAAGTTACAAACACAGTTCCTCCTTGCATTCCTTTTACTGCATTCATCTTCACAATTTTCACTGAAGGGAGACCATTGGTGCTCTACCCTTTTTCGGTGAAAAGCTGTTTTTCTCAGTAGGGTGAGAATGTTCAGGAATAGAGAGTAATTAGAGATCATAGGTTCACAGATGACAACCTCAGATGGTGTGGCAGTCATTTTGTTCTCTTCAAAGCAAGTCTATATCAGTAACAAACAGCAGCGGCTCTCAACCAGGATGATTTTGCATCCCAGGGGACAAATGACAATGCCTGGAGACATCTGGGGTTGTCACCACTTGGGTGGAGGGTGCTCCTGCATCTAGTGGGTAGAGGTCAGGGATGCTGCTAAACATTGTACAATGCATAGGACAGCTCCCCACAAATAAGAATTATTTGCCCCAAATGTCAAGTGTGAGGTTAAGGGACGCTGACCTAGATAGACGGCACTATGAACATAGTACTCTCAAGAATCATGTGTGCGTGATTCCACCTCTTTACATCTCAGTCAGGGCCAGCAGAATAGTAAATTACCTACTCCCAATAGCAAAGCTGCCAAGACATTTGAGCACAAAGTAACTAATCCTGTTTAGACATGAATATGCATGCATTTGCACTGGTCTCAATAACAAATAGGAGAAATAAGGAAAAAATAAAACAAAATATCGATACAAATAATTAGCCCTGACTTTAACATGACAGGGGAGAAAACTAACACTTAAAGCATTTACTGTAGATCACCTTGCTGAGTGTTCACAACCACCTTTGTGGAAGTTGTTACTTTCTAAACACTCAGCATGATCAGTAACTAGCTCTATGTCACCCAGTAAGAAAACTGGGATTAACCTGTCAGTGTGTTTTCCTTTCAACTCCTGCCTCTTTCCGTAGGATGTGGTCAAGTTCAAAAGAGCTAGTAAGATTGTTGAAGAAGAAGATAATTATGATTTTTAAAAATAGATGAAAATGATATAGTACTTCTGCCTTGAAATTTGTTGACGTCAATATGTAGGAGATATTATCCAGACAGCTCTGTCTCTCCCAAGAAAAGGACAGGATGAAACGGGCTGAAAGGACATGATGGCAAGAATTCAAGTTTAGTCTTAAGGGAGAATCGCTTGACAGTGGTCAACACTGACATACACTATTGAAGGGTGTTGTGTAATCTTTGTCTCTGGAAGGTTTCATAGGCTGAGGAAGGTTTAGGAGGGTTTGAATTTGGCCTTGACTGACGGGGAGGACATGGCTGGGCACAGCTCCAGTTAAATGCTGCTCTGGGAAAAAGAAAAAATAATGAAAGGGGATAAAGAAAGCCTATGGGACTAATGGGACACCATTAAGAGAAATAATGTCTGTATCACTGGAATTTCAGAAGGAGAAGAGAGGGAGAAAGAGGCAGAAAGACTATTTAAAGAAATAATGGCTGAAAACTTCCCAAACCTGGGGAGAGATTTGGACATCCAAGTTCTCAAAGCTAATAGGTTGCCCCAAAATTTCAATCCAAGACAGTCTTCTCTGTCTTGGATTGAGACACATTATAATAAAACTATCTAAATCAAAGCCAAAGAGAGAATTTTTAAAACAGCTAGAGAAAAAATTTTTCTCTCATACAAGGGAACCCCCATGAGGCTATAACCATATTTTTCAGCAAAAACCTTGCAAGCTGGGAGAGAAAATGGGATGATATATTTAAAGTGCTGAAAGAAAAAAAACTGTTAGCCAAGAATACCTTACCTAGCAAAGCTGTCCTTCAAAAATGGAGGTGAGGTAAAGATTCTCTAACAAACAAAAGTTGAGGGAGTTCATCACCAGTAGACCTGCCTTACAGGAAATGCTGAAAGGAATCTTCAGGCTGAAATGTAAGAGTGCAAATTAACAGCATGAAAACACATGAAAATGTATAACACACTGGTAAAGAATTCAGAATACTCTAATACTGTAATATGGTGGTGTGTTAACCACTTAACTCTAGTATAAAGGTTAAAGGACAAAAGTATTTAAAATAGCTATAGCTACAATAATTTGGTTATGAATGCACAATATAAAAAGATGTAGGGCTTCCCTGGTGGCACAGTGGTTGGGAGTCCGCCTGTCGATGCAGGGGACGCCGGTTCGTGCCTCGGTCCGGGGGATCCTGCATGCCGCGGAGCGGCTGGGCCCGTAAGCCATGGCCACTGGGCCTGCGCGTCCGGAGCCTGTGCTACACAGCGGGAGAGGCCACAGCAGTGAGAGGCCCGCGTATTGCCAAAAAAAAAAAAAATTCTGACATCAAAAACATAAAAGGGGAGCGTAAAAGGGGAGAGTTTTTGTATGTGATCAAAGTTAAATTGTTATCAGCATAAAATATTCTGTTATAGCCATACAATGTTTTATGTAAGCCTCGTTGTAACCACAAAACAAAAAGCTACAGTAGATTCACAAAAGATAAAGCAAAGGGAATCAAAGCATACCACTATGGAAAATCATCAGTTCATAATGGAAGGTAGCAAGAGTGGAAGAAAGGAACAAGGGAACTACAAAACAGCTAGAAAACAGTGAATAAGATGGCGTTAGTAAGTCCTTACCTATCAAGAATTACACTAAATGTAAATAAATTGAATTCTCCAATCAAAAGACATAGAGTAGCTAAAAAACAAGACCCACTATATGCTGCCTACGAGAGACTCACCTCAGCTTTAAAGACACACAAAGTGAAGGGATGAAAAGAGATAACTCATGCAAGTGGAAACGAAAAGAGAGCAGGGGTGGCTATACGTATATCAGAAAAAAGTAGACTTTAACTAAAAAAATGGTAACAAGAGGAAAAGTAGGTCATTATATAATGATAAAAGGGTCAATTCATCAAGAAGATATGACAATTGTAAATATATGTGCACCCAACATTGGAGTACCTATATATATTTAGCAAATACAGATCTGAAGAAAGAAGTAGACAACGATATAATAGTAGGGACTTCAATACCCCACTTTCAGCAATGGATAGATTATCCAGACAGACTATCAATAAGGAGACATTAGACTTGAACCATACTTTAGATCAAATGAACCTAACAGACATATATAGAACATTCCATCTAACAGAAGCAGAATACACATTCTTCTCAAGCGCACATGGAACACTCTCCAGGATATATCATATGATAGGTCACAAAACAAATCTTGGCAAATTTTAAAAGACTGAAATCATACCAAGTACCTTTTCCAACAACAGTGGTATTAAACTAGAATTCAATAACAGGAAGAAAGCTGGAAAATTCATAAGTGTGTGGGAATTAAACAACACACTCCTGAACAACCAATAAGTCAAAGAACAAATCAAAACAGAAATTAAAAAATATCTTGAAACAAATGACAATGGAAACACAACATAGCATTATCTTTTTTAAGACATTTTTCCAAAAAAGCCCATACAGATGGCCAATACATACATGAAAAGGTGCTCAACATCACTAACCACCAGGAAAATGCAAATCAAAACCACAATGAGATATCACCTCACACCTCTTTAAATGGGTATCATCAAAAGACAAAAGATAGTGTTGGTGAGGATGGAGAAAAGGGAACCCTTGTGCACTGTTGGTGGGAATGTAAATTGGTACAGCCACTATGGAAATCAATACGGAGGTTCCTCAGAAAGTTAAAAAATAGAACTACCATATGATCCAGCAGCCCCACTTCTGGGTATATATCCAAAGGAAATGAAAACAGGATCTCAAAGAGATATCTGCACTCCTGTGTCTATTACAGCATTATTCACAATAGGCAGGATATGGAAACATCATAAGTGTTTGTCAATGTATGAATGGATAAAGAAGTTCTGGAAATGTAGTGTACAGTATGGCGACTATAGTTAATAGTACTGTATGGTATATTTGGAAGTTGGTAAGAGAGTGGATTTTATAAGTTCTCACCACAAAAAGAAAAATTGTAACTATTTGAGGTGATGGGTGTGTTAACTAACTTTATTGTGGTAATTATTTTGCAGTATATGTATATAAAAAATCAGGGCTTCCCTGGTGGCGCAGTGGTTGAGAGTCCACCTGCCAATGCAGGGGATGCGGGTTCGTGCCCCGGTCCGGGAGGATCCCACATGCCGTGGAGCGGCTGGGCCCGTGAGCCATGGCTGCTGGGCCTGCGCGTCCGGAGCCTGTGCTCCGCAACGGGGGAGGCCACAGCAGTGAGAGGCCCGCGTACTGCAAATAAATAAATAAATAAATAAATAAATAAATAAATAAATAAAAATCATTACGTTGCACACCTTAAACTCACACAGTGTTATATGTCAATTATATCTCAATGAACCTGGAAAAAAACATGGCGTGGAAATACATATATATATACACACACACACACATATATATTGAACTATTATAAGCCATGAGAAAAAAAAAGAAATTCTGCCATTCATGACAACATGGATTGACCTTGAGGGCATTATGCTAAGGGAAATAAGTCAGATATAGAAAGATGAATACTGTATGATATCACTTCTATGTGGAATCTAAAAAAGCCGAATTCTTAAAAACAGAGAGTAGAGTGGTGGTTGCCAGGGGTTGGGGTGGGGGAAATGGGGAGATGTTGGTCAACAGGTACAAACTTCCAATTATAAGACAACTAAGTTCTGGAGATTTAATGTAAAACATGGTGATTATAATTAATGATACTATATTAAATACTTGAAAGTTGCTAAGAGTAAATCTTAAATGTTCTCACCACAAAAAAGGAGATGGGGGACTTCCCTGGTGGCGCAGTGGTTAAGAATCTGCCTGCCAATGCAGGGGACACGGGTTCGAGCCCTGGTCCGGGAAGATCCCACATGCTGTGGAGCAACTAAGCCCGTGCACCACAACTGCTGAGCCTGCGCTCTAGAGCCCACGAGCCACAACTACTGAGCCCGTGAGCCACAACTACTGAAGTCCGTGCACCTAGAGCCTGTGCTCTGCAACAAGAGAAGCCACCACAATGAGAAGCCCATGCACCGCAACACAGAGTAGCTCCCACTCACCGCAACTGGAGAAAGCCTGCGTGCAGTAATGAAGACCCAATGCAGCCAAAAATAAATAAGTAAATTTATTTTTTAAAAAAAGGAGATGGTAATTATGTGATGTGATAGAGATGTTAGCTAACACTATAGTGGTCATCACTTTGAAATCTATATCAAATCAACATGTTGTACACCTTAAACTTACACAGTGTTATAGGTCAGTTATATCTCTATAAAGCTGGGAAACAAACAAAGGAAAGCAAATGCTGCCCTGAGAATGAGCCCCAACCACAGTCCAAATGGGGCTTCTTCCCCACTCCCCTCCCCACCCCTACCTCCCACTCCCTGTGTAAGGAGCCCAGCCCATCCTCCATTACATCTCTAACAGCCTGACCCGGTGTGTCCTCTCTCCTTTCATTTCCAACCCTCTCAGCACCTCATCTCTCCCAGTCCTTTATAATTCGTTTTGAATGGTTAGATCTAGGTGGTGGATAAGTGGGTGTTCATTATACTACTCCTCCACCTTTCTTTATGCATGATAATGTTTATAATAAAAAGGTAGCAGGAGGTGTACAGGAACCGAAGGCAGATCGTGTAGGGCCCCATCACCATTTAGAGAGGTTGGGTTCTACCTAGAAAGAGATGGGTAGAGAGGAGAGGCTTAAGTAAAGGAATGATATCATGGTTTGAATTTCCATTTGTTTTTTTAATTTTTGTTTTGTTTATTTTGGGGTTTTTTGTTTTTTGTTTATTGGGTTTTTTTGGCTGTGCTGTGTGGCTTGTGGAATTTTAGTTCCCTGACCAGGGACTGAACCTGAGCCCTCGGCAGTGAGAGTGTGGAGTCCTAACCACTGGACCACCAGGGAATTCCCTGACTTTCCATGTTAGCAGGATATGTCAGGGTTTTCTTCCTCCATTTAAGTCTGACTCAATATAGGATGAGGAAAGTTGCAGTTCTGATTGCAGTTTTATCACAGCCACTAAAATGTGCCTTTCATTACCCCTGAGCCAAGTATAAATAGCAAATGACCTAAATCAAGCATAGCACAGGAATGGCCAACAATGATCCAAAGAGCTATACAAATGCTGAAGCAAAACTATAATCCTCATTTTAAAAATTTTCCAGCTGTGAAACACATTCAATCTGTTTAAGATTCTGATTTCTCTCTATGCCACTGCCCATGGTACTGTATTTGGTTTGGACCAAGAATAATCCTGGCAACCACCCTGCACATTAGCCAGTCATGGGGTTTCAGGCACCCCAAACCCAGCTCTTCTCCTCCATTGAGGACATGGCTGGCATGGCACTGATGACATGTTTCAAGTCATTCCAGGAAGAGGAGTTGATGACAAAGTCCTTTTTAAACGGAAATAAGCTAAACGTAGAACAGTATAGTTAAAATATGGAAACTAAAGGAATCAGTTGCTCCAAACCCTCTAACAACATGTGAACATCTTTAAATGCTGCATGATTTCAGGTAAGATATTTAAATTCGCTCAGCTGTTTCTTCTTTTGTTAAGTCAGATTAGTAATACTTGCTTTTGAATAAAATAAATAATGAGAAGCAATAAAAATTCATGAATAAAATGGACCTTGTGAATAAAACTTTTATACTCTTTAGAAAAAGTGTTATTGAAACTATTCAACTTGAGTCCACAAAGAGAAGAAAAAAAGACTGATTTAGGGAAACTATTTTACAATACGGATATTCATATCTACAATGACTAAATCTTAACTAAGATAACCTATCTATCTGGAAAGAAACATAAGTCTGACAGGAAGGTGGTGAAAGGGAATACATAGATATTTAAGGCATCTATCTGCACTCGCAACACAAAGTAAAAATGAACTATAAAACTATGAGAAAAATTGCCAGGTACCCTGATTTCTAGCCCCCCACACCCTCAATTCTCCCCCAAAGGACTCCTGTATAATCCTTGGGGAGGTTTTATAAATGGCTTCCCCCCCCACCCCGATCTATTGGAATGTGCTGTGTCAAAGCACTATATTTGAAACTGTAACCTGAGGCTTTCGGCAATCACTGTACTACTAAAATGAACCTTGGTATTCCCCTTTATAGCTAAGCAGATGATAATCTAGCAGACAAACACTATAATATATGATGAGCATTTAATATGAGCTTCAGTCACCCTTGGAATGATGGCAAAGATATTAGCATTGGCAAGCCTCTGTTGCTTTTGAGCAAGCAGATTTTAGTTCTTGCATTCATAGGTTTAAATTTTCTTTAGGTCCTCAGAAAGCACGTTAGATTACCTGGAATTGTGCTAAATAAAAGTCAAAAGGTGGAGGACCTTCCAGATGGCGGAGGAGTAAGACGTGGAGATCACCTTCCTCCCCACAAATACATCAGAAATACATCTATATGTGGAACAACTCCTACAGAACACCCACTGAACACTGGCAGAAGACCTCAGACCTCCCAAAAGGCAAGAAACTCCCCACATACCTGGGCAGGGAAAAAGAAAAAAGAATAAACAGAGACAAAAGAATAGGGACGGGACCTGCACCAGTGTGAGGGAGCTGTGAAGGAGGAAAGGTTTCCACACACTTGGAGCCCCTTCGTGGGCGGATACTGCGGGTGGCGGAGGGGGTAAGCTTCGGAGCCGCGGAGGAGAGCGCAGCCACAGGGGTGCGGAGGGCAAAGCGGAGAGATTCCCGCACAGAGGATCGGCGCCTACCGGCACTCACCAGCCCAAGAGGCTTGTCTGCTCACCCGCTGGGGCGGGGCGGGCGGGGCTGGGAGCTGAGGCTCCGGCTTCGGTCGGATCCCAGGGAGAGGACTGGGGTGGCGGCGTGAACACAGCCTGAAGGGGGCTAGTGCGCCACGGCTAGCCGGGAGGGAGTCCGGGGAAAAGTCTGGAACTGCCGAAGAGGCAAGAGACCATTGTTTCCTGGTGCGCGAGGAGAGGGGATTCAGAGCACCGCCTAAACGAGCTCCAGAGATGGGTGCGAGCTGCGTCTATCAGCGCGGACCCCAGAGACGGGCATGAGACGCTAAGGCTGCTGCTGCTGCCACCAAGAAGCCTGTGTGCGAGCACAGGTCACTCTCCACACGTCCCCTCCCGGGAGCCTGTGCAGCCCGCCACGGCCAGGGTCCCGGGATCCAGGGGCAATTTCCCCGGGAGAACGCACGGCGGCCTCGGGCTGGTGCCACGTCACGGCGGCCTCTGACGCCGCAGGCTCACCCCGCACTCCGTGCCCCTCCCTCCCCCCGGGCCTGAGTGAGCCAGAGCCCCCGAATCAGCGGCTCCCCGTACTGTCTGAGCGAAGAACAGACGCCCTCAGGCGACCTACACGCAGAGGCGGGGCCACATCCAAAGCTGAGCCCCGGGAGCTGTGCGAACAAAGACGAGAAAGGGAAATTTCTCTGTGCAGCCTCAGGAGCAGTGGATTAAATCCCCACAATCAACTTAGGTACCGTGCATCGGTGGAATACCTGAATAGAAAACGAACCATCTGAAAATTGACGCAGTGGACTTTGGGCAACCGCAGACGTGGGATTTGCTGTATGCGACTGACTAGTTTCTGATTTTTATGTTTATCTTAGTATAGTTTTTAGCACTTGTTATAATTGATGGATTTGTTTATTGGTTGGGTTGCTCTCTTCTTTTTTTCCCCTTTTGAAATTTTTTATATTAATAATTTTTTAAAGTTTTATTAACTTTATCTTATTTTATTTTTCTTTCTTTCTTTTATTCTACCTTTTCTTCTGAGCCGTGTGACTGACAGGGTCTTGGTGTTCCGGCCGGGTGTCAGGCCTGAACCTCTGACGTAGGAAAGGCGAGTTCAGGACATTGGACCACAGAGACCTCCCGGCCCCATGTAATATCAATCGGCGAGAACTCTCCTAGAGATCTCTGTCTCAATGCTAAGACCCAGCTCAACTCAATGACCAGCAAGCTCCAGTGCGGGACACCCTACGCCAAACAACTAGCAAGACAGGAACACAACCCCACCCATTAGCAGAGAGGCTGCCTAAAATCATAATAAGTTCACAGACACCCCAAAACACACCACCGGACATGGCCCTGCCCACCAGAAAGACAAGATCCAGCCCCACCTACCAGGACACAGGCACCAGTACCCTCCATCAGGAAGCCTACACAGCCCACTGAACCAACCTTACCCACTGGGGGCAGGCACCAAAAACAACGGGAACTATGAACCTAAAGCCTGAGAAAAGGAGACCCCAAACACAGAAAGTTAAGCAAAATGAGAAGATAGAGAAACACACAGCAGATGAAGGAGCAAGGTAAAAACCCACCAGATGAAACAAATGAAGAGGAAATAGGCAGTCTACCTGAAAAAGAATTCACAGTAATGACAGTAAAGATGATCCAAAATCTTGGAAATAGAATGGAGAAAATACAAGACACGTTTAACAAGGACCTAGAAGAACTAAAGAGCAAACAAACAATGATGAACAACACAATAAATGACATTAAAAATTCTCTAGAAGGAGTCAATAGCAGAATAACTGAGGCAGAAGAATGGATAAGCGACCTGGAAGATAAAATAGTGGCAATAACTACTGCAGAGCAGAATAAAGAAAAAAGCATGAAAAGAATTGAGGACAGTCTCAGAGACCTCTGGGACAACATTAAACACACCAACATTCGAATTATAGGGGGTCCCAGAAGAAGAAGAGAAAAAGAAAGGGACTGAAAAATTCTGATGGGTGGAGTATCAATTCTCATAACAGACAAAATAGACTTTAAAATAAAGACTATTAGAAGAGACAAAGAAGGACACTACATAATGATCAAGGGATCAATCCAAGAAGAAGATATAACAATTGTAAATATTTCTGCACCCAACATAGGAGTGCCTCAATACATAAGGCAAATGCTAACAGCCATACAAGGGGAAATCAACAGTAACACAATCATAGTAGGGGACTTTAACACCCCAATTTCACCAATGGACAGATCATCCAAAATGAAAATAAATAAGGAAACACCAGCTTTAAATGACACATTAAACAAGATGGACTTGATATTTATAGGACATTCCAACAAGAAACAACAGAATACACTTTCTTCTCAAGTGCTCAAGGAACAGGATAGATCATATCTTGGATCACAAATCAAGCCTTGGTAAATTTAAGAAAATTGAAATCATATCAAGTAGCTTTTCTGACCACAACGCTATGAGACTAGATATCAATTACAGGAAAAAATGTAAAAAATACAAACACATGGAGGCTAAACAATACACTACTAAATAACCAAGAGATCACTGAAGAAATCAAAGAGGAAATCAAAAAATACCTAGAAACAAATGACAATGAAAACACGAGGACACAAAACCTATGGTATGCAGCAAAAGCAGTTCTAAGAGGGAAGTTTAGAGCAATACAATCCTACCTCAAGAAACAAGAAACATCTCAAATAAACAACCTAACCTTACACCTAAAGCAATTAGAGAAAGAACAACAACAACAAAAAAAAAAACCCCCAAAAGTTAGCAGAAGGAAAGAAATCATAAAGATCAGATCAGAAATATATGAAAAAGAAATGAAGAAAACGATAGCAAAGATCAATAAAACTAAAAGCTCGTTCTTTGAGAAGATAAACAAAACTGATAAACCATTAGCCAGACTCATCAAGATAAAAAGGGAGAAGACTCAAATCAACAGAATTAGAAATGAAAATGGAGAAGTAACAACTGACACTGTAGAAATACAAAGGACCATGAGAGATTACTACAAGCAACTATATGCCAATAAAATGGACAACCTGGAAAAAATGGACAAATTCTTAGAAAAGCACAACCTTCCGAGACTGAACCAGGAAGAAATAGAAAATATAAACAAACCAATCACAAGCACTGAAATTGAAACTGTGATTAAAAATCTTCCAACAAACAAAAGCCCAGGACCAGATGGCTTCACAGGCAAATTCCATCAAACATTTAGAGAAGAGTTAGCACCTATCCTTCTCAAACTCTTCCAAAATGTAGCAGAGGGAGGAACATTCCCAAACTCATTCTACAAGGCCACCATCACCCTGACACCAAAACCAGACAAAGATGTCAGAAAAAAAGAAAACTACAGGCCAATATCACTGATCAACATAGATGCAAAAATCCTCAACAAAATACTAGCAAACAGAATCCAACAGTACATTAAAAGGATCACACACCATTATCAAGTGGGGTTTATCCCAGGAATGCAAGGATTCTTTAATATATGCAAATCAATCAATGTGATACACCATATTGACAAACTGAAGGATAAAAACCATATGATACTCTCATTAGATGCAGAAAAAGCTTTCAACAAAATTCAACACCCATTTATGATAAAAACCCTCCAGAAAGTAGGCACGGAGGGAACTTACCTCAACACAATAAAGGCCATATATGACAAACCAACAGCCAACATCGTTCTCAATGGTGAAAAACTGAAACCATATCCTTTAAGATCAGGAACAAGACAAGGTTGCCCACTCTCACCACTATTGTTCAACATAGTTTTGGAAGTTTTAGCCACAGCAATCAGAGAAGAAAAAGAAATAAAAGGAATCCAAATCAGAAAAGAAGAAGTAAAACTGTCACTGCTTGCAGGTGACATATTATATGTAGAGAATCCTAAGGATGCTACCAGAAAACTACTAGAGTTAATCAATGAATTTGGTAAAGTAGCAGGATACGAAATTAATGCACAGAAATCTCTTGCATTTCTATACACTAATGATGAAAAATCTGAAAGAGAAATTAAGGAAACACTCCCCTTTACCACTGCAACAAAAAGAATACAATACCTAGGAATAAACCTACCTAAGGAGACAAAAGACCTGCATGCAGAACACTGTAAGACATTGATGAAAAAAATTAAAGATGATACAAACAGATGGAGAGATATACCATGTTCTTGGATTGGAAGAATCAACATTGTGAAAATGACTCTACTACCCAAAGCAATCTACAGATTCAATGCAATCCCTATCAAACTACCAACGGCACTTTTCACAGAACTAGAAGAAAAAAATTCACAATTTGTATGGAAACACAAAAGACCCCGAATAGCCAATCTTGAGAAAGAGAAGACTATACTACAACGCTACAGTAATCAAGACAGTATGGTACTGGCACAAAAACAGAAATATAGATCAATGGAACAGGATAGAAAGCCCAGAGATCAACCCACGCACATATGGTCACCTTATCTTTGATAAAGGAGGTAAGAATATACAATAGAGAAAAGAGAGTCTTCTTCAATAAGTGGTGCTGGGAAAACTGGACAGCTACATGTAAAAGAATGAAATTAGAACACTCCCTAACACCATACACAAAACTTAACTCAAAATGGATTAAAGACCTAAGTGTAAGGCCAGACACTATAAAACTCTTAGAGGAAAACATAGGCAGAACACTCTATGACATAAATCACAGCAAGATCCTTTTTGACCCATTTCCTAGAGAAATGGAAATAAAAACAAAAATAAACAAATGGCACCTAATGAAACTTCAAAGCTTCTGCACAGCAAAGGAAACCATAAACAAGACCAAAAGACAACCCTCAGAATGGGAGAAAATATTTGCAAACGAAGCAACTGACAAAGGATTAATCTCCAAAATATACAAGCAGCTCATGCAGCTCAATATCAAAAAAACAAACAACCCAATCCAAAAATGGGCAGAAGACCTAAATAGACATTTCTCCAAAGAAGATATACAGATTGCCAACAAACACATGAAAGGATGCCCAACATCACTAATCATTAGAGAAACGCAAATCAAAACTACAATGAGGTATCACATCACACCGGTCAGAAGGGCCATCATTAAAAAATCTAGAAACAATAAATGCTGGAGAGGGTGTGGAGAAAAGGGAACACTCTTGCACTGCTGGTGGGAATGTGAATTGATACAGCCACTATGGAGTAAATTATGGAGGTTCCTTAAAAAACTAAAAATAGAACTACCATATGACCCAGCAATCCCACTACTGGGCACATACCCTGAGAAAACCATAATTCAAAAAGAGTCATGTACCACAATGTTCACTGCAGCTCTATTTACAATAGTCAGGACATGGAAGCAACCTAAGTGTCCATCGACAGATGAATGGATAAAGAAGATGTGGTACATATACACAATGGAATATTACTCAGCCATAAAAAGAAATGAAATTGAGTTATTTGTAGTGAGGTGGATGGACCTAGAGTCTGTCATACAGAGTGAAGTAAGTCAGAAAGAGAGAGACAAATATGCTAACACACATATATGGAATCTAAGAAAAAAAAAAAGGTTATGAAGTACCTAGGGGCAGGACAGGAATAAAGACACAGATGTAGAGAATAGACTTGAGGACATGGGGAGGAGGAAAGGTAAGCTGGGATGAAATGAGAGAGTGGCATTGAGATATATACACTGCCAAATGTAAAATAGCTAGTAGGAAGCAGCTGCATAGCACAGGGAGATCAGCTCTGTGCTTTGTGACCACCTAGAGGGGTGGGATATCGAGGGCGGAAGGGAGATGCAAGAGGGAGGGGATATGGGGATATATGTATACGTATAGCTGATTCACTTTGCTCTACAGCAGAAACTAACACAACATTGTAAAGTAATTATACTCCAATAAAGATGTTAAAAAAATAATTAAAAAAATAAAAAATGAAAAAATAAAATTCAAGTAAAATTTTAAAAAAAAAGCCAAAATGCTTATCATATGAAATTTTTCTACTGCTGTCTTGTGGCCCTGTCCTCCCAGGGACCTTTGAGTCTTTGCTTGTAACAGTCCTAACTAATGAAGAAATAGGATGGGTGACTCATCCCCACATACCTGGCAGAAAAGTCACAGGCACCAATCCTCAATATAGGAGAGTCTAAGTATCAGTAGAATTTGACTGGATGCACAAAGTTCTACCATATTAAGTAGTTAATTCAACAAAACAGCTTGCCCATCCAGTCAGGTATAATTTTTAACTCAGTTTATTGGGAGGCCAGTTGATTCAACAAATGTCAACTGGTTCAATGATGATAGTCAAAAAAAAAAGAGTAATTATTTGAAAACATAATCATCATTACCTAACTGAACTGAAGTTTATACTGGGATGATTAGCTGAGTTACCACAAGTTTCCCTCTCTCTGTCTCAATCTGTCTCTCTGTCTCTTCAGGGATTATATAGAATTATATCCTCTAGGGAAAAATGAAGGCATCGTGGTAGAAGCAATGTGTACGGACTTGGAAGTTTTTTATTTGCAATTAC
Source organism: Aethalodelphis obliquidens (assembly GCF_003676395.1). Taxonomy (NCBI): domain Eukaryota; kingdom Metazoa; phylum Chordata; class Mammalia; order Artiodactyla; family Delphinidae; genus Aethalodelphis; species Aethalodelphis obliquidens. Next base: position 2,303,562 of record NW_020838038.1, on the reverse strand, counting down.
ACTAGTGGAGTTTTGTAGGTTTGTTTTTGTTTTTGTTTTTTTTTAATTTCTTTGGGTTGAAAATTCAAATAGATACTTCATCTGTGTGTAGTTGTGTCTTCCTAGATGGGTAGGTTATCTACTTCTGAGATTAAGCCATTGTAGTTATGAATTATTCATACAGTAAAATATTTTCCTTAAATAAATCCTTATTCCTCTTTATGGCCTCAAGTTGAGAAGTTTCACTATCAATTTTAACAGTGAAAAATTTCACTCACAGTGCACACTTTCTTCATTAATTTTGCTGTGTTTATTCTTTATTTCATTCTATTCTCGCAACAACACTTTGGACAAATAGGGCAAGTATTAGTTCCTTTTTAAAGCTAGTCTATTTACATCAAACGGAAATAAGTTATTTCACCAGATTGCTTCCTCTCCGCTTTTATGAAGCCCTACTCACCTGGGGCCACCCACTTAGTAAATGGTGGTGTTAGGATTAGAACTCAGGCGATACTAGTGGTAATACTGTGCATATACCATGTATTAATCTACACCCTGTGAGATCTGGGGCAGCATCCTATCAGTAAACAGTTGAATATTTCTGCATTCAATAAGTACAATAAATAAAGACCACTGAGTACAGTAAAGATCATAAAGAGTATCATATCTGGGCCAGGCTTGCTGCCAAATGGTTTTCAGAGTTTTGGATTTCGGAGTTGCAGATTGTGGATGTGTATTCCCCTAGCCTTGGTGCTCTCCACCACTGTGTGAAGCACTGATTATTTAACATACAATGACTCCTATGCACCTTTTATCTCTTACTCCAAGGCTTCTCTGAAGAGCAACCAACCTGTTGGTGGTCAGCAGAGAGAACCTTCAGGCCCAAGTATTTTCTCCATGACCTTCATTATGCACAAGAGGCAACTCTCTTTTCTTTCACTACTGACAGCTCAACTATACTTTACACAAAATCTCTTAATTTTTCACCCATGTCTTTCTTTCCCTTTCAACTTCTTCTCTGGCTTCTTGGAGAATGATTAGAGAGAGCGGATGAGTAAAAGGATAGGATCATATCACAGAAGAGTCAAGAAGGAAGAGTGTATCAAAGAGGGGGGCAGAGCGCCCTACATTGTCAAGTGAGTCAAAAAGATTCAGGAGGGTGAGGACCAAGATGCCGTGACCTTGGCAACCAGCGATTCCCTAGTGACCTTTGAGGGAGCAGTTTCTTCAGGGTTATGGGAATGGAACCCAGAATGCAAAGAGTTAGGGAGCAAGTGGATATTGGTGAAGCCAAGACAGTAAAGAGAGACCTAACTTTTAATTAGCCAGGATCAACATCCTTTAAAGGTCCTCAGAGTTAAATTCCTTTCACTAGTTCCATGCACTTCTTTATTGTTCCATTAAAACCTGCTTCTCCTCAAGCACTGATAATAAAATACAATCAAAGATGGCTCTTATTAGTCTTCTTTTTTTGTTGTTTGTTTCCATTAAATCGCTGGCATTATAAGTTTGCCTTCTAATACTGTACATCATAAATATACAACATTTCAGCTGCATTATGGGTTAATATGCTCCTGTGAACTGGCCTGAAGGCTGTCTTGCCATATATGACATATTTACATGGGGAACATCTTTCCTAAATTCCAAAGAATTGACTAGTGAACTAACAGCTTGAAGTATAGGAAATTGCCATTTCTGTAGGTCAAAAATGATTGCATAGCAGCAATTTGATCTGGTTCCACCTCCTAAGTTTTCAAATGCTACCCTGGAGCTTCCCTGGTGGCACAGTGGTTGAGAGTCCACCTGCCGATGCAGGGGACACGGGTTCGTGCCCCGGTCCGGGAAGATCCCACATGCCGCGGAGCGGCTGGGCCCATGAGCCATGGCCGCTGAGTCTGCACGTCCGGAGCCTGTGCTCCGCAACGGGAGAGGCCACAACAGTGAGAGGCCCGCGTACAAAAAAAAAAAAAAAAAAAAAAAAAAAGCTACCCTGATACAAACTGAATATTGCCACCCTGATTCACTGTTCACTAATTACGGTGGAGGAGGACAAATGGAATCCAGGAGAGATTAACACGAGTCTTAACTGAACTTTTGCTAAGTTGTGCAAAAGGGGCCACTTGTTTACTGCAGCAAGGCACCTGACAGTGGCACCTTCTAGGCCTGCCTGCCCATGGCAGCTAGTGCTCACTTTTGTTCTACACCAGGCCCAGGAGCTCTTGTTCTACCCTTTCCGATGGTCTTGGATATGACCTAGCCCTGTTGTTCTGGGAACCTACTTTCAGATTGGGCCAAAAGACATCAGACACTTGGGAAAAAACAAACAAACCAACCAACCTAGGATCACTTTCTCTGCATCTGATGAAATCTCTCCCTTCACCCAACACCCCACGCCCATATTATTGTCATATGTTCACTAATTTTCAAAAAATATAAGCAATATCAAGGAGTAACTATGGAAAAATTACTTCTAGGGACACAGTTGTCATTTCTTTACTGGCCAAACTCTCCCCTACTGCCCAGTACCAGGATAAAGACTTGTACCAACTATTTGCATCCTACTACTGCCCCTAATGTGTTATAATAAAGAAGAGACTAACACTGTGCCTTATAAACTGGCCCATAGTCTCTGCCCATAACTAATATCAAATCCATTTTCAACCAGTGCTGTGAAAATAAAGAGCAAAATAACTCAATAAATAACAACTAGAAATTATTCATTCATTCAAACCAAAATTTCCTAAAACAGAATGGTATTCTTGGTAATAAACTGAATATCGTCATAAATTATGAACAGGTCCCTTCTAGGAAATTATCTCTCTGTTTATATTTCCTGAACCTAGCATCTTATCTTACACAGAGTGCCTCCACTCAATAAATTCTTCAGGCAAGAAGGAAGGAAGGAAGGAAGGGAGAGAGGGAGGGAGGGAGGGAGGGAGGGAGGAAGGGCCAAAGGAAAGTTAGTAAGAAAGAAGGAAAAACTTCCATGCATTTGCTTGTGTAATTGAGGTAACTAGACATGTAATATTTTTTATGAAACAAAACAAGATGTAAAGTGGGAAATAAAATACTGTGTTAAGGGGCTCCATAACTTTGAAATAAGGACTGGGAATTTGGACTTTGAGGGATTTTATGCTCTTTCTGGTTCTTCACCTGTGTTCTGTCCTATTCCTTGTTCCTTATCCAGGGATGATAAATGCGCATACTTCACTTGGTGATACTAATATCTGGAATCTGATCATGTATCATTCTAAATGCAACAGTTCACTGCATTCTTTTATATAGTGATGTTTTGTATTGGTTAGTCCTTGTGGAAAACATGGTAGATGAAACTACACCCCAAAATCCAAAATCTACCTGCATTTACATTTCTTCTGTGAAACAAGTCCAGATATCACCATCCCAGCTCATTGTTTCTGCAGTGACTTGGTTTTCAGATGCTTCTGTCTTTCCAGTTTCATCACAGTTTTTGCTAAGGACTTGGAGACTGGAGTGACAGCTATATTTCCACTCGCTTTACAGCATTTTATTTCCAGTACATATCACCTCACAATGTGTTCCCTTGTGGGACATTACAGGATCATTATTTTTAAAATGAAAGGTATGGTTGATGATTGACTGCCCTCTAATTACCCAGAGTGTTTGTCAAAGCCAGTGGGCAGGAGACATAAGCTCTATTTTGCTGTTATATTGACTGTCAAGTTTACAGCGCATCTCTGCTAGCACGGAAAACTTCCTCAACAAGGATATTTAGTGGAGCAGATCTTTGCCAATGGAACAGATCCCCTCCCCTTCAGGATAAACAGTGAAGAAAATGATCTAATGATCAAATTGGTCCATCCCATGCCTTCAAAATAAGAAGCTTATCTAGGATCGGTGTTTCTCAATTTTTTTTCCCATTATTGAGACTTTTCAGACATCTTCTCCTAAGAGCTCACCCAGGACATTTTAATACCATAGATACACTTTACACCTGTTTACGTACTGTGGTCCTTTGGAGGACTAAAAACCATTGTAATACTGAATTTTTTTTCTCCCCACCAAGAACAATTTCCACCCTCTGGAGAATGAATGTCTTGGATGGTGCCTGCTAGTGCACACTGATGGAATTCAGATGATGTTTCACCAATTCTATATGCAAGGCCACCGTATTACGGAGTACACAACTCAAGAGGATGTAAGATAGAAAATGGTTCTTTAGTAAACCAACTGAAATCTCATTCCTCTCCTAAAAATAAGGAAGCCCTAATAACGTTAAAGAGTACATGGTGCCCAAGTCAAAATGGTGCCCAAGTCAAAAAATTTGCAGCCACCAATTCAAGCTCCTCTGCCTACAGAGAGGGGCCAGGCTTTGCTCCCAGAAGGTATAAGACTATGGCCTTGTGACAGCCACCATCTCATTTGCTTGTTTATTAGCATACATTTATTGAGTTCCGACTATGTAGACTTTCAGCTCCATGAGGGAAGTGACTGTTTTCGATTTTGCTCACCGTTATAGAATAAAGGAAAGAATGAAGACAGAAAGGGAAGGAAATAGGAAGACAAGGCAGTATGCTAAGTGACTTGAACACTGCCTCTAAGAATATTACATTTAGTGTGAAGGTATATAAACAAATAGTCAAAATAAAATATTGTGATGGTTATAACTGAAAAGATGTGTAGATATGGTGAGGTTACAAAGCAGTGGTTAATTCTATCTGGTTAGAGGTGGGAAGAAAATGAAGTGAGTTATGAAAACCTTTATGGAGACAAGGTTGTATTAGAAGACTTATGTGGGCCCCAGGGCACTCTTGCCTTTGTGGTCTCCTTTTTCTACAAAAGCACATTTAAGTGTAATATAATTCTATTACAAGATGAGTATCATTATCTGGGCAGTCTAGGAGCACTTAGCCTGGAGGCCCACCAAAGACCTCTAGGAGGATGAGAGATTTAAGTGAGAGGAACTCTAGGACAAGCTGGAAGAGTGGCTGGAAGATGGGGCAGAGTGTTCCAGGCCTGGAAGTGAGAGATCTATTAGGATTGGATGAGAGAGAGAGAGACAGAGAAACAGAAGGGTAGAAGTGTGAGAGATGAAGTTAGAGAAGAAGGTGGGGGTCAAACCGCAGCAGGCCCCGTGTTAAGGAGTCTGGCTTTATCGTAAAGAGAGTAAGAAACCATTTTTAAAAGCTTTTATGTGAGGAACCAACAGAATCAGGTTTGCATTTTGGATATTCATTCAATCTACATTGCAGCCAAATAACTGGCGAAGGTGTCGTGGATATTCTGGGGGTCCACCCAGGCCCCCTCTTTAGGGCCCACATACCCATCCCCTGCTTCTGGAAATAATGGCTTTTGAAGGTTCATGGCTGAGTCCTTCAGTGGGAATTGCCCTCAGCCACAGGGAACTGCCCTTTCCAAGGGCAGATCCTTTCCCAGAGAGCACCCATGACTGTAACTGGCTAATGGAGAGATACAAAGGCCCAGCCACATTATCTCAATCAGGGACAACCTCAGCTCCTAAGATCCCTGAAGGATTGGCTGAGGCCTCTATTGTAACCATGTTTCTGGTTACTTCTCCCTCTGCTTAATCCTACTCTGTTAGTTTCCTATGGCTGCATAATGCTTTAGCACAAACTTAGTGGCCTAAACAACACACATTTATCATCTCACAACGTCCATGTGTCAGGAGTCTGGGCACAGCTCAACTGGATCCTCTGCTCAGGCTGCAATCAAAGTGTTGGCCAGACTACATTATCATCTAGAGATTTGACTTTGGAAAAATCCACTTCCAAACTCACTTCAGTTGTTGACAGAATTCATTTCCTTGTGGTTGTAGGACTGAGGATCCCAGCTTCTTGCTGGCTATTGGCTGGAGGCTATCTTTGGCGCTGAGAGGCCACCAGCAATTCCTAGAACCTGCTCAAAGTTTCATTTGTGCTTTCCCAACATGCCCACTTACTTAATCAAGCCAGCAAGGAGAGTCTCTGGAACAAGTTTGCTAGCAAGACAGACTCAGATATCATATAAATTAACTGCAGGGGGCTTCCCTGGTGGCGCAGTGGTTGAGAGTCCACCTGCCGATGCAGGGGACATGGGTTCGTGCCCCGGTCCGGGAAGATCCCACATGCCGTGGAGCACTTAGGCCCGTGAGCCATGGCCACTGAGCCTGCGTGTCCAGAGCCTATGCTCCACAACGGGAGAGGCCACAACAGTGAGAAGCCTGTGTACCGCAAAAAAAAAAAAAAAAAAAAAAAAAATTAACTGCAGGAGTGACATCTCACCAGCTTTGTTGTATTCTATTCATTAGAAGCAAGTCATAGGTCCCCTCCGCACTCACGGAGAGAGTGTTACATGCAGGCGTGAACATCAGGAGATGACAGACACCTTAGTATCTATCACACGTGACTTCCTCACTTCTTACAGGTATATCTCCTGAGAGCACTCCCCAATAAACCTTCTGCATTCCACTACCCCTCTTAGAGTTTGTATCCACTGGAGGCAGGAAAGTGAGTTAGCAACTACTGCCGGAACACCAACTATGGGTGATAGCAGTGGGAGATTGAGCTGCATATTTTCCTTCTATTAATACATGTATAATAATTATTATTAGAATTTAGAATGATACATGGCCTACCTGAAAGTAAAATCAAGTCTAAAAACTACAGTCCTCAAGCAGGGATACACACAACAAAAAAATTCATTTCTAGGACTGGAGAGCAGATTAAACATAACATAAAAATTAGGCTTACTATGTTCCACAGTGTGGAAATAAATTGCAGACTACAGTCAGTCACTTAAAAAGAGATGATTAGCACTTTATTAAGTTAGCATAGATTGTACTTCTACAAACTGCAGAAATAATCAATGAATACAGATGCCCTATTAGAGACCGATAGTCAGAAAATATAGATAAGCAACTGTTGGTATGATAACAGGATCAAATTCCACCTTGTATATCAACACGCCCATTTTTATCCAACCCATTTACAGTAATTACTTGTTCTTCTTGCTTATCTTGTCATATACAGAGTGATATAAATGATATTCAAAAAGGATCCATTTTCAATGATTTGGACACCATATTATAGGCATTCTCCACTGGAAAAGTATTTTTTCTTAGGTCTTTAAAGTGTGATATATATATACTGGCCTGACCTTATTGCTGGAAATGCTTAAATACTAATGCATTTTAAAATCAGTAACTACAAATGCCACATGACTACACCTACACACTGTGCTGTTAGAGAAATATTTTAGAATATTCTGGATAGTCAACAGCTTATTATTCCAATGGTCTTCATGGGTATAATTCATTGCCTTTCAATTTCATGCACATTCAAAATTTCTTACAAAAGAAGAATGGTGAAACAAAATATATAATCTTCCCTCAATGAATTGTGATGTTCAGCAGTTGCACAGAAACAAGTGTTGAGTTTCAGGGGGAAACAAAACAGCAGCCCTTCAGAGGGGGGTGAGCCGCTCATCCTCTGTCACAAAGGCATCATTAACGTGCCCTCCCTTCATGTCCAGGGGATCGCAGGGGATGCCATTTTCAATTTTGACTGTGTTTTCCCATTTATCTTCAGTGTCTTCCATTTCAGAAGGTCCTTTGTTCTTCCTAAATGCACATAAAAAGAATGATTGGGATCTAGGAAGAGAAAGGATGGTCTTCTGTACAAACATGGAGATCAGGAAAGGGAAGAGGAACCCTAGAATGATGGGGAAAATAGATGACATTGTGTATTTTCAAATAAATTTCAAAGATCATAAAGAGTTGATGAGGTGAAAAGATGCTATCAAGATCAGAAGTCTGCATGGATTATATATATATGTATATGAATGAATATATATATTTGTATGAATGAATATGTTTGTATACACACACATATACATATGTGCATTCACACACACAAACTGCATGAAGGAATGTGAGGAAAACATATGGTAAATTGGCAAGTTAAAAAATTTAGCTCTAGGAGAACTTCACAAAAATTGAATTTAAAAAAGTAATAAATTCCTCTCACAAGATTTGACAAATTAATGGTCTGCAAATGTTAGGTAAAAATCAGGTTGAAATGAGATACCAAGAAGCAAACTCACATTACTTTGTAGAAAGGATGTAACCATTGTAAACTGCAGGTATCATTCCTTGGCTCTACTCATTACAAAATAGTTGTATTCATTTGTTAAGTCAGGTTTTTGGAACTCCGAACACATTTTACTAATTACAACTCATAGCTATAATCCCAGGTCATTCCAAAAAATTCTATTTAACAGGTAAATTTTTAAGTTACTCATTCTCAGACCCTTTAAGGACCCTGCTACCCCAATCCAAGTGGTAACCAGATCCTTAATCTTTCCCTGGAGTGTGGGAAAATGTAGCCTTGAATTCAAACATTCTTCCTGTCCTTTGTGAACGGCCAAGACACTGAGCCAGTTGTGCTTGATATCATAGAGGTAGGGGGAGAAAAGAGATGTGAGTACCTCTAGGCAATCAGAGGGCAGAAGAGTTTCCCTCAGGATTATCACAAGTTAGATGTTAGGGCACCATGGAGGCATGATGTTAGACACGAGGCTCCCAGACTTGTCAAAGATTCTCTTGTCCCAGAAATCTGTAGAAGCTCCAAAGAGGCAGACCTGAGTGGATCACATGGCTGGGATGGTGGACACTGCTGTGGTGACCAGGATGGACTTTCACCGCTATGGAAGTCCCTTAGAAACTTAGTGAATTTCTAGTGGGTGAGGAGGTGGTGAAGATGCCCCAAAGATGATCAAGGTAGAATTTCCTATTAGTCCTACATGAGAGCTCATTTCAAAGTGCTTTAAAGAATATGGTGGAGGAAGGCAGAGAAAAGAAAGAGCTCTTGTTTACAAAAGAATGACAACAAATATAGAAGATGCAACAGAAAGAGAAAATCACCAAATAATAATAATTGATTCTGATGAGGCTCCTCAATGGATACTAAACCACTGAGTGGGAGATAACTAAGGAATAGGATACTCACAGGGTCTCAGGGTAACACCCCTACAAGCAATGTACTAATTATAAAGAGACATTTGTTTTTTGTAAAGGGAGAAATTTGGTGAATATCACCAACAATGAGACAAACTGACAAGTGCCTCTAGATGTGATGCACCGAGAAGACATATTTTTTAAAAATAAAATTCTGTGTTCTGTGTTCCTGCCCTACCCCATCACCAGATTTTTTTGACCTGAATCTCTCAGGAAGAACTAATCAGACAACTCCAAATTAAAAGATATTTTGTAAAACGGTTGACAGCATAGAGTAGGCACTCAACTAATGTGCTTAGAGTTGGATGGACAGACATATGAGTAGCTGGCTAGCTAGTTAGACAGATAAATGGATGGTTCAATGAATGTAGATCAATGACTGGTTGGCTGGATGATGAATTAATGATGGATGGATGAATGGGTGGATGGATGATTGGACGGTAGTTGGGTGATGGAACAAACAACTGGATGGAAGAATGGATGGACTAATGCTGTAGGCAAAGTTACTCAGACAGCAGCCCAAGGTAGATTTTGAATGGGATCTATCAGAAGAAGGAGAAAGAAAGAGGGAAGGAAGGGAAGAAGGGAGGAAGGGACGGAGGAAGGGAGGAAGGAAGGAAGGGAATGTACACGTGATATTTCTTGTATTTATTGAATAGTTATTTTTTCAAATGGATGGAGGAAAGTACTCATTTTCATACCTTAAGAATTAGGTGTGAGTACAGATTTTGCCAGGCTTCACTGATGGTTTATTAGATAATTTCAAATAGGTGGAGTTTATAAAGAAAAGTAAAGTAGCATTTCAATACTGTAGATCCCACTGTCATCACTTGAAAGTATTTTGCCATTGTGCATGCCACTGTCAAATGTCAAAATGTATCACTACAGGCCCAACGCTGGGAGTGGAAGTCGGTGGGTTGTAGTCCCAGAGACCTAGGTAAGGACAGGCTGCTGTGTTTTCCCTTCCTCAGGGTGAAGATATTGCACTGTCCATTCCAAGCATCAGCGGTCAACGATCAGTGCCAGTTGGAGTAGGCATACAATTTCCTGTGATGAGAAGGTCCTCCAGCCAGGTGAAATCACCTATCAGAGGACTAGAATTCTTTGGTCCCTCCTCCTGTAGACAGGGGTATCTCGTCACTTTCCACGTCATCCAGAAAGCAAAGACAACTGACATTCTATAACCATCGAACACATCACTTCCATTCATAGTATCCAACATTCATTCAATAACTATGTTTTGAGTGCCTACTATGTGTTGGAAGGGACACAGTTCTTGTCCTAAAGTGGAAAGAAAGGGCTCAATAAAAAAGAAAAACTCCAAATTTCACTCATCCTCCCCTCCTTTTCATGGATTATAAAAGAGAGGAGTGATGTTTCAGTAAGAATGACACCCTAGCGACAAATGTATATTTATAAATTATCATCAAAAATGCCTAGCTCACGCAATTTCTCCCCAAGTCACTCCTCATTGGGCTTGGAGTGAATAATAATTCTCCATAACAATAAATAGGTTTTTAACATCAAGTTTTACCCTGAAATTTGTGTATGTAAGTATGAAACTCATATTACAAAAATCCTTGTGGATGGAGCATTCTGAAGTAGGTGGCAATGCAACAGCAGTCTTAGAAGTAATGGTTGCCAGTGTTCATTTGCCAGTTTCTTCAGTTAAAAAAAAAGTTTTTACAGAATTAGAAGAAAAATTGCAGAGAGCTGGACACTTGCAGATCATGGCAAGAAATCCTGCCTCCCCTCCCCCTGCTAACCACAAAGGAAAAATAATCCACCAGGCATCACAAGGAATGGGGAAGAACGAAAAAGGAAGATGCAAATGGATGAGGACAAGTTTCTCTTCTTTAGAAGAAGGATTTCTTAATCAAAAAGATTCTGAGCAAAATCGCTGTGGAAATTTATCAAAATGAGAGCCGTGTCCATGACAAATTAGGTACATGTTATTTTTTTGTGACCTTAGATCTAGTTGTTCACAGTCTTGGCACTGCCAGGCTTCACAAACTGCAGTGTCAGTAACTTGCTGGCTGGTGGACATGATAAGAAGTTCAAAGGTTATCTAACAGTAATACAGCCCTTTGTCACATTTCATAGTGTGTCCTGTAATAAACTGAGTCACTGCCTGCACATTGCTCTAAGTATAATAAAACTTAACTATCTTTCTGGATCATTCTGATTTGATGTTCTGCTAAAAACATGAATTCTTTTTCCTGAAAAATAAAAATGAGTGTTAATGACTTCCGCTGTTCCTGCATGTCAGGTGGTTCAGGAAGAGGATTAAAAACAAAACAAAACAAAACAAAACCCGTGACTAAAACACCTGAAACTAGCTCTTAGAAGCCTTAGTGTGGCTATTTCTCATAAATCCAGAGAGAAGATGGGCAAAAGAGGGGACCAAAAAAGTACAGGCATACCTTGGAGATACAGCAGGTTTGGTTCAACTGCAATTAAGCGAGCCACACTATACTGTAGTCTATTAAATGTGCAATAGCATTATGTCTAAAAAAATCACAGTACATACCTTAATTTAAAAATATTTTGGAGATAGAAAATGCTAACCATCATCTGAGCCTTCAGCGAATTGGAACCTTTCTGTTAGTGGAGGCTCTTGCCTTGACGTCGATGGCTGCTGACTGACCAGGGTGGTGGCTGAAGGCTGGGTGGGTGTGGCAATTACTTAAAATTAGACAAAAGTGACGTTTGCTGCATCGACTGACTCCCTTTCATGAATGATTTCTCTGTATGTAACATGCAATGTTGTTTGACAGCATTTTGCCCACAGGAGAACTTCTTTCAAAATTGGAGTCAATCCTCTCAAACCCTGCCGCTGCTTTATCAACTAAGTTAATGTCATATTTTAAATCCCTGGTTGTCATTTCGACCATCTTCGCAGCATCTTCACTAGGAGTAGATTCCATCTCAAGAAACCACTTCTTTGGCTCATCCATAAGAAGCAACTCCTCATTTGTTAAGGTTTTGTCATGGGACTGCAACGATTCAGTCACATCTTCAGGCTCCACTTCTAGTTCTAGTTCTCTTGCTTTTCCCACCACATCTGCAGCTGCTTCCTCCACTTAAGCCTTGAACCCCTCAGAGTCATCCGTGATGATTGGAATCAACTTCTTCCAAACTCCTGTGAATGTTGATATTTGGACCCCTTCCTAGGAATCATGAATGTTCTTAATGGCATCTAGAATGGTGAATCCTTTCCAGAAGGTTTTTGACTGACTCTGCCCAGATTCACGACAGGAATCACTATCTATGGTAGCTGTAGCTTTATGAAGTGTATTTCTTAAATAGTACGACTTGAAAGTCTAAATTACTCCTTGATCCATGGGCTGAGGAATGGATGTTGTGTTAGCAGGCATGAAAACAACATTAATCTTGTTATACATCTCCATCAGAGCTCTTGAGTGACTAGGTGCATTGTCAATGAGCAGTAATATTTTAAAAGGAATCTTTTTCTGAGCAGTAGGTCTCAACAGTGGGCTTAAAATATCCAGTGAACCATGTTGTAAACAGATGTGCTGTCAGCCAGACTTTATTGTTCCATTTATAGAGCGCATGTAGAGTAGATTTAGCATAATTCCTAAGGGCCCTGGGATTTTCACAATGGTAAACGAGCACTGGCTTCAACTTTTAGTTACCAGCTGCATTAGCCCCTAACAAGAGAGTCAGCCTGTGCTTTGAAGCTTTGAAGCCAGGCATTGACTTTTCTTCTCTAGCTATGGAAGTCCTGGGGGGTATCTTCTTCCAATAGAAGGCTGTTTCATCTACATTGAAAATCTGTTGTTTAGTGCAGCTACCATCATGAATTATCTCAGCTAGATCCTCTGGGTAACTTGCTGCAGCTTCTCCATCAGCACTTGCTGCGTCACCTGGCACTTTTGATGTTATGGAGACGGCTTCTTTCCACAAACCTCATGAACCAGCCTCTGCTGGCTTCAGACTTTTCTTCTGCAGCTTCCTCACCTCTCTTAGCCTTCATAACATTGAATAGAATCAGGGCTTTGCCTGGATTAGGCTTTGGTTTAAGGGAATGTTGTGGCTGGTTTGATATTCTGTCCAGACCACTGAAACTTTCTCCACACCAGCAATAAAGCTGTTTCACTTTCTTACCATTTGTGTGCTCACTGAATTAGCACTTTTTATTTCCTTCAAGAACTTTTCCCTTGCGCTCACAACTTGGCTAACTGTTTGATGTAAGAGGCCCAGCTTTCAGCCTGTCTCAGCTTTCAACATGCCTTCCTCACTAAGCTTAATCATTTCTAGCTTTTGATTTAAAGTGAGAGACATGTGACTCTTCCTTTCACTTGAACACTCAGAAGCCACTGTAGAGTTATTAACTGGCCTGGTTTCAATACTATTGTGTCTCAGGGAATAGGGAGGCTGGAGGAGAGGGAGAGAGACGGGGAACATCCTGTTGGTGGAGCAGTCAGAACACTCAATATTCATCATTAAGTTTGCCATCTTATGTGCGTGTGCTCTGTGGACCGCCCCCCCAATTCCAATAGTTACATCAAAGATCACTGATCACAGATCACCATAACAAATATAATAATAATGAAAATGTTTGAAATATTGCAAGAATTACCAAAATGTGACGCAGAGACACAAAGTGAGCCAATGCTGTTGTTGGAAAAGTGGTGCCGACACACTTGCTCAATGCAGGGTTGCCACAAAGTTTCAATTTGTAAAATCACAGTATCTGCGAAGCACAATAAAGTGAAGCACGATAAAGTGAGGTCTGCCTGTATCGGGCGGCCCACGCAGCTAGGGGGTGTTGAGGATCAGGGTTTGCTCAAGATAAAGTAGTGGCAGCTAAAAGCAGAAACAGTATTTTTGTCTCCCTTCAAACAAGATAGGGCTGAAAAGCCAAGGCCCAAGAACAGCCAGACAAACAACAAAGGACAGACAAATATGATTCCAAAACAGGACAGACTTAATTATTGGGGAACTGGGACTGTCGTCATAATCAGTATGGATGAGTCCTGGGGAAACGGCAGCACTGCTGGAACGATTTTAGTGGGCGTTGCAGCACAGTGAGACTGGTGATGTGATAGCAAAACAGTAAGAATTAGTATCTATTACACGGCAGACTAAGTGCTTTGTACACATCTTCTCACCTAATTCCTACTGCAATACTATGTAGATTTTATTATTATCACTGTTTTTCAAATGCAGGAGCTGAGACTCAAATATGTAGAGCAACTTGTCTTTCATAAAGGAATGAGACTGGTGAAAGGAGTAGACCTAGAACTCTATTTCATCTCCCCAGGCTTCTCTCAAAACACATTTTTTTTTTTTTTTTTTTTTTTTTTTGCGGTACACGGGCCTCTCACTGTTGTGGCCTCTCCCGTTGCGGAACACAGGCTCCGGACGCGCAGGCTCAGCGGCCATGGCTCACGGGCCCAGCCGCTCCGCGGCATGTGGGATCTTCCCGGACCGGGGCACGAACCCGTGTCCCCTGCATCGGCAGGCAGACTCTCAACCACTGCGCCACCAGGGAAGCACACATATTTGACTCCTATTGAGTGTGTACATTTAAGAACAGCAAAGTAAAACAATTATTAGCTCTAACATTTCTGATTTCATTTACATTTCTATTTTCAAGACAATTTATTCACTTAATTGCGACTCTATAAGAAAGTGAAGTTTCACTATATGAAAATATTGGCTGAGCCCCAGCCCCTTGTGTGAAAAAAATCATAGAAATCCAAATGCACTTCCCTTTACTATTGACCTTATGGGAAGAGAAATATAACCAGAAATAAACCAAGTGAATTTACTAGTGACTCTGCTCAACTGCTAGCATTAGCTAGGGTTCAATGTCCTGAGTCCTTGACCTGGCTTTGTTACAACTACAAGATTATCATCTCCTTATAGGCAAAGACCACCCATGTTATCTATGTACGTCTCTTCCATGATACATTCTAGAGCTCCTATCACATAATGGATGGTCAATAAAGGAATAAGATATTTTTACCTCTCTGGGCCTTGGCTTCTGGAGAGATGGATTCAGATCATTGTTTAAGATCCCTTCCTAAGACAATAACATTATAACAGTCTATTTATATGCAGGACTCATGAATCAATTCTACTATATACATACAAGTCTGAAATTGTGCTGTGTCTGTGACTCTCCTTTTATAGCACAAGGTGCCAGGTTACATAGAATTAGCACTTTGTAACTGCTTTTTGATGATGATGCTTCTTTACATTGATATAGCACTCCCCAGTGTATGAAGCACTTGTGTGTATTCTCCAATTTTGTCTTCCCATCATCGTAACTATTTAAGAAAATATTATCCTCATTTTCCATATATGACTGGATCAAGGTCATTCAGCTAAAAAATGCCAGGGCATGAGACTGGAACCCAAAACCAGGAGTATTGATCCAGTGCTCTTTCAACTAAAACACACATCACATCATCGACTTCACCACCATTAGCATTATCACATCACCCCCACCATTACAGTGATCACTATCACCATCACCATCATCACCATTACCATAAGCTGACCAGAGAGCTAAAATATCCACTTCCAGGCTGGGGCTAGACACAGATCTAGTACAGACACCACTGTCAAGTATATGCAGTTCATCTTGGTTGTCTTCCCACATACCCAACTCCCTAATTATTCCCCAAAAGAAAAAAAAATCACTTTTCCAACTTTTTTCCTGCAACAAATCTCTCAATTCTGCAAACTGCTGTTCTCAACTAGATGGTAATAGAGAAGCAACCTCCTCGAATTATTTCACGAAGAGGCGGCAGTTGTAATGGCGTGTTGAGACTGGCTGGCACAGGCTTGCTAGAGGTGACTCAAACATTCAGAAATTTCAGACTGGACAGGAAGTCAGCAAATGCTACAAATCAGGGGATTTTTTTTTTTTAGAGAGAGCTCATTAGTCAGTCCACCACTATTATAGTAAACAGCAGGCCTAATAAGATCACTTGCCTTTTAAAATAGGTGTTTGACCTATCCTTCTCAAAGTCTTCCACAATACAGCAGAGGGAGGAACACTCCCAAACTCATTCTACGAGGCCACCATCACCCTGATACCAAAACCAGACAAAGATTTAACAAAGAAAGAAAACGACAGGCCAATATCACTGAGGAACATAGATGCAAAAATCCTCAACAAAATACTAGCAAACAGAATCCAACAGTACATTAAAAAGATCATACACCACGATCCAGTGGGGTTTATTCCAGGAATGCAAGGATTCTTCAATAAACGCAAATCAATCAACGTGATACACCATATTAACAAATTGAAGGAGAAAAACCATATGATCATCTCAATAGATGCAGAAAAGCTTTTGACAAAATTCAACACCCATTTATGATAAAAACCCTGCAGAAAGTAGGCATAGAGGGAACTTTCCTCAACATAATAGAGGCCATATATGACAAACCCACAGCCAACATCGTCGTCAATGGTGAAAAACTGAAACCATTTCCACTAAGATCAGGAACAAGACAAGGTTGATCACTCTCACCACTCTTATTCAACATAGTTTGGAAGTTCTAGCCACAGCAATCAAAGAAGAAAAAGAAATAAAAGGAATCCAAATCGGAAAAGAAGAAGTAAAGCTGTCACTGTTTGCAGATGACATGATACTATACATAGAGAATCCTAAAGGTGCTACTAGAAAACTACTAGAGCTAATCAATGAATTTGGTAAAGTAGCAGGATACGAAATTAATGCACAGAAATCTCTGGCACTCTCATACACTAATGATGAAAAATCTGAAAGTGAAATTAAGAAAACACTCCCATTTACCACTGCAACAAAAAGAATAAAATACCTAGGAATAAACCTACCTATGGAGACAAAAGACCTGTATGCAGAAAATTATAAGACACTGATGAAAGAAATTAAAGATGATACAAACAGATGGAAAGATATACCATGTTCTTGGATTGGAAGAATCAACATTGTGAAAATGACTCTACTACCCAAAGCAGTCTACAGATTCAATGCAATGCCTATCAAACTACCACTGGCATTTTTCACAGAACTAGAACAAACTATTTCACAATTTGTATGGAAACACAAAAGACCCCGAAGAGCCAAGCAATCTTGAGAACGAAAAATGGAGCTTGAGGAATCAGGCTCCCTGAATTCAGACTATACTACAAAGCTACAGTAAACAAGACAGTATGGTACTGGCACAAAAACAGAAATATAGATCAGTGGAACAGGATAGAAAGCCCAGAGATAAACCCATGCACATATGGTCACCTTATCTTTGATAAAGGAGGCAAGAACATACACTGGAGAAAAGACAGTCTCTTTGATAAGTGGTGCTGGGAAAACTGGACAGGTACATGTAAAAGTATGAAATTAGAACACTCCCTAACACCATACACAAAAAGAAACTCAAAATGGATTAAAGACCTAAATGTAAGACCAGACACTATCAAACTCTTAGAGGAAAACATAGGCAGAACAGTGTATGACATAAATCACAGCAAGATCCTTTTTGACCCACCTCCTAGAGAAATGGAAATAAAAACAAAAATAAACAAATGGGACCTAATGAAACTTCAAACCTTTTGCACAGCAAAGGAAACCATAAACAAGACCAAAAGACAACCCTCAGAATGGGAGAAAATGTTTGCAAATGAAGCAACTGACAGAGGATTAATCTCCAAAATTTACAAGCAGCTCACGCAGCTCAATATCAAAAAAACAAACAACCCAATCCAAAACTGGGCAGAAGACCTAAATAGACATTTCTCCAAAGAAGATATACAGACTGCCAACAGACACATGAAAGAATGCTCAACATCATTAATCATTAGAGAAATGCAAATCAAAACTACAGTGAGATATTATCTCACACCGGTCAGAATGCCCATCACCAAAAAATCTAGAAACAATAAATGCTGGAGAGGGTGTGGAGAAAAGGGAACACTCTTGCACTGTTGGTGGGAATGTGAATTGATATAGCCACTATGGAGAACAGTATGGAGGTTCCTTAAAAAACTACAAATAGAACTACCATATGACCCAGCTATCCCACTATTGGGCATATACCCTGAGAAAACCATAATTCAAAAAGAGTCATGTACCACAATGTTCATTGCAGCTCTATTTACAATAGCCAGGACATGGAAGCAACCTAAGTGTCCATCAACAGATAAATGGATAAAGAAGATGTGGCACATATATACAATGGAATATTACTCAGCCATAAAAAGAAATGAAATTGAGTTATTTGTAGTGAAGTGGATGGACCTAGAGTCTGTCATACAGAGTGAAGTAAGTCAGAAAGAGAAAAACGTAAACCGTATGCTAACACGTATATATGGAATCTAAGGGAAAAAAAAAAAGGTCATGAAGAACGTAGGGGTAAGACAGGAATAAAGACACAGACCTACTAGAGCATGGACTTGAGGATATGGGGAGGGGGAAGGGTAAGCTGGGACAAAGTGAGAAAGTGGCATGGACATATATACACTATCAAATGTAAAATAGATAGCTAGTGGGAAGCAGCTGCATAGCACAGGGAGATCAGCTAGGTGGTTTGTGACCACCTAGAGGGGTGGGATAGGGAGGGTGGGAGGGACGGAGATGCAACAGGGAAAAGATATGGGAACATATGTATATGTATAACTGATTCACTCTGTTATAAAGCAGAAACTAACACACCGTTGCAAAGCAATTATACTCCAATAAAGATGGTAAAAAAAAAAAAAAAAAACCAACTCTACCTGAGATTTGAGCCCATGGTCAAGACCACATTCTCCAGAGACCATCTCCAGCCTTGCTTGATCCTTAGGAGTGGGGCTAATTTATGGGAGAAAATGTCTAGGCACCATGTCAGAATAAATTTCTTAAAATCATGCAGTTGGAATGGCATTGCTGGACCTCATTTGTAGTTATATTGGTTGAGGACATAGTCAAATATAGACTGATAAACTTCCATGGTCAAATAAAATAAAATATTTATGAAAAAAATAATAAAATAAAATAGGTGTTTGTTAACTAATAAAATCTCAAGCAATAAGTCATTGAACTGGAAAATCTTCTGCAGTACGGTGGCAATATCTGGATGGAAAAGAGATCTTTTTCTAGCATCCCTTAATCACAGAAATGGGTTAAGCTCATCTTGGATAATACTAATTACTGTTTATTTAGTACATGCTATAACCTAGGTACTTTATACACATTTTTTCACCCAATCCTCATTTAAGTCCTGTGAGACATTATCTCCCTATAACAGATGGAGAAACAGACCCACAGAAATTACATGATGCAACCAAGGTCACTCAGCTAAAGGGTATAACTAGTATTTGAGTTCACCTAGTTTGGGCCCCCAGTGACTGCATACTTTCCACCCAGTGGTTCTGAACAGTCAATGGAATGCTGTTATTGACACAGCTAACAGAATAGTTAAAGCTTTACTTGAGCAATTTCTTCAGTAGTAAGTATAAAGATGCACATGTCTTAGATGACATGGGCACTCTTCTCTGCAGAAGCAGAATGGTGATTCAGATGACCCTGTGGTCCCTCCTGGTCTTCTAGGTTTAAGATTTTGTATCACACAAACTGTGTTCATTATTACCTAATGTATGAATTGGATTCTTGAACAAATCTTTGTCTTCCTCAACAGTAAAGGCTTTCAGGGGCAACTCCTATTTTTCCACAATTAGAAAAGGCTTTCATCACAATGATCAGCGCTCTCCCCACTTCAAACTGCACCCTCGCCCCACCTTTGAAGTGATACTTTGCCCAAGAAAAACCCACCAAATTTTTTCCGTACCAAATGGAAAACCCAACAAATTAATTTCTCTTCAAAAGGTTCTCATAACTGTCCTGACTCTATTTGCTAACTACTGATGCTCTCCAGGTTGACACAGGAGATTTGTCCATCTGTTTCCTGGTTTGAACATGAACTAAATTTGTGAAGGCAAGGTTGTGACAACAGCCTCCCTTCTCCCGGGCAACAGATTATGATGCTACACACTCAGTTTTTATATTATTGCAGAATCTGCTCCGAAGGAAGAGATAGCTGATCCCAGCACTAACGAGCTGAAAGACCAGCAACTGGCAGGATAATAGAATAACAGTAACAGCTAACAGCAGTAGTGCCAGGCACTACTTCAAGAACTCTATTAACTCTTTTGATCCCAGCAAATTAATTCTTTCTAATATACCTCACTGTCACTCGAGCAAAGTTATCTATGCACAGACAGTAAAGAAAAATTTAACCAACTTGACTCGAGCACCACAAACCATATCCTCTTGAGCTTGGTTTCCCTGACTCATTGCCTGTATTTCCTGATATCCATACAGTTAATGGATTACATACAAGAGCAGAGTCTAGGCAATAAATACTTTGAATCCAAGCAGTCTATCTCCAGAGCCCATTCTTCTACCTCCTTCACCATATTGTACTAGTGAGGAAATTGGGAACCAAGGAGATGGCGTGAATTCACAAAGGTTACAGTTGTTGGAAACCATAGAATCCTAGCATTTCAGGATTAATATAAAACTTAAAACTATTAAACATAGGTATTCAAATACTACAAGAGAATATTTCTTAATATTCTGAAAAACAAAACAAAACAGATTAATAAGTTGTACCAAGCCTCTCAGCATTATGTGTCACGCCAAGAGCAATAAAAGCAAGCAAGTACAACTTGATCTTAATCTTTGAGCTTAATTTGGGCACTACACATAAATCACATTTATTCCATAGCATTTCACTTACCATTTGTGAAAAAAATTATAAAGCCCCAAATTTAAAATGATTACCTTCTGCTAATAACCAGGGTGAACAATATGGAAAGTAGAAAGTCTCAGGAGAAACATTTAGTCAAACACACACTTGGCCAAACACAACCTGCATGTCCCGTGTGGGCACCAACCCTTTTGAAAACCAATGTGTGTGCCTGTGATTCCACTTACCAGAATTCCTCTTCCTTGGTATCAGAAGGGAAGGTTTAGAAGCATCAGAGTGTCTACTGAAGAGTTAAGGACTCTCTTCACTTCCCCTCTGGATCAGAGGTGCTTGTAAACAAAATTATTTTCTCCTTTCATTGTGCTAAGAAATCTTGTCTCCTCTCTACCTAAATAACTCTCCCACTGGTCTGAAATTCTCTAATACCAATAATTTTGACAGCAAAGTTTGCATGTGCCCCAGAATCCAGCTAAATGAACTCCAGGAGTGGGAATCTAAATGTAAGTACTTAATTTGGAAGCTCTGAAACTAAGTGAATTAGAATAGCCTAGATATTCATTAAAACATATTTTCTTCAATTGTACATCAACTAAACTTCAGTTAAAAGAATGCACCTCCTTCAGAGAATCAACTTTAGTGGGTCTGTGGTAGGGCAAAGGAACCTATATTTTAAACAAGTGTTCCAGGCAATTCTGATGCAGGAAGTTGATTCAAAGGCCACTGTGAAGAACACGGGTCTATATAAAATCATAGGCACTAGAGGGAGAGCATCCATCAAAGGGAGGGAATATAAAACATCGCAAAAGTGTGTAGTACAAGGTGGAGGCTGCAGGCACTGGAAGAGGCAGGCCAAGGTGAGGAGGCATGAAAAGGACTACGGAACTACTAGTCTTTGGAGGTGGATGACTAGCAAAGATTAACTCTGCCTACCCAAAAAGTCTGCTTAGCTCTGTATATCCAGCTTACAAAATCATAACCCAGATATTAAAACCAACTCTAGATATAAAACATTCACATGGTGTAGAATAGAAAGAAAGATAGTAATGGAAGGACCCATAGTTAACTAAGGGACACGGACTCCAAAAAGTCTCCAAAAACAAGAGCATAAGTGATATTTTGAAAAATCACCAATTTTTTCAGTTTCAGATATAACACATTTTCTTCATCTAGGGGAAAATCCTCTCCTTGTTTTTCCAAGTCATGAGTAAACAAGAAAATGTTCTTTAAATCACTCCCTTTAAATATCTTACCTTCTATGTTGCCGGATTCCTGACAAAATCAATAGCATGGTTGCCACTATGACGATGCAAAATATCACACCAAATATAATAATCCAGATGGGCACAGATGGGTCAGTAGGTGGTGCAAGAGTGGCAGGAATTCTTAAAAATTCCAGAGTCTGGTCATTCAAAAAGAAGGCATTGTTGATCCGGTTCCTATTCATTCTAAAATACAATGATGATTAAAAACAAACGAAACAAGACAGAAGAAACATTAGAAACAGAAGGTATAACCCTATCTCCCCACGATTATAACTATCTCTATAAACAGAGCATCCCCCTAGCAGGAGACTTCAGGTTGAACAGACAGTTTGATAAGGACAAATCATGCTGTGGTTTTCTGTCTATAAGTGGCAGTGCTGGTTGCCAGAAAGATGCTTCTCTATGTACTACTGCCCTCCATTGTTGATAATGTCCTAGAAGTAACTGGAAGTCTTGAGCTTTGAGCTCTGCCCACCATGTTTTATTTCCTGAGAGGCAGCATCTAGATTAAAATGACAGAACTCTATTTAAGGTGCCTTACATAAATACCAACAGCCTGAAAAGATAAAATAATATGCAAAAAGTAGGTGATAAATATGAGAAGAAAAAACAAAACCAGCAGCAGAAAAGAGAACACGAAGCCAGGAGCAGCTGCAAATCCATCAATTTGATCTTTTTTTTTCCATTCAATTCAACAAACATTTGCTGGAAACTTACTAAGTACCAGATCCTGTGCTAGGTGCTGGAGATACAGAATGAAATAAAAATACCCAAGGAGCTTACAGTCTAGAAGAGTGGCCCTTCAGTCCCTCCACAATCACAGTGCAATCACAGTGCAAGGGGCACAGTGGGAGGGGCACAGTGGGAGCACAGCAGAGGGGTAAGTACATCATAGTAAAATGTCACAGCTGCTTTCCTAAGAAGGCAACTTTTGAGCTGTCCTTTGAGGGACAAGTAGGAGTTC
This sequence comes from Aethalodelphis obliquidens, assembly GCF_003676395.1. Taxonomy (NCBI): domain Eukaryota; kingdom Metazoa; phylum Chordata; class Mammalia; order Artiodactyla; family Delphinidae; genus Aethalodelphis; species Aethalodelphis obliquidens. The sequence continues at coordinate 2,280,656 of NW_020838038.1, read as the reverse complement.
TTTAGACCAAAGTGTGCAGTGAGCATAGGAATTGGAGACATGGTATGTAGTATGATTTGTTGCGTCAGCTGCAAGTAGTTCCATATGACTAAAGTAAATGGTGCTTTAGGAGTACAAAAGTCTAGAAAAATATGAAGGTAAATGCATTGCTTTTCCCAGGGAAAATCTGTATTTTTGGTGGTAGTGGCACCTAGGGAGGGGTTGGTGGCAGTTAGGGAGGGGTTGGTAGCAAAAACTTATTTGACTGAAACTAAATTTCTAACTGGAATTTGCAAATTAGATGAGGAGATTTCTTGGAGATAACTGTGTGGCCTTTACTGAATTCACACTAGGCAAGCTGACTTCAACAACCTCCAGAGCAGCACTGAAACCAGAATATAATGTGAACCTTACGTGTGATGTCAAATTTTCTAGGAGCTGCGTTTAAAAAAAAAAAGTAAACAGTAACAGGGAAAATTAATTTTAGTAACATATATTTTGGGACTTCCCCGGAAGTCCAGTGGTTACGACTCTGAGCTCCCAATGCAGGGAACCCAGGTTCGATCCCTGGTCAGGGAACTAGATCCCACGTGCCGCAACTAAGAATTCGCATGCTGCAACTAAAGATTCCACATGCCACAACTAAAGCTCCCCTGTGCCGCAATTAAGACCCAGCACAGCCAAATAAATAAATATTTTAAAATATATATATATATTGCCCACTATATCCAAGAAAATATAATTTCAACATGTAATCAATTTTAAGTTGGTTCACATTTTATTTTGTGCTCAGTCGCTGAAATTTGGTGTGTACTTTACACTTAGAGCATATCTAACCTTGGACTAACTACATTTCAAGTGCTTGAGAGCCACATGTGGCTGGTGACTACTGATCCTGAACCTGAGAGTAAAAGCTGGAGAATCTCTGCAGACCAGCACCGGGGTATCAGGAAAGACCTCCTTTAGCAAATGAAAATCTGTGGGGAGGCCTGATTATTCATAAATGGGAAGGAGAATCCCAGCCAGGGAATCTGCAGCAGGGGATAATTTCCATGCAATTTTTGTCAAACTACGGAATGTTTTCTTTTTTCGTAACCTAATTTTGCTAACACGGTAACAAAAAGCTTCCCACAAAATAATGAACCCCACTACCAAGGTATAACAGAGTAAAGTGAAAAGTTGCTCTGCATTCTCATTCTGTCTACCTGGTTGGTTAGCACTCAGGCTGATAAGAAATTCTAGTTTAGTACAAACTATATCTCCATCTACCACTGAAATCCCCAAGAGGCGTCAATCACCATGGATATCTTCTAGCCAAGATTGGCCTTGAATAAGGCCAGGCCCTCAAAACAGATCAAAAGCAGACATCTTAAAACTGGTCTGTCATCCCCTTGCCTAATTCCATAGGTGTGGATACTCTAGCAGACCGGGAGAAAAAAAAAAATCACTGCATGTGCTGGCAGCATGCCTGCGTTCAAGTCGTCACTCTTTATTTTTCTAGGTGACCTGAGCAAATCAATTAATCTCCCTGAGCCTCAATTTCCTCATTTATAAAGCAGGGATAATAATAATAGCTCACAAATGATTGGTGTTGATACTAAATTCCACAGACGCATCAGAACATGCCTTGTGAACCAGAAAATATTATGCAAGCATTAGGTGGAACTAGCATTATTTTGCCCAACCACATAGGTTCTTCAGCCTTGAAATTCCTACTACCTGCCTTCTAGGTACCATCTCCTTTCTTTTCAGTCTATCCTTCCCTCTTGGTACTGTTTCCTTTATTTTCATACAATTCTGATGAGTCCTATCCATTCCCGGACATAAATTCCCATTCTATTGGCCATCCTCACCCCCTCAATAGTCCTTCTTACTGGGGCCTTTGAAACAGACATTTTGTTGTGAACATATTCCTCTAGATCTTCAACCTTCACCCTAAACACTCACTCCTCCGCCTCACATTAACTGAAGCTTGGTTTAACCACAGGGCCTTCATTTTCCTTGTAGCCCTCCCTCATCACAGGGCTTGAATAAAATCCCTTTTCTCATGAAATACAATATTCCTAATTCTTACTCCCTAAGTAGTGGCTCTTAGCAGTATTCTTACTGGCAAAAGTGCAGAAACAATTTGGCTCAAACCTTCTTGTTAGGGCTTCCCTGGTGGCGCAGTGGTTAAGAAACCGCCTGCCAATGCAGGGGACACGGGTTCGAGCCCTGGTCTGGGAAGATCCCACATACTGCGGAGCAACTAAGCCCGTGTGTCACAGCTACTGAGCCTGTGCTCTAGAGCCCTTGAGCCACAACTACTGAAGCCTGTGCGCCTAGAGCCTGTGCTCCGCAACAAGAGAAGCCACCGCAATGAGAGGCGCACTCACCGCAACGAAGAGCAGCCCCCGCTCACCGCAACTAGAGAAAGCCTGCACACAGCAACGAAGACCCAATGCAGCCAAAATTAATTAATTAATTAATTTATTTATTAAAAAAACAAAACAAAGAAAACCTTGTTAAATCATTTCCCATGGGTATAGAGCCTCAATGCCTTTGCTTCAGCAAGGGAAACAGATGATTATTCACACAAAAACACTTGGCATTTGATTATACACTCATTATCTTAAACATTAATATTTTACAAAGAGCAGATGAGTTCTTTCACTAGACATTTCTCTTTGGTAACGAGAAAAATATGCATTTCAGTAACTTGTAAATAAATCCTTTGTAAGAAGAATGAACTTTGTTTCATTCTTTTTCAGGAAATAGTTTATTTTGTGAACTCATTCTTCCAATATACCTTTGCCCAACACCAATCATGTGTGGGATTTGAAGTTTTGACACACATAAAGTGCACATTAGTTGAAATAAAAACAAACTGCTTCTTCTGCTTCTGTGCAGAAAAGAATACATTTCACTTCTGAAAGTTTGTTAGAATCCCAAGGAGAGAAGGAGGGGAACTGTCAGGAAAAAATGGGTAAAACTTCAAATGGGTGAAAAATATGACTGAGTGTCCTGCAAGTCTACCTTTCTGGACAATTTCCACCTTTTACTGTTTTTGAGTTATTTTGCATATGTGTAAGTTGGAGAAAACTGATACAATGTAAATGATTCTTGTCCACAGAAAATCAAGGTGAATTGTGTCTGGTGGAGCACTGCCAATGGATAGACTGGTGTATCTTTTAATAAATAAACATCACCATTCTTCAATTCCTGCATTTGCATGCTGCCTTGAAGTCTCCTTTAAACTGGTTTTAACATCTTACTAGTTCCCTCATTAACTAATAAGATAACAGAATCTTGGATAGCATTTATTTTTGATTTGTATGAAAGTCATGCTTTTACTTTTTTTCAAAAAATTATCTTTTAAAGGTAAAGACTTTCACTTTGCTGTACAGTAGAAACTAACACAACATTGTAAAGCAACTATACTCCCCTAAAACAAAAAACACCTAAGCATTCAGGCTCGAGAAGGCATATGGCAAACTATCACACGATAGTGCCGTACAAGGTGTTCTCGCCAAAAGAAGACAGTACTAAACCTTCTTAGCTAATGTTTAAACCAAGGCTTCTCATCCACAGCACAATGGATATTTGGGGTTGAATAGTTCTTTGCTGTGAAGTGCTATCCTGAGCACAGGAGGATGTTAACTGGCGTCCCTAACTTCTGCCTACTCCGTCACCAGCACTGTACAACAACAATGTCTCCAGACATTGCCTAATGTCTCCTTGGAGGCAAAACTGCCCCTGGATGAGAACCACTGATCTATACTAATCTCTATTCCAAAGTAACGAAATGAAACCTTTGACATCTTAATAAATAAATCACTGTGAACCAGAGAGAGAAGTCTTCAAAATCTATCAAAACAGCTGAATTAATCAATACCTTGATTTACCAGTGGAAGGCATATTTAGCGGTGATTACCTTATGGCTGACTGTACCTCAACAGCAGGAAGGGTGTGATTCCTTGAAGGATCGGTAACCACAAACCAGAATGACACCCGCTGGGTTACATTGCAAAGTAGGACGTGGGAAATTCTGCAGATGATGAGAAGAAAAAAAGTACATTATGAGCGAATAATACCAAATTGCATTAGATATTCCACTCTGGTGTTATTACCGTCTTAAGAGGTGAAGAAATGTCCTACTAAGAAGAAAATAATATAGGAAATTTCCTTTATTTCAAAATCATAGACTTGGGGATCATTCCTAAAATAAGGAATCTACCAAAAAAGAAAGAAAAAACAGAATGGCTCAGTAGAGGGCATTACGTATCTCATTCTTCATCACCTGTTAGCTGACAGCATCCCTGTTTCCTCAACTCTTGGCCTCTCTGACACAAAAGCCTTTTGTGTTTCCTCATCAGGATCTTTTTAGTATCCTCTTCATTCAGTCTTCCACCTCTCAGAACCAGACAAATCTGTTGATCGAGGACTTGCTTCCTCTGTTGGCCACTGTTTCCACCCCTCTCCTACTCCAGTAACTGGGGTCGGCCCAACAACAGACCCCCAGACTGAAGTGCTGTAACATTTACCAGCAGGCTTTGAACACTGTTTTTGCGAGTACCTGCTTCCAACTATAAATTGGAAATGTGCCTCACTCTACTCTATATACCTGGATCACCAGTAGAAATGACAAGAAAGAAATGGCATTAGTGTTCAGATTAGAGACAATCTATATATGAATGTATGAAATCTATGAACGCAGAAAATAAAAGGAGAATCCACAACAAACCAATGTTGTCGGAGCTAAAAAATAAGTCCCGAAAGGCTTTCACCAGGTCCTTAAGAATAAAATTACAAAAAGTGACATTAGCAACCATTCTAGAAGAAACACACAGCCTCTGTAGAAATACAAGTAAATTCGCTCTTTTTCCTTAAAGGAGCATTCAAGTGCATTTTGTTCATTTTTACAGTAATGAAAGAGAGCGCCCTTCAGTCAATTTTCAGGGCCTGGTACAAATTATTATATTTTCTCCCTTTAAATGTCAAGGGCAAAAAGTGGAGGGCTCCCCCGCCACCCAGAGCCAAGCGCCTGGGCCAGCAGTGGGAGCTGAAGGATCCCCTGTGCTCAGAACACAGGTGCGCCCCACGAGGCCCCGGGTCCGCGAGGCCCCGGGTGCGTCCGCGAGGCCCCGGCCTGGCGCACGCAGGACCTCATGCCCAGAGGTTCCGACGCCCCACGAACCGTCCCACACCCCGATGCCAACGGTCGCCTCAGCGCCGTAAGCTTCGCGTCTACAGACTTCGGGGCCGCCCAGAAGCCAAAGCCCGTCGAAGGTCCGACCCCGCTGACCCGTGAGCATGGGCAGCTACCTGAGCATGTACCTGGGCATGGCCAAGGCCACGCAGCCAGCCCACGCCCGGAAGCGCCGGTCCCCATGGTTCCCATGGACCGGGCCGCCCGCGGAACCTGCCTCCCGATGGGCCGGGACGGGTGCCAAATCCTGTGCTACCGCCGCCGCCGCCGCCAGGATCGCAGGCTCTGGTTCCGCAGCAGGTGGCCGCTTCCCAGTGGGCCGCCCCTCCGCACCTCCTCGGGGCTGGGGTTTTCCGGCCATGGCAACGGTTTCACGATGAGGTCCCAGTGGAACGCCCGCCTCTCCTGCCACACGCAGAGCCTGGTGGACATCCGTACCGCCCCCGTTGAAAGCCTAAGCAGCTTGTCCACGTGTCCGCCCAGCCAGAAGTCGCCGGATCCCTGTGCCAAGGAGACCGCGCTGAGGGCCCTCAGCCGATGCGAGGAAGGACAAAGGCGGCTCGACGGGCCTCTCAGGTCTAAGAGTCCCGAGCCCAGGCTGTCGGCCTTCCGGCCCGTGATGAGGAATGGAGTGGTCCCTGTCTTTGTGCCCAGGCCGGGGCCTCTGAGAAGCAGCATCTGCTCCTGGTGCAAGCGCCTCCAAGAAGAGGACACTGAGCCCCGGCCTGACAGCAGCCCTGCCTGAGCCTTCCCTGCCTGCCGCCCACCCTGCTGTGAGGCCACCCCCCACCCTCCACCCGCCCAGGGCACAGTCACAGAGCCTCGCTGGAGAGATGGGGGCAGATCAGCACTCCTGGGCCTGGGCCTCCTGCAGCCTGACGTCCCCCTTGAGTCCTGAGAGCCAAGGCCACCTCCTCCTAACACTCAAACCCACATTTCTTTTACCCAGCTGACACCTGCCCTACCCCTGCCTGAGTCACTGGCACGGAACGCCAGGCCAGCTCCCTCCAGTCCAGCCAGGAGCTGCCAAGCCCCAGAGCCACCTCTCCTACCTGCAGAGGCCGCCCCGAGGAAGCACTGCTGACGTCCAGGCCTGCACTCCCTCCTGCCCACCCACCCTTGCTGCCTTTGCCCCTGAGAAGACCCTTCTCGGAGGACCCTTCTCAGGAAGGTGTGCTTCTCCCCTATTGCCACTTCATACGGTTTAAAGGTTGTTCTTATTTTAAATAATACTAAAATAGCTTCATTATCCTAGAGATTGTCATGGTCTTTCTTTCAAAGATTCAAACATTAGGATTTCATCCACATGATGGTTTCTCCACCCTGGCTCTGTTGGGGCCAGACAAGTCTTTGTTTGTGGGGTGCAGACCTCTGCATTGTAGGGTTTTAGCAAAATCCCTGGTCTCTATCCTCTAGGTGCCAGTAGATAATCCATATTGTAAACATACAACGTGTCTCCAGGCCCTGCCAGATGTTTGGGGGGGAGGGGGTGGGGCGGGCAGTGCACAATGACACTGGTGGAGAGCCACTGAGGGACAGTGACCTCTACTGGCAGAAACAGTCAAGCCCGGTCTCCCAAAATGTGCCTTCTTCAAAGACACAGAGATGAACAACATGAAGTGGTGTGTGCTTGGCAAAAACATATCCCCCACTTTGCAGAATGCTGTGGGGTGCGAATGACTCATGTTTGGGGCCTTATTAACAATCAGACAATGCGGTTTTTAAAAATGAGCTACTTATTTATCATCTTCAGGTTGACCAAAACTGAAAAGTTAAAAAATATCAAATGCTGGAAATGATGCAGAGAATTGGAATCCCAGGCCGTGCTGTGGGTGTCGATGGGTCCAGCCCTTCTGAAGCGGCATTTGGAAGTGTTTCCTAGAACACAGTGCAGCCACCAGAAACACTCTTACACACACACACACACACACACACACACACATACACACGCACACACACACACTGGTGAGGATGTTCTTCGCAGCCCTCCCTGTCAGCAGAGAATTGGAAGAAGCTAAATGTCCACCAACAGGGAAAGGGATAAAGTGAACATGGTATTGCTATCAAGGGACTACTATTCCACAGATTAAAGGAAAGAAAGAGCCCAGGGTTTCTGCACTGTTCGGTCTGGGCCAGATAATTCTATGATGTGGATGCCCTGTGCGTTGTAGGATGTTTAGAAGCAAACCTGGCCTCTGTGGACTCGATATCATCAGGACCTCCTCCAGTAAAAACAATCAAACATGTCTCCAGCCACTGCCAAACGCTCGCTGAAGGACAAAAATCACCCCCAGTTGGGAACTACGGAACTAGAGTTACACGTTTTTTTTTTAAAAAGGTATATCTCAAAAATACACTGTCAAATGAAAAAGACGGGAAGTGGCATATTATGGGTAGCACAAGCCATTTATATAAATCAAAACAATACAAAATAATATTGCTGGCATAATAGAGGGGGCCGGAAACCAAGTAAATGGTCATTTGGACACTTTGCCTGTGTTGTTCTTTCCATCTAAAGCCTCTTCAAATACTGTTCAAACATGAATTTCAAGGTTTCCCCTCTAGAGAGTCAGAGAATGAGCTGTAAACATAGCAAAGTCCCTTCTCCCTCCCATGGAGCACGCTTTCTAAGGGGGCGGAGACAGAAGGTAGACATTTAAATAAATGTACACACTGACAGGTGGGGAGATGTGCTATGAAGAAACCAAGGCAGGAGGAGGGATGCACACAGCTGCATCGACACACTGTGGCCCAAGCGCTTCCTCTGTCCCCATCACCATGGAACCCACTATCCCTTACTACGAATTCAAGTCCTTCATTCCGTGTTTCCACTGGGTGGCAGCTCAGGCTTTAACACAGCACCTCAGCAAATAACAGGAAAATATGTTATCTACTTAGAAATAAAGATGTCCAAAACATTAAAATTGCTGGCTGAAAATATTAAACTCAACATTTTCAATGGAGACAGTTACTGTTACATACAAAACATCCTGGGCTGGAACTCTATAAATCAAGCTTTTATTCTGAAGTTTACTCCCTGCCATTTGCTAGACATGAGACGAGGCACTGCACTCTGCGTGAGTTACCAGAAAGGGCTTGAGACCTTCGTGTGTCAGTGAGGGTACGGTTAACTGCTTAGGGTCTTCCTCAGTAGAAGAGCAGTAAGTATCCCTCCTACATGATGGTTTAGCCAGGAAAAGTAAGTCAAAGGTTTTAAGCACACAAAACAGTAAGCTTCTGCTCTACAAATATCAACTATACAAACAGAACTACAGAGATGTGTTTACATTTTGTTCTGATCCAGGCAGTTGAACTGGTAATGAGTAAACCCACTTCCCAAAGTAGCGAGCTTGTGGGGAAAGGGCCAGGGGAAAGCACAGCCCTGCTTCTGGAGCCAGCTGCAAGGCAGAGGCTGCATAGGACGATGGAGACACCCTCGTGGGCTGGGGCTTCCTCCCTGTCTGGATGACCCTTTGGGAAATTAACGGATGTCCTGTGTACCGCAAGAGTAAGACACTGAGGTCCAACAAGAGAAAAAATGCAGGCGGCGGGGAGCTCCTTCTACTGTGGCCATTCCCGCCACCTTCACCGTGGGAGTATCCGCCCAGGGGATTCAGGTGCAACACGAGGGAGAAATGGTGGGTGGGACACCGTCTGCTTGTGTCCACTGCAGCCCAGTAGACGGGGCCCTGGTTTAAGAGCCAGGACGTTAAGCATGCTTCATTCACTCACAGATGTTTACCAAGAGCTAACAATGATTAGCTACTATGGTTAGGGAGGGTTAGGAAAAGAGTTCTACTGCAGGGGCATTTAGATTGCACGACCTTGCCCATGAGTGCCGGGTCTAGGAGTTTAGTGCTATTAAGACGCTTGAAGATCAAGGTCACAGTGTGAGCTCACCAGAAGATTAAAACCAAAGTGGGAGCCAAAACTCCCGAGATGCCCGGATCTGCCCACAAGACGCCATGCTCCGTCGGAGAACAGACCCAGGACAGAGGGGAGGGCACAGGGCTTCTGGATTCCACGTGGTTTGTCCACAGTCTTTGTCAGGAGGGGCTCTAATTTCTACCCACAGTAGAGCTTCATAGTCTCCAAGCTTTGAGCACCGTTTTCAATTTTATCAGCTGAGCGTTCCCTGGGAGCCTATCAAACACTCTGTCCATCTGCAACACAAGACTTCTCTGGGCCCTGGGCCACGAGGCCAAGGCCCAAGCCTACCCTGCACTGTGAGGCCCTGTATTCCTGAAGTGTGGCCCGTGTGGGCGCTCAGTGACTGTGATATGAATAGATGGATGAATGAACTAACAGAACGGAGTAATGAGCTCCACTGTTTTTACTCACTGTTTCTACATTATTCCAAGAGAGAGTAACTGAGAAAGTAAATTCGGCCAGCACGGCAATAACAGAAAAGGGAGGAAGGAAAGGAGGGAGATTACTTCCCTAAAACTTTGTTTCCCCAATCACAAATATTCAGACAACATAACACAGACAACTCTCTAGTATAAGAAGACTCCTGAATATAGTGCAGATAGAGGTAGCCAAGAGGAAGTGTACATATAAGGAAAGTGGGTGCTAAAGGGAGTAACATGAAGAGTGATTTATAGATTTCAGTAGATAATTTACTTAGCGACCAAAAGATGCAGATTCCTTCCAGTGATAGATTATGTCCAACCAGCGTGACTTCTTCCACGCCCTTTCTTCTAAATGTGACCACACTGAATGTCCTCTAAGATTTGCACAAAATGAAAAATTAATCAGCCGACAGCACTTACTGAACTAAACATGTCTTTTAAAGTATGTTTTGATGTAATGAATAAACTGAAATGCCTAAATCTTACAAAGTTCTCATCACAAGAAAAAAGATTATATCACAATGCACGGTGACGGATGTTAACTAGACTTACTGAGGTGATCATTTCACAATACACACAAATATCAAATCATTATGTCGTATACCCGCAACTAATATAATGTGATCTGTCCATTATACCTCAATAAAAATAAATAAATAATGACTGAAATGGCATTAGCACAGCTAAACAGCAAACCTACACTTTCAAGATTTGTAAATATAGATGGGTCTGATGGAATTCTTTGTATTCACTGGAATAACAATTTTGTCCGACTACTTCACAAAGCTGTATGTAGTATTTACACATATACAGTCGCTCCTGTCAGCAAATCACTAAAAGGGTAGAAGGGTCCACTCCCATCCCTCAAGTGTGGGGAGCCCTGGTCTGAAGGTAACTGTCTCAGAACTGGCTCCACTGCCACTCCTCATCAGTGGCGCCAGACAGGGCCAACTAGGGTGGGAAGAATCGGGCTCTTGTTTCTGGAAATCAAAGGACTAAACAGGAGCTGGGCTGCTGTTTAACAGGCACGAGACCGTTAATCCCCTTACCGTGGATACAAGAGCATGTTGTTCGTTCTTAGATCACAAGGCTTATCCTTGAATAATTAGGCAGAGGAAGAAATCCATTCCGTGCCCTACAGCATTTTCCTCAGAAAGGGAACGCTAGGCCTGAGTTAGACTTCTGCCTCTCCTGCTAAAAATGATAAATTATTCTAAACAACCAATATTGGAGTAAACCAGGCAATTAGATTTCTCAGTTTTCCTGGAAAATAGACTAAAGTTTAAACTTAATCATATTTTCCTGAGATAATAATACTTTCAACATTTAAAAATTCCTATGAAACTATTTTAGAAAATCTGGCCTAAACCTTATTATAAAAACTTGAAAACACCTGTTTACCATCTTCAATCAAAGTCCCAAGAAACCTTCAAGTAATCTGATCTAATGAAACCAGAACTTTCTACCACTTAAACTTGTCCTTCCCTCTTCCATTCTACTTTTAAGAAAATCCAGGGAAGAGCAAGAAAACCACTTGATATCAAGATTTGTAAGTAATGCTTTCAAAGGAACTGTCTTGTTTCTGTCACATTTCGTCCGTCTTCCATGACTCCCAGGGCCGGCTTCTTGGGTGTGGGCCTGTGCTGTGTGGGACCTGGATTTACCCATCATTTAAATCTCAGGGCCTACCCAGCAGCCTACACAGCAGGCTTCCAACAGAGGTTACTTAATTCTCTGGCCCCCATCCAGCAGTGTAGGGCACAGGCGGCCTCAGGGGAGCGCCGTGAAGAAGAGGCTTCTGCTTCTCACGCCACTGCCTTGGGCGCTCTGTCAGCTCTTTCTCTCCCTCACTCCCTGACAGCACCTCGAGGAGGCGCAATGGAGCTTGCCTGTCACTTCTGGCCCTTGAAGAGCTCAGGCCGGTCTGGTCTGATCAAAACCTAGATGAACTGTCTTCCCGCCCCTAACACAGGGCTTCCCTCGCCCCGGCCGTGCTGGCCTCAGAGGCCTGCTCTGTTCTTTTACTCTCCTGGCTCCACCCCTCCTGCGCTTCGCCCCTTACCTCCCTGCAGTCCCACTCACCGGGGGATGGAAAAGGGAGGTGGGAGAGCGCGGGGATCCGACAGCAGAGAAAAAGGCAAGCTTCTTTTTCCCTAGCCAGGCTCCTTGTGCTGCCCTCTGGCCGCTGGTGGCCCCTGCCGGGGCGGGTCCTCGCGTTCTCCACCCAGAGTGCACCCGGGGGGCCTCAGGAGACCGTCTGGGGACCTGTGCACTGCCCCTTCCCCTGACAAGGACGACGCACTCTGGCCAGGGCCGAAGGCTTCCATCTCGCCCCTCCCTGCCCACTCTGCCGCCTTTCCTTTGCCCTGCACTTGGATCTCGGGCCCCACAGGCAGCGACTCGTGCAGCTCCCTCCGGAGGCCTCTGCTTGGCCCCGGGCGGGCAGCCGTCCGAGTGCAGGCTGTTGGCAAAGCCGCCCTCTCTCACCCAGCCATGGAGGCTCAAGCCAGCCTTTGCCTTCAGACTTCTCCAGTTAAGAGGCAGGCACCATTTCTGTTCCACCCACGGGACAGTGGCAGTGGCTGGGGACACCATCACGGTGGCTCGCGCTCCAGGTGCTGCTACTCTGGTGGCAGCTGGAAGTGGCCCTGGGAACGTCTGCAAGCTGGGGAGTGATGTGCCCTTCTCTCCTCTCGCAGACGACTCCTCTCTCTGCTAGCAGCTCTGCCTGACCTGAGGTGGGCAGGGGAACATGCAAGGGGCCACTAGTGTGGCCTGGGCGCTAGTGGACGCCCATCACATGGACCCAGCTGTCAGCTCCCAGCGGGCTGCGTGGTGCACCCGCACCGGGACCCATCCCCGCCCCTGTCCTGCGGGGAAGGCCGTGGACACGCCGCACCCGCTCTGCAGGGCCTCGCCCTCTGCCTCTCAGAACCTCGACCTTCTCTTCCACTGCCCGCTTGGGGTCATGGTGACTGGACCCGTTCAGCTCTCCTGCAAGTCCTTCATGGATGTGGCCAGGACCTCGCTTTAGGAAGAACACCCTCTGGCAGAGTCAATCCAGCTTATACTGGGTCAAGGGTAGGCTGGCGGTACGTTCCCAGATATGCAGAGGAGACACTGAGCCCTGTGTCACTGGAGGTGATCGCGCTTGATATGAGATACCGTAGTTAGGACTGAGTGAAAGGTGGGACGAAGAGTCTTCATTACTCTGTCCATTATTTGACTATCTGTAATGAGTTACTCTTTACATCTTCCACCCAGTGCATCTCAGTAGCTCTAAGTTTTCTGCAGTATCCATAGAATAAGCAGTGACAGGATAGGAAAAAAACGATTTAAAAAATCGGCCAATGTTCAAGATTTGAATCCCTAAAGCCATCCTAACAGGCATACTTCCCACCCTCTAGAATCCACTCTGCCTCACACTGGCACCAAAAGACCTTGGAAAAGCACATTTAAAATCGGATCCATTTGCCAAGCTAGTGGTGCCTTTCTATTACCCACCACACTCTGGAGAGGCAGCCTGTCTGGGAAGTTGTTTTCAATTCATCGTGCATTGTGTGGTGCCCTTTCCCATAGAGGAAACCTGCTCATGTAAAGAAGCAGCCACCGTTAGGGGGCAGCACTTGTACTGCATCTTAAGCCCATCCTGATTCATGAGGCAGCCCTCATCCCTCAGCCCCCTGAGAGCAGTACTGCTTGCTGGGACTCAAGCTGCCTGAGCATTTACAGGAAAACAATTTGTTAACCCCAATCTAGGTGTGCGCTTTTCAATTTTTCAACTGACATTGGCAACAAAAGCCTCTATAGAGCCTATGCACCCAGTTCCAATTAAAACACCTTTGCAAATAAACCAGATTACATATTCACAGACTCCTACAATGTCCGGGTTCCGAAAAATCAAATTCCCAAAGTGAATTCCTCAAAACTAATCTGAAATGTTACATATTTAAATTAACTTTTCCTAAGAATGGAAATGTGATATAACATAGTCACTTACAAGGTGAAATTTAGGTACTAAGAGGATGTAATAATACAATGAACACAGCGATGTATAAAATCTGTTGATCAAAAATGACAATAAGATAAAAAGAGACTAGTTGAGGGGCTAGCATTGTGAGACGACCAGCGGCTGTTTTCCTTATATTTTTCTCTTTTCTTTCGTTTTTGAAAATTGAGGTATAGTTTTATGTACAATATTATATGTTTCAGGTGTACAACACAGTGATTCACAATTTTAAAGGCTATAACTCCATTTATAGCTATTATAAAATACTGGCTATATTCTCTGTGCTGTATAATATATCCTTGTAGCTTATTTATTTTATATATAGTAGTTTGTACCTCTTAATCCCCTACCCCTATCTTGCCCCTCCCCCTTCCCTCTCCCCAGTGGGAACCACTAGCTTGTTCTCTATATCTGTGTGTTTCTTTTCATTATACTCACTACTTTATTTTTTAGATTCCACATATAAGTGATAACATACAGTACTCGTCTTATTATTTCACTAAGCATAATAGCCTCCCAAGTCCATCCGCGTTGTTGCAAATTTTCATTCATTTTTTCGGTTGAGTAGTATTCCATTGTATGTATATGTATATACATGGATGTGTCTGTGTGTGTGTGTGTGTCTGTGTGTGTGTGTGTGTACACCACATCTTCTTTATCCATCCTTCTGTTGATGGACACTTAGGTGGCTTCCATGTCTTGGCTATTGTAAATAACACTGCTGTGTACATTGGGGTGCATGTATCTTTTTGAGTTAGGGTTTTCCTTTTTCTCTGATATATACCCAGGAATGGAATTGTGGGGTCATATGGTAGTTCTATGTTTAGTTTTTTGAGAAACCTCCATACTGTTTTCCACAGTGGCTGTACAATTTACGTCCCCACCAATGGTGTACGTGGGTTCCCTCTTCTCCTTATATTTTTCCTTTTTTATTTTTTGGAAGGCAATCTTCTCATTTTAATTTTTTTTTTTTTTTTTTTGTGGTACGTGGGCCTCTAACTGTTGTGGCCTCTCCTGTTGCGGAGCACAGGCTCTGGACGCGCAGGCTCAGCAGCCATGGCTCATGGGCCCAGCCGCTCCGCGGCACGTGGGATCTTCCCAGACCGGGGCATGAACCCGTGTCCCCTGCATTGGCAGGCGGACTCTCAACCACTGCGCCACCAGGGAAGCCCTCATTTTAATTTTTAAAAGGTTATTATAAATTGTTTTGGAAAGAATGCTTCCATTTAAAGGCATAAGATAAAGGCAAATATATCTTTTCTAAAAATCTATAAAACAAGAGTAAAGTTCACGTAGGGCATCATTTTGTTTTACCTTACACCTCCTTCTTTTAATTTTTTGAATCATGTGAATATGTTACGTATCTTAAAGTACATATGTGTGAAAAAATACATATGTGTGTTGTGTATATATGTGTGTGTTTGTGTACACGCAAATCCACATATCATATGTTTATTTTGCTCCCCAAATTTTACTCTTCTGTTTTATCCCTTATATTCACAGCCCATGCATAATACATTGTGGGTCTGAGGAAGACAAAAATAGAAACCCTCTCTGCCAAGTTCTCAATAAAATTAAGACAAAAGAATGAAGCAGACAGGAGACCAAAATAAAAGGCAAATTTCCTTCCTAATTTTAAAAATATCCTGCGATGAGATAAATTCATCTATAGTGACCCAGGCAGAGCTGAACCGAGGCAGGTATCGCCATATTCTGGTGTACTATGCAAGATATTTAACACCTTAGGATCTGGCACCTACCAATCTAAACAGTCTACAGCTACAGACAGCACGGACAGCTGTGTGGGTGTGTAAGCTTGCCCAGGCAGGGCCTGATTCTGTACTTAGTGTGAGGGGCAGCACAGAAAAATGCATGCTGAGGGCAGGCCGGCTCCTCAAGAGAAGGGAACCCATGCCCAGTTTATCCCTCCAGCCCACCAATCAAATCAGTCATTTCACCTCTCAAGGGAAGAGTGAAGTAAGGGAGTAGAGAGAAACCAGGAGTGTTACCCTAATCACAAATGGAGATGGAAGGAAACATCACAAATAGGGAAGATTCCTTTGGAAGAACAGATTCAAATGTAAAACTATTAAAAGTTGTACTAAGGCTTTGAAGAAAATAAACAAGGTGCTATGATAGATACCAACAGTGCAATGAACCTATACATATGTAAGTTATTTTCAAAATGAGTGCTATGCACTTATCCCCTTGCCCCCCAAGTTCATATATTGAAGTCCTAACCCCAAATGTGAATGTATTAATATTTGGAGATAGGGCCTATAAGGAGATAATTACAGTTAAATGAGGTCATAATGGTGGAGCCCTGATAGAGAGGATTAGCACCCTCATCCAAAAAGGCACCAGAATGCTCACTCTCTCCCCTGCCACTTCCCCCTCAACAAAGAAGAGGTCGTGTGAGCATACAAAGATCTGGTGTTGCCTACAAGCTGAAAGAAGAGGCCTCAGAATGAAATCTACCTTGTCAGCATCTTAATCTTCAACTTATATAACTTCAACTTATATAATATATATATGCAGAGAGAGAGAGAAATGTAGAAAGCTTATGACATGTAACTACAAATTTTTATATTTATCTTCATAGTGCCTATTGAATGAAGAGCATTGTTAGAACATGATATAAACTGTAAGCTGAGCTAGATTATAAAGGTTCTTTTTAATGTTGAATTAAAATGTGGGTCCCTTAAAAATTAGATGTATACCTTATTTTCAAGATTGAGTTTTGAATTAATGTCCTGTCTCAAATAATACTTGCAAACAATCAATTTAGACTTTTCATTGCTTACTTACTCAGTTCCTTCTCTGTTGGGAACTCTTCTCATGGAGAAAGCCACCATCGCTTTGAAGAGATATTCTTCATTTGTATCCCAGGCGTACTGAAAGAGAAGTAAAACCGAAGGTAAAGTGAAGAGGCATGGGGTAAAAATTGGTCCACTGGGTTCTAACTGTGGCCACACTGGTGTTGGTGTGTGTCTGTCTGTGTCTCTCTCTCATCTTCCTCATACAATAAAGACTGGAGACCATGATAAATCATGTCACCATAATGTTCAGGATAGAGTTTCCCGGCTATTCTATCATTGTAAGTGTGGTGTGTTTCCCATTGCATTATCTTCTTCCAAATCTGCAGTATTAGTAGCCAGTCAACAAACAGGTCACTTGGACATCTCATCCTGGACATAAACAGTTGATTCCCTTCTTCCCTTTCACCTTTCCCTCATAAACTGACTCCCCTTCTCAGCTTCCTTCCCTTTATTAACACTGGTACAATTTTACTTTTTATACTCTTAGCTGAAAACTTGAGTGTATGTGTGTATTATGGGCTGAATTGTACCCCCCTACAAAGAAATTCATATGTTAAAATCCTAACTCCCCAGTACCTCAGAATAGAACCATATATGGAGATAGTGTCTTTACAGAGGTGATCAGGTTACAATTAGATCACTAGGGTGGGCCCTAATCCAATAGGACGGGTGTCCTTGGAAGAACAGGAGATTTGTCACAGACACATACAGAGGGAAGACGTGTAGACACAGGGAGAAGACAGCCATCTAGAAGCCAAGGGGAGAGCCCTGGAACACATCCCTCCCTCACAGAACTCAGAAGGAACCGACCCCGCTGACACCTTGATCTTGGACTTCCAGCCTCCAGAATGAGAGAAAAACAAATTTCTGTTGTTTAAGCCACTCAATCTGTGGTACTGTGTTACAGCAGCCCTAGCAAACTGAAGTGGCTGACCCCACATTTTAGGTGGTAATCAAGTGTAACTGGAGAAAATCACAAAACAGGTTCTGTGGCTTAACTCTAAACTCATGATGACCTACTCCCAAATTGCCCAGGATCCCCTTAGGATTCTCCATCAGTTTTCTCTCTCTCAAACTTCACAATGACTATTTCAAAGCTCCTTCAGGCCTCCCCAAATCTCAGTGCTTCCCTCAAACCTCACTCTCACTAGGAGCTCTTGTTTCCTAAGTTACTGATACATCTTGAGTCATCCACTCACACTCCCCCGCCCTCCTGACACCAAGTACAAAACTTCCTCCATAGGCACATGTCTTATCCACATCCTCCCCCGAAGGGCCAGATGTGGTGTTTCTCCTCCTGTCAACGGCTGTTCTGTCCACCTCTATTAGGAACGCTTCCATTCGGCCCTTCCCAGGATCTAAACAATACAGTTTTCCCCTCTCTTCTGTGCATTCAGTGCTGACTGGAGGCTGTCCATTGACTCTGAACCACGCTCAACTCTTTCCCATTAAAACAACAGCAAAACTAAATCACTTTATTCAGTCCTCCTTCTTCTACCCATTGCTGTCTCTCTCCTGCCCTTCAGAGCCAAAATTCCCAAAGGAGTTGTCCATCCTTCTGTCTTTACATGGTCACTGCCCACTTACTCTTTTTTTTTATATATAAATTTATTTATTTTATTTATTTTTGGCTGTGTTGGGTCTTCGTTGTTGTGCGTGGGCTTTTCTCTAGTTGCGGCGAGCAGGGGCTACTCTTCATTGCGGTGAGCGGGCCTCATTGTGGTGGCTTCTCTTGTTGCGGAGCACGGGCTCTAGGCACGCGGGCTCAGCAGTTGTGGCACATGGGCTTCAGCAATTGTGGCTTGCAGGCTCTAGAGCGGAGGCTCAGTAGTTGTGGCACACGGGCTTAGCTGCTCCGCAGCATGTGGGATCTTCCCGGACCTAGGGCTCAAACCCGTGTGCCCTGCATTGGCAGGCAGATTCTTAACCACTGCGCCACCAGGGAAGCCCCATTGCCCACTTATTCTTAACCTCCTCCACCATCTGCCTTCCAATCACTCCACTCCACAAAGCGGCTCTCTCACGTTACCAATGACCTTCACGTTGCTCAACACAATGAGCAGTTTTCAGTCACGCCTCGCTTGGCCTCTCAACAGCATTTGATGCTCTTGAACAGTCCCTTCATCTGAAGGCACTCTCTTCCCTTTCGTGATACAGCATCGTCCTGTTGTCCTCCTGCCCCTCTGCCTCCTTTGCAGGTTCACCCTCCTCTACAAGGGCTTTAAGCTTTCGAGAATCGCTAAACTCAAGGCTAGCCCCTCTCCTCTTGCCACCCTCCGCTTTCTCCCTCAGCACTGTCATTACCACCTCAGTGCAGGTGACGCAGGAATGTGTATCTCAAGCCAGCTCTGTCCTTGCCTGTTTGTCAATAATACCTCAAACTCAGTAAGTCCAAAATTAAAGCCATGGTTTTCTTGTTGGTTCTTGGTTCCCTGACTCATAAATGGGCCATCAGGCATCCAGTTGCATAATTAGAAACAAAAGCTTATGCTTCACCCGTCGTCCTCTCTTCCTTGTCATCCCATCCCCGTGACTCTCAAATCCCTTCACTGCCCCCCCCCTCCACCAACACACCATACTCCAAATAGCCATCATCTCCCACCTGCACTACTCCACCTGCCTCCCAACTGGCTCCTCCTCTCTACTCCAGGCGCCTGGACTCTGTCTTCCACACTGTAGCCAAAGTGTCTTGTAAACACAAATTTTGTCATGACGCCCCTTCCACGAAACTCCTCGTCGCTTTAAAGATAATATCAAGGACTTCCCTGATGGTGCAGTGGTTAGCAGTCTGCCTGGCAATGCAGGGGACACAGGTTCGAGCCCTGGTCCGGGAAGACCCCACATGCCATGGAGCAACTAAGCCCGTGCGCCACAACTACTGAGGCTGCGCTCTAGAGCCCGTGAGCCGCAACTACTGAGCTCGTGCGCCACAACTACTGAGGCTGCGCTCTAGAGCCTGTGAGCCACAACTACTGAGCCCGCATGCCACAACTACTGAGCCTGCGTTCTAGAGCCCATGTGCCACAACTACGGAAGCCAGCATGCCTAGAGCCCGTGTTCTGCAACAAGAGAAGCCACCGCAACGAGAAGCCCGTGCACGGCAACAGAGAGTAGCCCCCGTTCACTGCAACTAGAGAAAAGCCCGTGCACAGCAACAAAGACCCAACGCAGCCAAAAATAAATAAATAGATACATTAATTAAAAATATATATATATATACATATATATATATAACATCAAAACTCCTTAACACAGTCCACACATTCTTTGGCCTGACCCTTCCTTCCACCCGAAGTTCATCATGCGCCATGGTCCTCCCCACTGCTCCACTTCCAGGCACCTTGCCCTCCTTCCACCCTTCACTCTCCCCAAGTTCCTTCCTATAATAAGCCTTTGCATGTGCTGGTCCCTCCACCCTCTTTCCTTTCATCCCCTGGTTCACTTTTACTCCTGCCTTAGACCTCACAGCAAATGCCAGTCCCTGCGGCCCCTCATGAGGCCAAAGCCCCTACGTACTTCTCCTCCCTGTAACGCTTGCCAAGATTACACACTTGCATTTGGTTCATTAATATGCAACCAATTCCACTACTATAAGCTCCCCTAGGGCAAGGATAAGCCTGGTTTTAGCTGCACTGCATCCCCAGCATCCAGCACGGTGCCTGCCCTCAGAGGATCCTGGGATAAGCAACCCTACGCACTGGCAGAGATGGTGGATTCTGCAGTCAGACTGCCTGGGTTCAAACCTGACCCCTGCGCCTTGCTGACTTGACATCTTGAGTAGGCCACGTAATGTCTCTGCACCTCAGTTTTCTTATCCACCTAATGAGAATGGGAATACCCATGCCACCTTCCTCAAAGGGTTGTTGTGAGGGCTAAATGAGCTGATGTGAGCAAAGTGATTAGAAGGGTCCCAGCTAGAAAGTAAACTAAGTTCTCAAGGAATGGTGGCGGTTAGAATGATTATTACTCACGGAGTGAGCAAACAAAACGGTGGATTGCCCTGCCAACTGAATACTTCCAAGTATCTTTAGCACTCTTTTATCATCTCTAGCCTGAGGCGTCTTACTATCACCTTCTATTCGGGAAAATGGTCACAGACCATGCCGGAAAACCAAAACTAGAATGACACAACTCCATCTTATTAATTCAACAGTCTTTACTGTTCCTATAGCTACCGGAGCCCCATGAGTATTTTTTTAACTTTAATTTCATAAGCATATATTTCATGCTATTACTTTGACATCTGAGAAGAATTGAAGAAACCTCACCTGAGAATTGGAACGTTTTGTGCCATGAAAGATCTCATGCGGGTGAAATGTGCCCTCCTTTCAATGATGAGAAAAGTCACTGACAAAGTTCAAATGACCACAACGGTGAGGAGCAGAGCCCAGCCCACACCTGAGAGCCTGACTCAGGCCCCTCTGCTCTACTCTGCTAGGCTGAAACGTGCAGGCTTGCAAAATTGTTTGGGGCAGCACAGAACTTCACATATTTTCCAGCACACACTGCAGATTAAATACTTCAGGCAAAATCACTTTACTAACAATTTCTATTTCACTACAATCTTTTTTGCTTTAAGAAAATATCAGATTTCAGGTCTTTAGAAGCAATCTATACAAGTTTAAGATAACTATGAAGAGAAAGCAGTGTTATCAGCAAACAAAATTTTAAAGGAACATACAAGTTTCTTCACTTACTGCTTTATCTCCCAGAGCTGTTCTGAGACTAAGTCTCACTTTAAAAGCATTTTCTGCATCTGCCAGAGAGAGAAAAGACAGAGAGCACTATATGATGATAAAATCTGCCAAAATGGAACCTGATAGATGCTAATATTTAATGCAACTCGAATCAAAAGAATTGCAAGTAAACTGCCCCAGATACTTCCGGAAGTTTAACTGCAATCATCTTAAATGGCTGAAATTTTAATTTCAAACTCATAAAACATTCACAGGCTCAACTTTCAAGCCATGACACGACGGCAGATTTAGAAAAATAAAGAAGTCTTTCAGGCAGAGACTTGTCAATCATTTAGAAAACTGTTCATCTATTTTGAAGTTTCAAGGCTTACGTACCTGGCTGACAGAGTTCGGCATGAATAGCACTCACTAGAAAAAAGAGCAGCCACAACATTCTTTCAAAGTGGAAAACACAAGACAAACGGAGGGGAAAAAAATCCACCCTTCGCTTAAAGCTGCCTTAGCCATTCTGTGACCCGGATTAGAATATCAGACAAACAAGCAAGCCACCAACTAAAAGGTTTAATGATTAACCCCCATCATCTGGGTTAATACTTTTGAGAGAAGCAGCCCATCTCCTGTCAGTTATTTACGAAAATCTGTTTGGAAAACAGATTAGCTGTCCTTTCCAAATTCTACCTCTAAAGAATGTTTTCTCTGCTGACCCAAAAGTCGGAATCCTCCCCCCACCTTTCTTCTGTTGTTGTCTGGTTAAATGCACAGTGGAAAGCATTAGTCCTTTCTGGAGGTTTACCTTGGCATGAACGTCCCATCTTTTCAGGGCTGAAATATCTCTGGCGTATAGATAGACTCTCTTAATTTAGGAAACAAACATCACTCCTTTCTATCTCTGGTGAACAAAGGACACCCTTCCAAGACTGGCCTCATTAGACTCTCACCTCCACAGGTAAACATTCAGGAGAGTTTCCACCTCAAAGAGAATGGTTTTGCTCAGCGCTAAGCTCTGGTAGCTGTGTAAAATCAAAAGTTAATGATGTACAGCAGTGCGATCCAATGGAACATTCTGTGATGATGGAAATGTTCTATATCTGCACTATACACTATGTATACAATACGGACGCCACTAGGCATCGGTGGCTGTTGAGCACTTGAAATGGGGCCAGTGCTGCTGAGAAAATGAACTTTTACTAAGTTAATTTAATTTAAGTAGAAACATGTGGCTAAGCAACTACATTGCTCAGTGCAGCTACACGACAGTAATTAGGAGCTACCGACCATGAACTAGCTTTGCTGAATTATTCCTCTAATCCTCAAAACAGCAGCCCACAGTTGCTGTGGTATAATCATCTTACACATGAGGAAACCGAGGATCCAGTATTTAAGGCATTGCTGGCAACAGGGAGTGGAATGGGTGTCACTTTACCAGCCTGGATGACTTACACTTGAACCCTATCTCCACCACACTGAACCCGACTGTGTCTCAGGGTCATCACTGATCAAAACTGAAATAGTAACGAAACCTCAGAGATGCTCTGAGGACTACGGCAGTGAGTGGAGAAGAACCTTTCCCCTAGTGGGCATTCTACAGGTGCCGATCAAGCCCCCCAGCGGGTCAGTGTCAGGACTTTCCTCTCTACCATGCTGCCTCTGCATGTGTTCAGTCCCCACATTCCACCTCGTTGCTTGAAAACCATGAATGGAAAAATTAGATCGGGTGACCCGGCTGTTAAACGGACAATCTGGATTTTTAAAGCAGCAACAAGAAAAATATCAACAGCTACACTTCTCATTTCCCCTTCCTGGTTAGGGTGACAGCTTATCGTAGATGACCCACTGCTGTTGGCTAACTCCACTTAAGAGCTTTTCCTCATCTCCTTCACCTTGGTTGCCGGGGCACAGAGTCAGGAAAAGTTGTACTAGAGAGAGAAGTGGCCAAAAGTTAGCCTAGTAGTCATTCCAGAAATTTCACTATTAGATGAAATGGAAATTTCCTAGAAGGAAGGGCCCGCATAACTGACCCCTGAAAATAGTCAGACTAGATGAAGTTATCTTAGGAAATGTTAGACTAGATAAACGCATCCTGGGGGCGGGGAGGGAATAGACAGAGACATAACAAAGCTGATTATTTGCATCAAGGAACAAAGCTGTGTTAGCGAGATAGAAATCTGATTCAGCCTTCTTTTCGCCTTAAAACTTCATAAATATATCAAATGTCTCTCTTCTGCTTTTACTTAGTCACTTATGTGACGAGGCTTGAAGACAGTAAAATGCCGAGTTTTTGTCAGTGTAAGCCACTCATTTGAAAAAAGAAGAAAATCTCTTCTCTCCTGAATTATGATTTCTCAATGTTCGTTGTCTCATTTTTAAAAACAATAGAAAAAAGAATAGAAGTTCTGTACAGAAAATACAGAGAGGCAAAAAGAGAAAAGTACTAAATACCCATACTACTACCCGCATGGACGACCAATGTGAATATATTTTAATAGTTGAAACACACCTTCCGTAGCCTTGGATCTTCTTGTATGTTCTCGTGTGATGTTATTGTTGTTTTGTCTCACTGTAGTGGCCCTATGGGAACAGGGAAACATCACGGTGGCAATCACATGGGCCCTCCACGGGATCTGATGAGTCGCTTTATTTTCATTTATTTATTTATGCATACATGCATGCATGCATGCCGCGCTGTCTGGCTTGCGGAATCTTACTTCCCCGACCAGGGATCGAACCCGTGCCCTTGGCAATGAAAGCGCGGAGTCCTAACCACTGGATGGTCAGGGAATTCCCTGGTGAGTCACTTTAAAATTGATAGATCATGAGATATATCAAATTTATTTTATTCCTAGTTTACTGAAAATTCCCTTTATTGAATTGTATTCAATAACCTATATTGAATTGTATCACCTGCCTTTTCAGTATCTATTATGATCCAAGAATTTTTACCACTTGGTACATTATAGTTTAAAATTTCTTTACACTGATCCAACCCTTAGATAAGCTCAGTTTGATGATTTCTAACATGCTTCTGGACTTAGTTGCTGTGTTTTTCTTTCTTTAGGTTTTTAAATCCATTTTTGTAGAAGAATATTTAGGTTCCTTTTCAAGCGCTGATTCTTTTCTCCAGCCCTCGTATTATTACCATGTTGAAAATGGTACAGATAGATTTCTAACATTGTCTATGTTTACAAATACTTGAAAATGTAGAAGAAATAAAATATTCAGAGTTGAAGATTCTGGACCATACATATTTCGGAGGAAGAGTTCTTTTAAATTTTTCTTATATTGCCAGTAATTTCAGGTTTCGTATTTCTTTCTGAGTCCCTTTTCGCTGTTTACAGTATCCAAGAAATGCATTCATTTCATTAAGATGTTCCAGTTTTCTCATGGACTTTATACAATATTTCCCATAAAATACTCCATTCACTGTTACATTCCCTTTATATTTTCTAGTTATATATTAATTTTTTCTCATTCTCCCTTTGTTCTTTCCAGAAATTTACCTATTTTTGTTGTTGTTTAATCAAACAACAAGATCTTGCATTTAATTTTTAATTCCTTTCTTTCTGCTTTCTGATTCATCCATCTTTACATTTATTAAGTCTTTACTCTTTCTGTCATACTGGTTTTCTTGTTCTTTTTATAACTCTTGAGTTGGCTACTAGGCTTATTTATTTTTAATCTTTCTCAGTTAATGTGAAAATATCTGTGGCTATGAATTTTCCTTGGACTACTGTTCTGGCCACATGACATAAGAAGTACAGATGTACAGTGATCTCATTCTATTTTCTAAATAGTCTATAGTTACAGTTTTATTTTTCTATACCCCAGTATTTGCTTAGAAGAGTACTTGTCATTAGCTAAAGAAACAGCAGCCAAAAATGAAATGATTTAAAATATTGACTTTTATAGGTCCTGTCAGATGAATAGAGAGAGAAAATGTATAATGATAAAATAAGACACCGTCAATAACTTGACGTAAAATATGAAGACTCTTACAAGGTCTGGATCACTTGGAACATGCTAAAAATGATTTAACAACTAAAGAGCTTGAGAGTTCAATAAAAGACGTGGAACTAGATGCTATTGTTCTTGCCTCTCAACATATCGGGTTTTTTTCTTCCACTTTTCAAAATCCTGTACATACTTAGCCTTTATTTTCATGCACAATTTTAAGTATTAAACCTCCAGAGAATTCATATCAAACTTGCTTCATACAATGCTCATTTCAGCAATTTCACAAATAGGAGCTTAATAATTTATCAGTAACAGTGGTAATGATGGCAAATAAAGCATTTTCAATCATTCTGAATATGGTCCTATTTACTGCCAATATTTAGAGTTTAGAGAACGCAGATAAAAAATTGAGACTACTGTAGCCGTGAGCAATATGAAAGGCACTGAGTCTCCTGAGACAGGAAAGAGAAATTGATTTCTCTGTGCTTTTTTGTACTCCACAACACTACTGGAAAGCAGTTTCTTGGCACATAACTATTGATCTACTGCTCTGGAGGGTGAATTAAATATGAGACCACACGAAAAGAAAACACGTGAGTTGTTCTTTTGATTCACACAAGATGCCTTTTAAAGTACATCAGAGCTGT
Organism: Aethalodelphis obliquidens; assembly: GCF_003676395.1. Lineage (NCBI taxonomy): Eukaryota > Metazoa > Chordata > Mammalia > Artiodactyla > Delphinidae > Aethalodelphis > Aethalodelphis obliquidens. Next base: position 2,255,014 of record NW_020838038.1, on the reverse strand, counting down.
AAACGCATGTGGGGGATTATGTATGCTCCATTTACCTGCAATAAAACAAGATGTAGCAGGGAGAACCAATGTAGCTTTTAAATTTTGAAGCTGATTGTTCTGTTTCACTGTCACAAACAGGTATTTTGTAAACCTATACAACCTTGAACACTGTGAGCTTTCATTTTTTAATCTTTAAACATCTTAACCACTATTACAGGTCTATCTCAATGATCACCTCCTTCGAGGAATCTTTCTTTTCTTTTCTTTTTGTTATAGATTTTTAGCTGTTACTATTTGCTGTGGACTTGTCTAATCTACTAACTTTTTATTCTCTCTTTGTCCTATGTTCCCATAGCATTTTGTTCACATTTGTACATGGATCTATTGCCAACATGATTTGCTTTTGGGTCCTACAAATTTTAAGCTCCTGGAGGGCAGGGACTATATTTGGTTCCATTTGCATTTCTCACGGCCCATGAATATTGGGTAATTTAATAACACTGAATTGACTTATTTGAATCATAAATGGGCAGTTTAAGGAGCTCAAGACTGTGGAAATGAAGTATCACGAGGTACATTGCAATTTTTTTGACATTCCCAGCCAGAGAAAAACAACTCCCAGTATCTTTCATAAACAAGGAACCCTGGGCTTTGGAAAATTTTTGTCTCCACTCCCGTACCTTATGCCCTTTTCAAGATGAGAAAAAAAATCTGAAGCTACGATATTCGAAGGCTCATCAAATTTTGTAGGTTAATCAACAACTGTAACCATTATGAACCTTGCCTTTTTTTCACACAGGGTAACAATTTTCTAGTTCAGAGAAAGTTAATCACTAATGTTTGGAAATGAAGATTAATTCAGACAAACTGAGTGAGTGTAATTCTGCCAACTTTATATTCCTAAGGTAGCAATTTAAAGGACGGTTTCATAAACAGGATGCATATGCGCCTGTCTGAGTGTCTCATCTGCATGAAGACCAATACATTAAAATAAGTCCTATGTAGAATGTAAATTGCTGCAGCTACTATGGAAAACAGTACGCAGGCTCCTTAAAAAACTAAAAATAGAGCTACCATAGGATCCAGCAATCCTACTCCTGGGCATATATCCGGAAAAGATGAAAACTCTAATTTGAAAAGATACATGCACCCCAATGTTCACAGCAGCGCTATTTACAATAGCCAAGACATGGAAGCAACCCAAGTGCCCATCAACAGACGATAGGCTTAAGAAGATGTGGTATAGATACACAATGGAATATTACTCAGTGATAAAAAAGAATGAAATATTGCCATTTGCAGCAATGTGCACGGACCTAGAAAATATCATACAAAGTGAAGCAAGGCAGACAGAGGAAGAAAAATGTTATAGGATATCACTTATATGTGGAATCTAAAAAATAATACAAATGAATCTTTATACAAAACAGAGACTCACAGACATAGAAAAGAAACTTATGGTTACCAAAGGGGAAAGGTGGGGGATAAATGAGGAGTATGTGATTAACAGATACACACCACTATACATAAAATGGATAAGCAACAAGGATTTACTGTATACCACAGGGAACTATATCCAATATTTTATAATAAACTATAATGGAAAATAATCTGAAAAAATATATATAACTGAATCACTTTGCTGTACACCGGAAACTAACACAACATTATAAACCAACTATACTTCAATGAAAATAAATAAATAAAAATTTTAAAAATAAAAATGAAAAAAATAAGTCCCATGTAGTAAAAACAAGACTTTACTGACATTTCTTCCTGAATGTTTAACTCTTTCCAACTTTGCTTGGGTGTTGTATTAAGAGTTTTCTCAGGACTTCCCTGGTGGCGCAGTGGTTAAGAATCCACCTGCCAATGCAGGGGACACAGGTTTGAGCCCTGGTCCGGGAAGATCCCACATGCCACGGAGCAACTAAGCCCGTGCGCCACAACTACTGAGCCTGCTCTCTAGAGCCTGCGAGCCACAACTACTGAGCCTGCGTGCCACAACTACTGAAGCCCATGTGCAGAGAAGCCACCACAATGAGAAGCCCACGCACCATAACGAAGAGTAGCCCCAGCTCACCGCAACAAGAGAAAGCCCGTGCCCAGCAATGAAAACCCAATGCAGCCAAAATAAATTAATTTTTAAAAAAAAAAGAGTTTTCTCACAGTTTTGACAAGTCATGATATTCTTTCTAGGCTAAAGATTATTGTAACCATGCTCTATGGAGTAGTATTTTCCATTCTTAATCTTATATCTGGCTGCCAGTTAGTGTCACCCAGTCACATTTAGTCCTGCCAATAGGTACCACCTTTACCAACCTCTACAAAGAGGTAGAGGGGCCATGTATCTTTCAGGTTAGATGCTCTCATTTTCATAACAGAATTTTAAGCTACCCTCATTCTGCTTGATATACAAAGCATATGAAGTAATCAACACATCAAAGTTTCTGCCCTTAAGTTTTGCCCAGTGACGGTGACCTTGATCTTTCTACTGTCTGAAAACATCAAAAACTTACAGTACGAAATGTTTTTGAAGACCACCTAAAAGACGTGCATGCAAGACCTCTATTACTACAAATCAGAGATGCCAGATAGGTTGTTGCAACCACTCATCCATCCTGGACTCACAACAGACATTGTTAATCTATTACAGAACATTTTCCTTCGGAGCCTGGACTCAGCCACAAAACTTCCCAATGCAGTTATTCAGTCAGTCGACATGTGAGCTAAAACTTACTTGCCATCGTGGGGAATGATGATCTAAATGCTGCCCTAGCTAAGTCATATCACTGAGGGCCTGTGATCTCAAATAAACAGGAAAGTTTGGGTGGTTCATAAAATTGATTTAGTTGTGCTTTGTGATTGTGGCAACAGTTTACATTGAGGGGATCTGTATGAAACTCTTTATGACACTTACACTTTATGACACTTGTTTCCTGCTTAGTTCATAGCATCATTATGATGAGGAATCAGGATTTCCGTTGGGACTAAAAATCAAGAAAAACTGTACTTCTCAAAAACAAACAAATGGGGCTTCCCTGGTGGCGCAGTGGTTGAGAGCCCGCCTGCCGATGCAGGGGACACGGGTTCGTGCCCTGGTCTGGGAAGATCCCACATGCCGCGGAGCGGCTGGGTCCCTGAGCCGTGGCCGCTGGGCCTGCGCGTCCGAAGCCTGTGCTCCGCAACGGGAGAGGCCACAGCACTGAGAGGCCCGCGTACCGCAAAAAACAAAAAAACAAAAAAAACAAAAAAACCCAAATGAACATGCAGGGCATTATGCTAAGTGAAATAAGCCAGACAGAGAAAACAAATACCATATGATCTCACTTATATGTGGAATCTAAAAAACACACATACAAACAAAAAACAAAACACCTAACTCACAGATACAGAGGACAGGCTGGTGGTTGCCAGAGGCAGGGTGTGGGGGTGGGTAAAATGGGTGAAAGTGGCGAAAAGCTACAAACTTCCAGTTATATTGATACAATAAATAAGCCATGGGGATGCAATGTACAGAAAAGTGACTACAGTTAATAATACTGTGTTGCATATTTCAAAGTTGCAAAGAGAGTAAACCTTAAAAGGTCTCATCACAAGAAAAAAAGCTTGTAGCTATGTGTGGATGTTAACTAGACTTATTGTGGTGATCATTTCACAATTATATAAATATTGAATCATTATGTGTACCCCTGAAACCAATAAAATGTAACATGTCAATTATCCCTCAATTTAAAAGAAAGAGACCAGCACTTACCAAGTCCTTTTCCACCTATAACCGACCCCCTTACCACATCTTCCCTAACTTTCTCATCAATTCTTGTCCCATCCAAACCCAAGCTGGGGAACAGGCTATAAGCTCCTTGAAGTTTGTCTTGTAACTGGAACATAGTACTCCATAAATATGACTTCAATGAATGAATAACTGAATGGCTAATGGAAAGTGCCCTTCCCCTAGGAGCGCCCACTCAGAGGTTTCTGGACAAGAAAAAAATAAATAAATAAAGCTGGTAATAACCTCTTCACTTTTCTCCTGTGGACCCAGAATTGTAAATGGAGAGAGTAAAGAAAATTAATCTCAAAGTAGGGGGCCAGAAGCAGAAATCTAAGTGTGGTGTTGTCTCCACAGGTCCTAGACAGCAGGAGGGCACAAGGTACCTAAAAAAGTCGTCTGAAGGAGACATCCATCAGGAAGTAGAGGAGTGTGCTTACTCCATGCAGCCCGCTAGCATTTAAAGGCGGCTGGGAAGCTGGTAGGAACACAGTTCCAGTTGGTCCTCAGTTACGTTTCCTATCCGGTTTCTGCTCTTGGACTTCTGGTGTTTGGAACTGGGAGAAATATGAAGAAAATCCATTTTTAGGCGTGGAGCAGAGATCCGCAGGCTCGTCTCACCCTATACACGCCACTAACATCTAGCTCCGAGACCCGGGCGACTTTCTCCTAAAATTCGTGAGCCCCGCCCGCTTCTCTGCGGCTTCCCAGGACCAGGCTCGGCCAGCAGAGGGAGAGCAGGAGGCGTGGACCAGGCCAGAGTCCAACCAGAAGGGGATGGCCTGGGAACCCAGGGCGTGGCCATGGCGGAATGCGGAATGCAGGGAATCGCGCATGCGCGGAGTTACCGTGATCAATGGGGACCTCAGGGTTGTACAGTGCGGCATAGGCGGAGCGCCGGGATTGGCCAGGACAGAGGGGAGTGGAATATAACCCGGGCTTGAGGGGCGGGGTTTGGACAACCGTGGGAAGGAGCGGCAGCGACGGCCACTTCGGGAGGGGCGTGGCCTCGGCGTAGCACAGAGGCTTGACCTGAAAATGTGGGACTCAGTCGGTGCGTAGCCGCTCGTAAAGGCAAGACAGGATTGGTCGAGACTGCGGGAGAGGTGGGCAGAGGAATTACCAGAGTGGAAAGCAGAGAAATGGTCACAAGAGAGCGGCATGGGGTCAGCGAAACGAGCGTGGCCCAGAGGATAAGAGGAATGTGAAAGGACTCGGATCAGGGGCGTGGACGCCGATGAAGAGGCGGGGCCACGGAGTAGCGTATGGGACGCAAGTGACGTAACAGAAAGGAGGGCCCTGGTGTAGGCGCAGTGTAAGGATTTACCGTGAACGTGGGCGCGGCATGTCCGTGGGGGCGCGGCTTTACAGTTCTAAGGTGTGCAACAAAGATGGTCCGGCTCCAAGGAGGGGTGGGGCTACGGCGAGGCCAGAGGTGGGCCCAAGTTAGCGCGCCGGCGCGTCACCGCGGCCGGAGGCCCGGAGCGATGGCAGCAGGGGCAGTCAGGCAGTCAGGCAGTCAGGACAGAGAACAGGTGCAGAGCTGGGTGGAAAACAGGTTCGGGCTCCGACACGGGGAGCGTAGCCAGGGCGGGACTTTAAGCTTCTTCGGGACGTGGGCCGGGCGCGCGGGGAAGTGACGTGAATAGGCGAAATGACGTGTCCCGGCGTGAGGGGCGCGGCTAGGCACAAGGGGGCGTGGCCAATATGGCCGCGCGCCTGAGCCTCTCATCCCGGTAGCGAACAGAGTGGTTCCCGCTCTGGGGAACGTTCGGGTAAAGTCCGGCGGCGATGTGGAGCGTGGGCAGCAGGGGAGCGTAGGCTAGCAGAGAGAACAGGGATCCTCTCATACACACGATCCGGCGCTGCAGTGGGCCCCGGAGGCGGGACAGCTGTTGGCCCCGCTAGGATGGCCACAGTCCCGGCGGGGCTTCTCTGTACGATGGGGGTCGGGGAGACAGGGAGTCGCTCCATCTCTACTCTAGTCCTGTTCCTCCGCTCTGAGGGTCACCAGAAAACTACACCCCCTTACGGTTTTGTGCATTTAAAGGTAGAACAGCTGTCCCAGAGAGTCTGGGAAGTAAGGGGGTTGCAGTTTCAGAAACCGAGGCCCAGCAAACTGGATTCACTCATATCTGCGTTGTTGATTTTCTTCCTGACTATACCAAGGGCTACGGACGGATTCACAACCACCCCCGGGGCAGGGGATCAGCAGCTATATCATGTGGACAAGTCTGAGTCTTCTCTACTCCTCAATTCTTTCTTCTATCCTTTTTCTTTAGTGCCCCGTCCTGGAGCTAGAGGGGAAGAACCTACCAACTACAGACGCTGTTGGTGGCTGTAATTCTTTGTGGCGTGAGTTGAAAGCTACTGCTCAGAAGATGCTGGAAAGTCGTTGTTATTAGTGTAATTCCCTCTTGTTTATTTTTTGCTGAGAAAGCTTGAGAAATATGGGGAGATAATGAAGATGTGTACACCTTATGTTGAGTAGAGTTCATTCTCTGTCAACCACTGAAAACCACATTGCTTTCTGCTTCCCCTTTTTCCTTTGCTGACAGTCTGGTCATCTCCACTCTGCTGCTTAAAAGTCTTGCTGGAGTATGGAGAGAAGTTGGAAGTCTCTGGTGAAGGAAGCTTGTCCACACGCTACCCATAAGCTGCCCCTGCACATCCCTCAGAACGGTCTCTGTTCTCAGCCTGCACTGAAGTCCACAGTGAACCAATGTTCCCCAGCCCCATGCCCCCACTCTCCCTTCTGGGTCCTGATAAAGAGCTACACTGTTCTTGAGTATTTTGGAAATGAAAACCTTTCAACTTTCTAGGGCTTTCCTACTTCACTCAGAAATTGTAAACTCAGTGCCAGGTCTGAAATGCACCTAAAGGCTGAAAGCAGCAAGGGCACCATTTCTGTGCCTGTGCACGCCTGCCCCGTTGTCCCTGGAGCCAGGCAAAAGGCTGCCACCACTCGTAGTTGGAATACAATGAGTTGCGTTCCTTTTGACTGAATATGAATATTGAGGAAATCTGATGGAAGGAGGGAAATGCATTTCATATCATTCCACTGGAGCAATTAGTGCGCTGGAGCAATTGCAGTGCGCTAAGCAATTATAGAAATGTAACCTTTGGCAACCCTATATTGGGATCATAGAGAAGAAGTGGGTGAGAGGAGCAAGCTGAACTTTCTCAGTCAAGATAAGGAAACATAACTTCTAATTTAAATTTCAGAGAATTGCAAAAACGCTGTCTTCCTTTCTAAGTCAGAAGGCAAGAAAGTGAAGGGTCCATCTGATAAGAATCAAGGAATTTTTCTTCAACGCAACTGTAACCTTTAGTAGGTTTTTGTGCTTTGTTTTTTGGGGTTTTTTTGGTGTTTTGCATAAGTACAAATGGCTTAACCAGGCAGAGTTGAAGAGCCAAGGCATTTAATAAATACACAATCTACAAGTGATTCTAAAAGGCTGTTAGAATCTGTTCATTCACACATTTCTGTCTGCAAAACAGCAGATAAGGACGGTGTAAGTAAAACCCAAGAGCATATATAATCAGTGATAGCAAAGGGCATGTAGCATAGAAAGCTTACCTTCCCTAGGGCCCATCCAGCTCATGGTCACACCTTTCCTGTGCCTGTACAACAAAATATAACTTATTGAGAAAATGTGTTCTACATTTATACGTTCCAGGGTTCACCTGGGGCCTATTTAATAATGAGTATTAGTTTATTTGTAATGCTAAATTTTGCAGTTTATAGTCTAGGTGCAAATTCATAAACGTTTTTCTGATAAGCATCTTTCTTTCCGAAGCACATACCTGGACATTAATAATCTCACATATTGTTACACGTATTGTAGCCTAGCATTAGCTAAATTAAGTTTCTTTCTATTAGGATTTCCCTGGAACCCTCCTTGCCCCTGACCTTCCATGCATCCATTCCTTCCTTGGTTGCCTTTGACCATTCCTTCTCCATCTCTTGGCCTCCTTAATCACTCCATTTTGTTGGTCTCTATACACCTGTTACCCCTGGGGGGAGGGGATGTTCCTTCTCTCTCTAGCCTCACAACCTCTCTTGAGCACCAGAGCTGCACTGCCAACTCTCCCTAGACCTTTCCTCTCGCCTGCCCCCTTGGCACCTCAAACCCAATAGAATTAGTAGTAAGAGTGCCATCTTTCCCTCCCCGCCAGCTCCTGTGCCGGGTTCTGTTTCTTTGTTCAGGGGTTCATCCTCGTTCTACCATGAGGTAGAATATTCTACCATATTTCCTCACTTGAATTACTGGAATTTCATTTCAAACTCCACATGCCCAAATCTGAGCTGCTGATTTCCCACCCAAAACGTTTTCCATACACAGTCTTCCCATCTCAGTTCGTGGCAAGTCCATCCTTGCAGTTGTTTAGGCCAAGCATCTGCCAGTCATCTCTGACTGCTTTCTTTCACATCTTACGGGCTGCATCCCCAAGATACATCCAGTACCCAGCCACTTCTCACCACGTCCACTGTGACATCCTTAGTTCCAGCCCCTGGATTATCCTGAATGGGCTCCCTGCTTCTTTCTTTCATCCTGGTCAGTTTCCAGTAGGGCACTGTGAATGAGCTTTTTAAAATGTAAATCAATTCACATTCCCACCAGCAGTGCAAGAGTGTTCCCTTTTCTCCACACCCTCTCCAGCATTTATTGTTTCTAGATTTTTTGATGATACAGCCACTATGGAGAACAGTATGGAGGTTCCTTAAAAAACTACAAATAGAACTACCATATGACCCAGCAATCCCACTACTGGGCATATACCCCGAGAAAACCATAATTCAAAAGAGTCATGTACCAAAATGTTCATTGCAGCTCTATTTACAATAGCCCGGAGATGGAAACAACCTAAGTGTCCATCATCGGATGAATGGATAAAGAAGATGTGGCACATATATACAATGGAATATTACTCAGCCATAAAAAGAGACGAAATTGAGCTATTTGTCATGAGGTGGGTAGACCTAGAGTCTGTCATACAGAGTGAAGTAAGTCAGAAAGAGAGAGACAAATACCGTATGCTAACACATATATATGGAATTTAAGAGGAAAAAAAATGTCATGAAGAACCTAGGGATAAGACAGGAATAAAGACACAGACCTACTAGAGAACGGACTTGAGGATATGGGGAGGGGGAAGGGTAAGCTGTGACAAAGCGAGAGAGAGGCATGGACATATATACACTACCAAACGTAAGGTAGATAGCTAGTGGGAAGCAGCCGCATAGCACAGGGAGATCAGCTCGGTGCTTTGTGACCGCCTAGAGGGGTGGGATTGGGAGGGTGGGAGGGAGGGAGACGCAAGAGGGAAGAGATATGGGAACATATGTATATGTATAACTGATTCACTTTGTTATAAAGCAGAAACTAACACACCATTGTAAAGCAATTATACTCCAATAAAGATGTAAAAAAAAAAATGTAAATCAGAGTATGTCCTTCCTCTACTCCGAAAACTCCATTGTGTTCCCACTTCTCTTAGAACAGTGGTTCCCAATCAGAGGTGATTCCCGTTCTCCAAGGGACATCTGCAATGCCTGGAGACGTTTTTGGTTGTCACAAATGGAAGGAAGGTGCCACTGGTATCCAGTGGGTAGAGACCAAGGGCACCGCTAAACAAGCTACAGTGCAAAGACTAGTCCTTTACAACAGAGTTATCTGGTCAAAATGTCAACAATGCCGAAGCTGAGAAACCCTGAGTTAGAGAAAGAGCCTTTACAATGGCCTACATGTCTCCTTGATATGGCATCCAGTACCTCTGGACCTCACCTCCTACCACCCTCTGCCTGGTTCACTCCACTCCTGCTGTATTTACCTACCCCTCCCGCATACTAATAATCTGAATGATGTTTTCCACGTGATCGGCCACCTCTGTTGTTTGCGACTTTTCTTCCTCTGTCCTCCTTTTGCTCTGGGTTATTAGGTTCCTTCAAGTTACTTGGGAGCTGATCAAGACTTCAAGCTAAAGATGGTGATGATGAGTCGCCTGAGGGTCATTCTTCAAGCCTCTCCATGCAAGGCACAGTGGAGAAGGTTCCAGATTCCGAGGTCCATGCTAGCAAGGCCCTGCAGCCTCTACACCTGTACTTACAAAACCCGGAACCGAGCCTGTGAGTACATGGCTGCCTGGAGAGAGCAGAAGCCTGGTTGTTTCCTAACAGTCACATGTGTTGAGTGTCTGCAGCTCTGATGTCAGTGGCATTCCAGACTGGGATTAGATGCCTTGAGAACTGAGAGTAATAACCCATTATTTCTCTGTTTGTTCAAATATGGAAAGCCTTTTTCTCCCCTAGCTTTATTGAGATATAACTGACCTAAGTCTAAGGTATACATCATGATGATTTGATACACGTACATACTGTGAAATGATTACCACGGTGCCGTGTGGAAAGGTGTTTTCTTCACCAATTTTAACTTGTTAAAATGATGTCATGCAGAAATAAGTCAAAGAAGTCCTAAGTTTCAAATACTTTGAACCTGTTCTTTATTGTTTTTTGTTAGCAACCGTCTTTTTACTAAAATTGATCCACGGACTGCGAATTATTTCTGTGAGTCTGAACATTCTGGAATTTGCATATTCATGTTTGCAAGCAGTTCAGTAGCTTCATACTCTGGAATATTCCGTCCCTCGTTACAAATTGCAGAAGAGGTGCTTCTAGGTGACCAGCTCGCCAGTGTGAGCTCCGCTGTGAACCCAGCAGATCAAGTGAGGCAGCAGATGGTCCTCCCTGACACCACGGCGCTACTGCCATGGGCGTGGGTCATCCTGTGCTGTCGGGGTGGACTGTGCACTGCAGATGCTGCATGGCATCCCTAAGTGTCCCCTGGGGGGCCAAGTAACCCTGGTACAGAACCCCTGAGATGATCGGAGAGGATAATGTGTGTGTTAGTGGAGACATGAGTTTAATGAAATGGTTAAGCATATCTGCTAAGAAGTTATGTATTTTCCACCATTCACAGTGAATTCACACAGTTTTCCAGTGTTGGTTTGCTTCCAGATTCTAGCTTTCTCAACTTTTCCTCCTTGGGTTTACTCTCTTTGACCCTGTTTTGCACATTACAAGAGGGATTTATTAGTAATGCTAATCTAGCTAAATCTATTGCCTTGAAACTGCTTCATAAATATATTTTTACTGTAAGTTTATTTTGTTTCCTCCGATGTTGCCTGTGTTCTCATTAAACTGAGCTGGTCTGAGTCATAATAAATTTCTGGTTGCTGGGTGCGGCTTCCTACCATCAGGCCCCCATCCTACCCGGACTGGCTTATTCTCAACACTGGCACTTTGCGGTCTAAGGCTTAAAATGGAAAAAAGTAGTCATATTTATCTAGTTACTAAATTTTGTGTGAGTGCTTTCCTTATTTTCTTGTTTGTTTATATTTACAGAAAGTATTTGTTTTTATTTACAGAAAGATGGAAGTAAATCCAATATGCTCGTGTCTTTAGGATAGTTTGCTCCTTTTAGTGCTGACAGAACCCAGAAAGTATTGGCTTAGGGAGGTAGGGGCTTCTCTTGATTAATTTCCCACATCAGATGAAATGTTCTTGTTTGTAACTTACTAGAAGAGACAGGTCACAGTCACCGTTTGATTTTGGTTTTCGAATATTACTCTGTCCCTCCTTGTTTCCCCCAGGAGAATATTTGGTCTTTGCTGCCCTGGGCCACTGCGCATGTCCTATTTGTATATCCTGGTCCCTCATCTGTGTAGTTGTAAAGACGATACTCATTGATTCTGGAAGCTCAGTACCCCAGCGGAAGGCCCAATACACTTGGGACCCAGAGTGATGCAAGACCACTGAGGGTTAATTAATGTGGAAAGTCCTTAGCTAGCGCCTGCCACACACTGAGAACTCGGCCTTGGCAGCGACCTCTAGTACCACAGTCGTTATCATCATCACTACCTTCATCACTGTCATATGCTCAGCACCTCCCTCAGATGTCTGACCATTGTTAGGATCCGGGAGCCGAGTAGGGAGTGACTGAAGGAGGCTGCGGCGAATTTAGAAACAGCATTTCACTGGGGCCTGTGCCCTGTGCTCTGCCTTCACTCCGCACCATCCCTCTCCCCGAGGAATCACTGGCATCAACTCAAACTGCTGTTGGCTGTGATCTCAAGTGGCAGACAGTAAATGTTGACAGTCCTAACCCTGCAGACTGGTGATATGATAAAATAAAGATGAAAGCCTGCATCTATTACCCACGATGAAAATAAAATCACTTTCATTTCTTGTATCATCTAGTGAAATTTAGCCTAAATTTCTGTCACATAAAAAAGATTTAGGGTTTCCGGGCGGCGGGGACGGAGGTGGGCTTGGCGGGCCGCACGGCCTCGGGGCCGGAGCTCGGGTCCCCCGCCCGCCCCAGCGCCCGCCGCAGGCCGAGCCCCGCGCCCCGCGCCTCCATCCTGGGTCGCGGTGGTCGGAGGTGCGCCCGGGTCCGCGGGACAGGCGGGCGCAGAGGTCGTTTGTGTTTGGGGGGGGGGCGGGGCTGCGGCGAGGTTCCGGCGCCTCCGCGGAGCACCTCGGGTCTGGGGCTGGGGGCGCCTGCGGCTTGCTATGCTCTCCGCACCCTCCCGGCTCTGCAGCCTCGAGAACACGGCTAGGCAGCAGTAGTTTAATGGGGAGTTGGCCTGCTGGGAACTAGGGGCCTGCTGGGGTCTCAGTTCTTGGCTGGCCCCGGAACACGAGGTTGCCAGGCGTGTGACGGCAGCAGGTAGCAGTGAGCCGCTGGTGCGGTGATGAGCAGGAAAGGAAGGACACTGGCTCTTGGCCTGTGAACCTAGGCAAGAACGACCAGCCAACACAATCCAGACCAAGGTCCGTGGGCCCAGCTCGGTCCTGTGCGGCTGGTCGGTGGAACAGACCTGCAGGTGTGGCTCTTGTCACTCTAGGGCTGGCTTCGGGACAGATCCTGCTGATGAGCCCAGAGCACCGCCCTCAGCTCTCCAAGAGAGTGCGCCTGAGTGGAGCCAGGGCGGTGTGCACCACTCAGCACGGCCGCCCTGCGTGTCCAGTCTGCTGGCAAGGGCAGTGGGGAGCCGGGGGAAGTCATGGCCTTGCGAATGTCCTCTGATGAAAAAGAACCTGCAGGCTTATAGAGTAACATTTGTGTGGAACGTTGGTGTGCTGAAAAGCAGTTCTGTGTGCCTTTCCCCCTTGGTGTGGATCAGCAGTGCTGAGGCAGCAGGCGTGATGCAGAAGTGTGAGCAGAGACCGTCTAGAATCCCCAAACTCCAGGGAAACTAGAGGTGACAGCCAGCCTAGTGAAGAGGCAGGAGGCGGGGGCGGGGGCGGGGGCGGCAGCCCAGCAGGCGCCCCTCGTCTCAGGGCCCTAATCCTGGCTCCAGCTGGGTGGTCAGGGGAGCTGCAAGGTCTTCTGCACGAGCAGAGCCCACAGTCCTGAGCTGTTCTTCTCTGTGTTTGGGTCATCTCCCCCCATCCAAGGGGAGAAATCTAGATGAGGTTTAAGAACTAGTGCTTTAAGAATGTGGATCTCATAGTTGAAACCTCGGAACACGTGTCTTCAGCACAAGGTGTTAAAGTGAACGGAAGGATTCAACGCCTTTTCGAGGAGGGTGTCTCCATGTGGGCAGAACTAGAGAATAAATGGGTCTTGAATAAAAAAAAACAACAAAAAAAGATTTAGGCATGAGATCTTAGACCATAGGGAAATAAGTTTAATAATATTAATTTTTAATTTAATGAAATATAAAGAATGTCATCTAGAATGGAAATGGTACAGATTTGTTATTATTCTATTGATTCTTAACGTTCATGATCTCCCTAGTTTTAGAAGTAAGAGGAACATTTATTTTTAGGACAAATCTCAGTAGAATAGCACTGTATAAAATGTAGCTACTAGCCCCATGTGTGTATTTACATGTAAATATATTCAAATTGTATGGCCACCTGTGGCTAGCACTTACTATATTAGAAATTTCCATCATCAGAGAAACTTCTATTTGACAGGACAAGTCTATATTATAACTTACCTGTGTTAGAAAACTGTTCTATTATTTCTCCAATTCATTTTGAAGGACACTAATAAAGCCTGGAGAACGAGAGTATTCAAAAGCTTGTTTTGCAACGTCTTCACAGAGAATTCCGTTAATCCCCAGATAATATAGGCTGGGATACCCAGACTGTGTTGTCTTCCATTAATTTTCAAATAATCTTGAGAAACAGTGGACCTATTAGCCCTGTGGAATTACAGTAACGGCCTCAGGGGTATCTGCAGCTACAGTGAACTAACAAACAGCCCTGAACTGACCACCAGGAAACGTGGGCCTTAGTCTCCTGCACTGGTAACTGCATGTGACGCTGTGGTTACCTGGGCTCAGCATGAAAGTGCCTTTTACAACCCTGATGCTCTAACAAGGCACTCTGTGATTCTGTGACCATCCCCAGCAAAGTCACATGGAGGGTCCCTGTGTATCCCATCACTGCAATAAGCCCTAGGCCTGCTAGGATGGTGTTCAATTTGACGAGGAAATAGCCCATCTCAAGAAAAAGGACAGTACAGGGCAAGGCACTGGAGAGAAAGCCAGTGATGGTATAGAGCAATAATGTCCAAAAGATATATAATGCGAGCCACATAGACACTTCTAAATTTTCTAACAGTCACACTAAGAAAGGGATAAAGAAACAGGTGAAATTAAGTTTAGTTATATACTTTAACTCACTATATCCAAAATATTATCACTGTAACATGTAATCAATATAAAGATTATTAGTGAGGTAGTTTACAGGATTTTCTCCTAAGTCTTCAAAGCCCAGTGAGGTATCCTACAGTTTCAGCACATCTCACTGACTGACCAAGGGGAGTAGCCTGGCAAGGTTCTGGAATAGCGTGGCAAGAGCAGAGCTTGGGAAGAATGAGGAGAAATAAAATTAGATGGGCGAGATGGGTTCCTACTAGGAAAACCTCGATGCTTGGATGCAGAAGCTTGGACTTCACATAGTCTTTAACATGGGAACAACATGATGAAGGTGGTAATTTAGGAAAACTGATGGATGGCAAAACACAGTAGAGGGGAGTAAGAGAGGAGAAAAAGTGAGCAAGAGGACCTTTCCTTGAGGAAAAGTCTGTGGTACAGGGGCCTGAATGAGGCTGGTGGTCAAGGGCTGGACAAAGAAGAGATAAACCTCAAAGATCCTTAAGGAGAAAACAATGCGGCGCTCAGTAGAGTAAAAGGAAATAAAGATAAAACGGGAATGACCCCTTCCCAGTAATGCTCTTTATCTTATACATTCAATCCACAAGCAGGGACTGAAAGCCAGCTCAGTTCTTCATGGGGCTTGCAGAGGGTGCAGATAACTAAGCATATATGCATATACTTATCATCATACCCATGTAATAAACGATTTGAAGGAAAAGATCAGAATGCTATGATTAATAAAAAACAAGAGGGGATCGCATAAGAGGATAGGGAGGTGCGGAAGTGACACTTTTGCTGAAGAGGTGACAAGCCAAGAAGAGGAGCCAGCCCTGAGCTGAATGAGGGGAGATTGATTTCTGAGAAGGAGCAGGAACTGAGGGGCTGAGACAGGAATGATCCCGAAAGACGGACACCCCCGAGGCTGGAGCTGAAGGTGGTACAAGTACAAAGTAAATCGAAGACAGGACCAGTCATGTAAACAGGAACCAAAGCTGAGCACATCCTCACTGTGGAATCTAAAGGGACTGTGTTGCTCTCAGTGTTACATTAGTGACACCTTCCTAACGACAGTGTGACGTCGTGCCCTTAAACCATGGCTGACAGAATCACTCTCTCTGTTCATTTCATTCTCCCCACATGAGAAGAAGCTGGAAACGCAGGCTCCGTTAGTCAGAAGACGAAATCACCTTCTGACTTTGAGGGGAAGTCTGAGTAACCACCAAGAAATCATTTTAATCTGTATTTTGTTAAAATGCAGGAAGAGGAAGGGAAGAGAGAACAAAAATGTGAATTTATCATTAGCAAAACGAGCCCTGGGCAAAAGCTGGCTTCACGAAGGGGACAGTGACCAAGGGCTCCCTGGTTGGGGGGATGCTCTGGGTTCCTAAAGGAGGAGGTGGGTGGGGGAAAGAAAACCTGGAAGCTCAACTTGTGAATAGAGGGGCATACAAATTGACGGGAGCGTTATGACCATACAAGAGCAGCTGAAGGAACAGGCCCAGTTTCCTTGGGCTGGTGTTTGTGTGGGTGAGAGAGTAGACTCTAGGCCATTTCCTGAATGAAGTGGGGGACGATTTGGGTGGAAGAGGGCATCGTCTTAGGGATCTGCTCTGTATTCCCTTCTCCCCTAGTCTCCTTACGAGACCCACACGAGCTGGTTTTGAAGGGTGTGAATGCTCAAACCCTCAGCCTCAGTCTGAGCATCTCAGAGCGGACAGTGTTGTCAGGTTTCTTTGTGCCGGCGGGCAGCTTTAAGACTGAATCATGGCTGTTCTCGGGGTTTCTGGAAGTTTTAAAATATCAAATTAAAAATTAATCAGTATGGCTGATTCATTTTGTTGTGCAGTGGAGGCTAACACAACATTGTAAAGCAACCATACGCCAATAAAAATTAATAAAAAATAATTAAAAAATTAATCAAATACAGCTTTTTATCCCAACAATAGCATTTGGATAATCAATACTCAAAGGGCATATACCCAGTAGGGCGCTACAGGGCACGGAAGAAAGGGAGGGAGGTATGGCTCCTCCCTGCAAGGAACTTGCATTCTAATCTGATACCAATATGACTATTGTACCAATTCATATGCATTTTTCATTTTAGATTTCTGAAACAGAAAGTCCTCCTTCTCTAAAGTAAGTTCTTGTTGTTCAGAAGTTATTTTACACTAAGGGAGAAAACCCAAAACGTTGGGTTCAGACCTCTCTAGAGACGAGATTACCGCATTATATGAAAAAATTGAGCGGGGGGTGGGGAAAGGGAATGCCCTGAGTTTGCCTATTGCTTTCTGCTCTAGACCAAGATTTCTCAACCTTGGCATTAATGATATTTGGGGCCACGTAATTCTTTCCTGTGAAAGCCCAGCCTATATACGTAGGATGTTTAGCTGCATCCCCAGCCTCTACCCACTAGATGTCAGTAGCACCCTCCTCCAGTTTTGACCACCGAGAGTGTCTCCAGACATTGTCCAATGTCCCCCGGGGTCAGAATCGCTCCCTCCTTTGAGAACCACTGGTCCAGAAACTGCCTTGGAGCGCTCTGTGTCTATGCCGCTGGGGCACTTGTACCAAAAAATCGAAGGTTAAGATCCTGCTTTGGGCAGCTATCTCAGGAAGAGAACCGTCTCCTCTGTAAGAGGAAACCAGAGGCAAGCTTGTTTTTTACCACAAGTGGAGTGCCAGTGACCCTGCCATGCACAGGGGGGTTTGACTGGGCAGCAGCTGCCTTGTCACTTTCGTCAATCCTCAGACTCATTCTCAGTGGTGGGGTGAGGTGCAGAGGGTCGTTGGTAATGATTTATCTTGATTCGTATTTTGTCCAGCTTTCCTGTTGGTCTCGGTTCTGCCCATCCGTGCTGATTCTAAAGGGCAGAGAGCTGGACCACCCGAATTATACATGTGGGTTCTATCCATCATGTGTGGATAGCTCTTTCTTTGTTGTAAGAAGTTTCCTGAGATTTATCAGGGACTTGCCACAAAGACCTGGCGCTCGACTCTTTGGTAGAAAAATCACCGTCAGTGATGTCATCATCACCCGTGTGGGACAGAGTGTGCGTGTACACCTTAATATATACAGTGTCATAGCTATTCATGTGGCAGGACTCCAGGGACCTTAGCAATGCTAACATTCTACCCAGGCTTTGCAGGATGGCTGCCTAATCCTCACAGCTGGCTCACATAAGAGCTGAACCCAGCATACACGCTTACATGGGACCATATCATCCCCCCAGTGGGATTCCAGCTAGTGTCATCTCGAGGACAGCCCCCGATGTGCTTTCTCCTAGTGCACCCTCTCTGGGAGAGCGTGGACCTGGTCCCGGGGGGTGAGCGCCAGTCGCCCATCAACGTCCGGTGGAGGGACAGTGTCTACGATCCTGGCTTAGAACTGCTCACCGTCTCTTACGACCCGACCACCTGCCTCCGCGTCTGGAATAACGGGTACTCTTTCCTCGTGGAACTTGAAGACTCTGCAGATAACTCAGGTGAGAGCCAGACCTGTCTGTGGTCTCATCTGGAGTTAAAGGGACAGTTTCATGTCAGCACAGGCCACATCGCAAGGCCTCCATGGGAGTGGAGACCTCTTTTGTTAGCAGTGGCACGGGACTCACGGGACTCTTTTTTTCGTTGTGTGATACACATAACATGAAATGTACTCTCTAAGCCTTTTTTTAAGTATATGGTTCAGTAGTATTAACTACATTCACACTGTTGTGCAACTGTCACCACCATCCATCCTCAGAACTCTGTACCCATTAAATAATAACTCCTTATTTTTCCCCACCCTCCAGCCCCTGGCAATGAACATTTTCCTTTTGTTTCTATGAATTTGACTTTTGGGTGCCTCACTTAAGTGGAATTATACAGTATTTGTCTTTTTATGACTGGATAATTTCACTGAGCATAATGTTTCCAGGTTCATCCGTATTGTAACACGTGTCAGAATTTCCTTCTTTTTGAAGGCAGAATAATATTCCATTGTATGTACAGTTAATCCGTAGACAACACAGAGGTCAGGGGCACCAACCCTCCACAAAGTTGAGAATCTGAGTATACCTCATAGCCAGCCCTCCATATCTGCATTCCTCCATATTCTCGGATTCATCCAGCTGGGGATCATGTAGTACTGGAATATTTACTTTAGAAAAAAATCCACGTATTAGTGGACCCGCGCAGTTCAAACCCATGTCGTTCAAGGGTCAGCTGTATATACCACATTTTGTTTATCCCTTCATCTGTTCGTGGACACTCGAGTGGCAGCCGCCGTCTGGCTATTGTGAATAATGCTGCTGTGAACATGGGTGTACAAATATCTTTTCAAGATGCTG
Organism: Aethalodelphis obliquidens; assembly: GCF_003676395.1. Lineage (NCBI taxonomy): Eukaryota > Metazoa > Chordata > Mammalia > Artiodactyla > Delphinidae > Aethalodelphis > Aethalodelphis obliquidens. The sequence continues at coordinate 2,236,258 of NW_020838038.1, read as the reverse complement.
TTTTCAATTCTTTTGGGTATATACCCAGAAGTGGGATTGCTGGATCCTCCTTGGACTTTTTTGAGTGTATGAAAAATGTCTCTTTTCATTTTTATGTACATTTCCATCTACTAGTATAAACAGTATTTCCTGTTAATACATATATCTCTGTGTATAGATTCTATAACTGATGTAGAAGATAGGGCGTGAAGTTAAAACTTTGCTAGAAATTTATTTTCTGTGTGTGTTGAATATGTGGTAATGTTCCTCTACTTGCTGACTTTACAAATAACTTTTATATTAAATAGCAATACTGTTTAGTCAGATTTTAAATGATAAAATTGCAATACAGTTGAGCCTTGAACAACACAGGTTTGAACTGTTTAGGTCTATTTATACATGGGTTTTTAAAAAATAACTACATACTACAGTACTACACCATCCGCTGTTGCTTGAATCTACAGATGCGGAACCGAGGATAAGGAGAGCCAACTGTAAAGTTAAATATGCTGATTTTCAACTGCGAGGTGGTTGGCACCCCTAGCCCCTGCGTTGTTCAAGGGTCAACTGTACAGGGCAAAAGGCTAGTCGGGCAAGAAAAAGGCCTTTTATATTTGTGGTTACCCAATAACATGTATGTATTTTGTCATTCATTGATTTATGTATTCATTCAACATTTACTAAGTGCCAACCATGTGTCAGACATTGCATTGAGTGCTAGGAATAACAACTCGATTCTTGACCTCCCAGAGTTCAAAGTCTAGTGACAGAAGCACACATTAAATTAAAATGATAAAGCAAGTGTGATTTGAAGAAGGGTTTCTAAAAGTGCTGTGGGACCACAGAGGAGGGTGTGATGTAGACTGCTCAGAGGACTCTACGATGATTCCACTAAGGAGGGGACATTTGTGTTGGGTATTGAAAGATGAAAAGGAGTTTGCCAAGAGGATTAGAAGGGCATCCCAGACTGAAGGAAAACCATGTGCAGAAGCAGATGTTCAGAAAGTGGTCAAAACCCAAAGTGGCCAGAATGAGAATGTGTGTTGTGGGAAGAAGCGGGAAGATTGGTGATCATTGAAGATTAAGAGGGTAGGTGGAGGGCTTCCCTGGTGGCGCAGTGGTTAAGAATCCACCTGCCATTGCAGGGGACACGGGTTCGAGCCCTGGTCCGGGAAGATCCCACGTGCCATGAAGCAACTAAGCCCGTGCACCACAACTACGGAGCCTGCGCTCTAGAGCCGGTGAGCCACAACTACTGAGCCCGTGTGCCACAACTACCGAAGCCCACGCGCCTAGAGCCTGTGCTCCTCAACAAGAGAAGCCACCGCAGTGAGAAGCCTGCGCGCCACAATGAAGAGTGGCCCCCACTCACCTCAACTTGAGAAAGCCCGCGCGCAGCAACGAAGACCCAACACAGCCAAAAATAAATAAATAAATAAAATAAAATTTAAAAAAATATATAGTTTTTAAAAAAGAGGGTAGGTGGAAGGCAGGCTTATGAGACACTGGTTATTTTTAAACAGAGTGGCATAGCATGATATCATCTAAATAATTGATCAATTGCTTTATTTTTTTAGATTGACCCAGGCAACCGTGCAGGACAGCTTAATCCACATGGGAGACGGTGGGAGCCTAAATGAAGGCTGTGGCAGTCGAAAGAGAGAGAGCAAGTTTTAACAAGCATTTTTAAAATAAAAGCAACAGAACTTGGAGACGAGAAGGCTTCAAAGTGAGAAGGCAAAGTTAACCATGACCTTGAGGTGTCTCACTTGGGAGGCTCTGGGGATGGCAATGCCAGAAAGTTCATGAATGATGGACAAGGATAATTTGTAGGGAAGTATAGGGAGCATATAAGGAAATAAAATTTCTTCTTACAACTTTTCCCCTAATTTAATTTTAAATGTTACGTTAAAAATAGAAAGAAACACATTTTAAGTGGTTACCCCTCAAAAAAGAAATGTGTCTTCAACTCCTGTCCAATTCCCATAAGGAGAATCTATTTCTCTCAAGATAAGCATCTTCTCTCCTTTTGATGCAAATGGATTTTGGATTTTAGTATTTCCTGCAAATCAAGATGGGAATGAACAAATGTTGATCCCTCACTGAAATGTTACTTACTTTACTATATAATTAAAAAAATTTTTCTCCCCAAATAAATCCCTTTATTCCAAAGTAATATTAATCCACATGGAATTAATTGCTGCTCCAGCATAAGTTTCTTCCTGTTCTTTATTTCTATCTCATTTTGCATCAGATTGTCATGTCTTTCCCAGTGGCTTTATTTTAGGTAGGGAAACATGTTTAAATAGTGTATGCTGAATAAGGCTGCTGAATTATTTTGGAGCAATCCTATATGGTCAGGCAGTACTTCTTTTAGTGGTGTTTCAGCTGTACTTGGTACATCAGAATGCAATCCAATTTGAAAGCTTTGAGGATGCAGCAACTGGAGGAAGATGGTTTGGCTATGGTAGGAATATTTTTTAAACTATTTTTAAAAACCTTACCAAGTTTAAATGATGTGTTGTATTCTAGAATGAAAAGATAGAACATTAGAATATTGTTATTTACTTTAAGAATATGGGGATCAATACATTGGTAAGATAAACAATGCTTAAAATACAAGACTGTTAAGAATATATTTCAAATGGTATGAAACTGGGCTGTCCAATATGGTAGCCACAAGTCATGTGTGGCTGTTGAGCACCTGAAATGTGGCTACTGTACGTGAGGAAACGAATTTCAAATTTTGCTTCAGTTGATTGTCATTTAAATTTAGGAACTGACAATTCAGCTACTGGAAAACTTAAAAATGTTTGGGACAGCTTGGGTATGTTATCTACATTTTCAAGTGTAAAATATACAAATCAAGTATTTCTGATGAAAAGTTAGCATCCAAATTGATATGTGCTGTATGTATTAAATACACAACATATTTTCAAGACTTAGTAACTTTTCACATTGATTATATGTTGAAATGACAATATTTTGAATATATTTGGTAAAATAAAATGTTTTCAAAATTAAGTTCACCTGTGTGTTTTTTGTTTTTTAACTTCTTCAATGGAGCTCCTAGAAGCTTTAAAATTACCTCTGTGGTTTGCATTACATTTCTATTTTTAGGCATTGGTATAAAAGCAAATAATACTAAATATCAGTTAAAATGTGAGATTTGATAAGAATGTATTTTAAATGGAGTAAAAAGATAAAGGCAAACAACTAAGGGAAATTCAGGAAAGGAACTAAACATTTAAGAGTGTGATGTGACTATACATTTGCTGAGTGCTTCATTTATCTCCCATAGAAGTCTCTGTGGTGGACCCACATCTCCGTTTTTAGATGGAGAAAGTAAAGGTCAGTGAGGTTAAGTGCTTTCCTGCCAGGTCACTCAGCTAGCACCTGGAGAACTGGACTGGAGATCTGTGGACCATACTCTGCACAGCACCTCTGAGCTCCTGCAGGTTCCATAGGTACAGGCCTCCTGCAGGCTCCCTGCCTTAGTCCACTCTGGATGCTGAGTGTTTTAAGGATACCCAGGTTTTAGTCTAGTCAAGTATGGTAAGACACACACACATGGAAATGGCTATCATGAAGGAAGAATTTTATTATACTCACAAATACCTATAAAGAGGAGACGTGGCATGCCATGCATGGCCACATGGGGAAGGACCAGGGGTGGTCAGGAGGCAGAGAGGGCAGGGGAAGACATGGACAGAACCTTTGTTGTGGTTTCCATGGGAAGGAATGGGTGAGACAACATAAGCAGGCTTAGGATTGGCCACTTTGGATAATTTCAGCAGGCTCTGGGCATAGAGGCTTCCCCCAGTTGTCTGGTATGTGGCCCTGGGGTGACTAGGGCAGAGGAATAGTAGCTCAGAGTATTAAGAATCCCAAAAAGGAAGTCGTTGGGGTCTGAGCTCTGGATTGGTTGGTTTGTACATGAAAGGCATGCTCCCTGTTGTTTGTTCTCTCTAGCAATTGACTAACCCTGGGAGAGGTGATCCCTCTAGCATCAGCAAGGCCTCAGATATCAAAGCATCAAATATAGAAACTGGAAAACATAGCTATTGCACTGAAGCTCCTCAGGACTCAGGGGCCTGAACTGAAAGCTGGGCCTTACTACGCGCTGGCTTGCCCTGACAGCTTCAGCCTCCAGAGCCTCTGTGCGCCAAGCACCAGTGAGACCCAGAGGGGGAAGCTGATGGAGTAAGGGACACCTTTTCCTGCAGACTGTGGGTTCCAGCCTATCAGCAAACAGCCTGCTCATTTGTTTTGTATCTACTTTCACTCAGTGATGTTTATAACATTCTAAATTGTCAATTTAAGTGCAGTTCCAGTACTGTGGACTGTTTTTAGGTAATCACCAGGTATCTGACTTTATCTTATTTTTTAATAATATGTTTTATTTATTTATTTTCTAATTCATTTTTGGCTGAGTTGGGTCTTCGTCGCTGCGTGCAGGCTTTCTCTAGTTGCGGCGAGCGGGGGCTACTCTTCCTTGCAGTGCATGGGCTTCTCATTGTGGTGGCTTTGCTTGTTGCGGAGCACGGGCTCTAGGCGCGCAGGCTTCAGTAGTTGTGACACGTGGGCCCTAGAGCGTGTGGACTTCAATAGTTGTGGGGCATGGGCTCAGTAGTTGCGTGTGGGCTCTAGGGCGCGTGGGCTTCAATAGTTGTGGCTCGCGGGCTCTAGCGTGCAGGCTCAGTAGTCGTGGCGCACGGGCTTAGTTGCTTCATGGCATGTGGGATCTTCCCGGACCAGGGATCGAACCCGTGTCCCCTGCATTGGCAGGTGGATTCCTAACCACTGCACCACCAGGGAAGTCCAGGTGTCTGATTTTAATTCACATTCTATTACAATTCTAGAGTGAGATGTCAATTGTTTTTAATATTTTCTCATCTATTGTTCTTTAGCTAGGCAAATATCATAAAGAGCAACAGAAACTGGTGGATACTACGGCATCAATTACGCATTAGGTAATTTTTCCCCCTAAATCACTTGAAATATATTTTATGTTTTAATCTCAGAGTGGAGACGCTAACACGGCACTTTGAAAGGGAAAATGTTAATTCACCTCAGTGTAATTCAGGCTCTCTTTGAAAGCTGCCCCTTAAGACAACTTGCCATTTATGATGCTTGTGTTGAGAGAGCCCCTGGCCCTGGGACACTTTGCAGAGGAGACACATGATTCTGTTGGTGGGCACAGACGGCGGCTCTGGTTTGGCTGCCATGCCAATGAGCACTCAGAAACTCAGGAACATGAGTCCCCTCCTCTGCTCCCGACCGCTGCTCCTTCTCAGTCCTGTGCAAACACTCAGGGAAGCCTTCTGGGCTCTAGCTACCCTCCCAAAGGCAGGGGGCACAGAAAAGTCTGACAGAAACTTGGCTTGTCCAGCTTTACAGAACAATTACCCACATCCTTTGGGGTGGATACCTCTGTCCAGCCGTCAAGGTTAATTGTTCAATATTCAGAATCCCAGAGGGGCTGCTCTCTGCAAGTCTGTCTTCCCTCCCCTCCCTGCCTCTGTCTCCACCCTGCCCTCCCTCTCTATCTCCCTCCTTTTCCTCCTCCCTCCCCCACCCCCACTCCACCCCCATCTACTTTCCTCTCTCTCCCTCCCTGTTCCCCTCTGTCCCTCTCTCTGTCCAGGATCCTGTCTCCTCATAATTTGCACTGCATTTTAGAAAGGTGAATTCTATTAATCTCTCTTGAAAAGGAAAAGCCTCCTTGTTTATGCACCAGCCACCACCTAATGCCTCCCAAAGAGTTCAGAGGACAGCACCTACTATAAGCTCACTAGAACGAAGGGAGAAAATGGTTTTTGCTGTGTTCCCACTGAGGACTATCAGAAATACATGGTTAATTGCAGGAACAAAGCATGGGTATGATTCTGTCCTAAGGTGCCCAGAGGTACCTGGAGCTCATCTGGACCACTGCTGGTCCTCAGACTCCCCTAGAATCATCACCACATCATCTGATTCCTGAGTGGTTTTCAGCATAAAATGATAACTCGATGACCCCTTCTCTTGGCCAGGACATGCTTGTGGAATTTGGGTCATTCGACCCTTCCTGTCTGATGCCTACCTGCCCAGATTACTGGACCTACTCAGGGTCCCTGACTATCCCGCCACTCTCTGAGTCTGTCACTTGGATCATTAAGAAGCAGCCCATAGAGGTTGATCATGATCAGGTACGTTCTTTCCACATTTCTATGTAAGGAAATTCTAGTCTGCCCCTTTAAAACAAGGCTGGGCTCAAACTTTGGCATCAGTTTTTAACATCTTGTAATGCTCATACATTTTTATTAAAATGCGCTAACATCTTGTGTTAATTTGGATATGAATTAGGAAATGCTTCAAATTAACTAGAGAGAAGAGGTAAAACTTAGGAAACATAAGCTTTTTACTTCCATATTTGACAATGACATATGTTTTATGCATTGTATATTTTATATATAAATACGAATCTCTATATAAACAAGACCCTTTTAAAAGGAAGAATGAAGGCTGAGAATGGATGTGCTCAAATCCTGTAAAATCTTTAAGGGAATTTTGCTATGGAACCTCAGGATAAAAGCAGAACCCAACAATGTCTGTCCAGAAATTTTAAGTCAGTTGTTTTGACCCTGGAGTCTATTTTTTCCTTAGCAACTAAGTGGTGATTACTATGTTAATACACATATTCTATTTAATTCATAACATAACTGAACTGCAATAATATTTGCTTATGCTTGCTTTATGGGATTTTAATTAATCACAAAGCATTTTCACAAGAACAAAAGGTTCCAGAACCTTTTTTATGAAGCCAGGATAACTGACACCAACACCCACCAAAGATCAGACCAAAAAAAAAAAAAAAAAAAAATGTACAGACTGGTATGTCTGAAGGATATGTTTTTTAAAAAGCTAAAAAGCTAAAAAGCTAAAATAGGGACTTCCCTGGCAGTCCAGTGGTTAAGACTCCACGCTCCCAATGCAGGGGCCATGGATTCGATCCCTGGTTGGGGAACTAAGATCCCGAATGCTGCATGGCATGGCCAAAAAAAAAAAGCTAAAATAATATTTTATAAACAGAAGCCAGCAGTACCTTAAAAGAAATATATACTTTGTGAGAACCTATTGTATAGCATAGGGAACTCTACTTAGTGCTCTGTGGTGACCTAAATGGGAAGGAAATCCAAAAAAGAGGGGATATATGTACACATATGGCTGATTCACGTTGCTGTAAAGCAGAAACTGACACAGCAGTGTAAGGCAACTATACTCCAATTAAAAAAAAAAAAAAAAGGGACTTCCCTGGTGGTCCAGTGGTAAGAATCCACACTCCTAATGCAGGGGGCCCGGGTTCAATCCCTGGTCTGGGAACTAGATTCTGCATGCATGTGTTAACTAAGAGTTCAGATGCTACAACTAAGAGTCCACATTCCGCAATTGAAAAAAAAGATCCCGCATGCCACAACTAAGACCCAGCACAGCCAAAAATAAATAATAAATTTAAAAAAAAAAGAAATATATATTTTGTCCAAGTAGTAGTTATTCCAGTAATGCAAGGATGGTTCAATATTACGAATGATATTAATTCATATCAGTGAATCTAAATATATTTTAAAAATAATCATTTCCATAGATTCTTAAGAAGCAGTAGCAAAATTCAACATTCAGTTTTTTAAAAAATTTTCAATAAAATAGGAATGTATGGAGACTTCCCTAACTTGATAAAAGAGATTGATCTCAGTTCTAAAGTATATAGTATGCTTAATACGGAAAAGAGAATTACTATGTTAAATTTTAACTGAAGTTATATTTTGGAAGTAGTCAATATAATTAGACCAGAAAAGAAAAAATAAATTAGAAAAACAACAAAAAGAACTACTGCAAAGATAACTGAGTAATTAGTGGAGTACAATATTAATTTCTAGAAATCAGTACACTGGACATGTATACATCACAATCAGTTAAAAGATATAATGGAGGGCTTCCCTGGTGGCTCAGTGGTTAAGAATCTGCCTGCTAATGCAGGGGACACAGGTTCAAGCCCTGGTCCGGGAAGATCCCACATGCCGCGGAGCAACTAAGCCCGAGCGCCACAACTACTGAGCCTGCGCTCTAGAGCCTGCGAGCCACAGCTACTGAAGCCCGCACGCCTAGAGCCCGTGCTCCACAACAAGAGAAGCCACTGCAACGAGAAGCCTGCGCACTGCAACAAGGAGTAGCCCCCGCTCGCCGCAGCTAGAGAAAGCCCACGCGCAGCAACAAAGACCCAATGCAGCCAAAAATAATAAGTAAATAAAATAAATGAATTTTTAAAAAAGATATAATGGAAGAAAAAATGCTATTTATAATGGAAAAAAATACAAAATACCTTGGAATCAGCTTAACAAGAAAACTTAAAACATTTCTAAAGGACACAAAAGACTTGAGTTGATAAAATTCATTCCATGTTATTGAATAGGAAGACATCATAGACACCTTTGATGTCAATTCTCCTTAAGTTGTTATTGGCCATGAATTGTTTATTCTTCATAAATTTGATGTAATCCCGATAAATATACCAATAGGATTTTTTAATATAAATTTATTAAAAAAAATTTTTTTTATTTTTGGCTGCATTGGATCTTCGTTGCTGCATGCAGGCTTTCTCTAGTTGTGGCGAGCGGTGGCTACTCCTTGTTGCAGTGCGCAGGCTTCTCATTGCAGTGGCTTCTCTTGTTGCAGAGCATGGGCTCTAGGTACGTTGGCTTCAATAGTTGTGCCACGCGGGCTCAGTAGTTGTGGCTTGTGGGCTCTAGAGCACAGGCTCAGTAGTTGTGGCACACGGGCTTAGTTGCTCCGTGGCATGTGGGATCTTCCCAGACCAGGGCTTGAACCTGTGTCCCCTGCATTGGCAGGTGGATTCTAAACCACTGCACCACCAGGGAAGCCCATACCAATAGGATTTTAAAATAGGTATGCTACTTCTAACCTCATGTGGAAAAAGAAAAGTATAAATAAAGAGCCAGGGAAAATTGTGAAAGAGAAAATGAAAGATGATTAAATCAACCAAGTTATAAAGCCTCAATAGTTAAATAGTGCTGTACTGGTACACAAATAAAGAGATCAATCATAGGATGAAAACTGTAGATTCAGAAATATGTCCAAGTACATATGAGAATTTAGTTTATGATAAAGGTTGCATCTCAGCCCAGTGAAAGGGAAAGATGAGATTATTCAGTAAGAGCGATGGGGACAATCGAGCAGACATTTGGGGGTGAAAAGTTGGATTGACCATTCAAACCTTACACAAGAATATATTCCAGACATATTAAATGTTAAAAATACTGCCATAAAAGTACTAGGATAGGCATAGGAAAATCGTTTCATACATCCAAATGGAGGAAGCTTTTCTAACCATATATCAAAACCAGAAGTCACAGAGATAGCAACTGGTAAGGTAGACTACATAATTAAAAAAAAAAAATTCTGTGTCAGGCTTCCCTGGTGGCGCAGTGGTTGAGAGTCCGCCTGCCAATGCAGGGGACACGGGTTCGTGCCCCGGTCCGGGAAGATCCCACGTGCCGTGGAGCGGCTGGGCCCGTGAGCCATGGCCGCTGAGCGTGCGCATCCGGAGCCTGTGCTCTGCAACGGGAAAGGCCACAGCAGTAAGAGGCCCGCGTACCGCAAAAAAAAAAAAAAGAAAAAAAATCTGTGTCATGAAAACCACCATAAACAAATGACAGAATACAGAGTTTGCTCATAAGCCTGGGCTTGGTGGCCTATACATTTATTCCGCTACTATCCTTCATATTTAAAAATTGACATAACACTGAAAAATAAATAAATTAAATAAATAAATCAGAGGGTCAGTGGCCCATGTGAGGACTTTTCAAATGAAATTTCAACATAGAAAATTCAGTAAGAAAAAAATGTTAGCTGTCATCAATAATCCTAGTTGCCTACAATCTTACCACTAAGTGTTAATCATTGTTTGGATAAATCCTTCTGGTCTTTTACTTATACAGATACACATAAATCCTTCTGTTCTTTCATCTATATAAATATATACAATTTTTTGAACAAAATGGAATCATTCTGTACATGCCATTTTGTTGCTCTTTTCACTCGATGATGTGTGGAACATTTTATAGATAATAAACATTACCTTCAATATCATTTTTAATGGCTATATACTAGCCCATTTTATAGCTCTAATGAAATATATTATTGATACTTGGGCTATTTCTAATCTTTTGCAATTAGCCAAATAAAAATAAACCTGAACTACTCAGACACGTTCCTAATTAATGAGGGTATATGTGTGATTTGCAAGTACGGTCACTGTGTTGGGTGCTTGTCCCTGGCCTACTTGGCCTGAAGTCTTTAATCCAGACAAATCTTCCCATGCTTGCCTGCTGTGCCCTAGGCTGTCCTCTCTGTAGCTACAGTGTGCCTGATTGAGTGAGGAAAAATGCTACAAAGAGCTTTTCCAGCTGGCTTGAAGTCAAGTGTTCTATAACATGTTTGCTCAGAAAGCCAAGGGGCTACTGATTGATGCTACTGCCACACTGGAAAACAAGCCTTTGATTTGGGATCACTCCTTTTATACTGAGCTGCACTGTTCAGTACCTTAGCCACAAGACACGTGTGGGCATTTAAATTTAAGTATAAATACATTTAAATTGAAACTAAATTAAAAATTTAGTTCTTGGTCACAATGGCCACATTTCAAGTGCTCAGCAGCCAGCCATTTGTGGCCTGTGGCTGCTGTAATTAGGACCTTTCCTTCACCGCGGAGAGTTCTATTGGACAGTGCTGGCAGGAGGCACCCCACTGCCTGTTAAGACCTCCACCTGCATTGCCTTGTCCGCAATGCCCAGGTGCGGTAAGCAATCAAGACTACGTTATGTTAAGGATTCAGTTAAATTTTGAAAAAACAAAACATTTTTGGCACTGTTACTATATGCATCAAGCCTTTTATTTATTATCCTGTAGCCTGGCTATTTTTGCCCATTTAAAGATGAGGTTTCTGAGAACCAAAGATGAAGTAACTTGGACTTGGCACATGGCTAATACGTGGGGGACAGGGCCTTTGATCGCCAGTCTTTGAATCCCAAGTGCCCCACTGGCTTCACCACGTCCTGCTACTCTCCTCACACAACATTTTATTCCCTGTCCAGCAGTGAAGGGACTCCTGCCCAGAAGTAAATTCTCCTTCTGTATCCAATTTTAGACAAATGTTTCAGGGTAGTAAAAATGAAAGTAATTTATTCATGAAGTAAAGCTGTTTTTCTATTGAAATTATTTATGCTTCCTGTTTCTGTTTCTAGCTTGAGCAATTTCGGACCCTGCTCTTCACTTCTGAGGGGGAGAAAGAGAAAAGAATGGTGGACAACTTCCGCCCCCTTCAGCCCCTAATGAACTGCACTGTCCGCTCATCCTTCCCTCACGACTATGTGCTGAACATACAAGCAAAACCCAAGTCGTCTACCAGCCAAGTGACCCCCTTAGACGCCATTATCTAGGTGGTATCTTGCTTAAATATATACTAGTTCTTTAAAAATTGCTAACTAGACTCTTCTAAATGCCTGCATTTAATAATTATGGATGTGCCTTTCTTGGTATGGCAGCGCTCCTTAGTCTTTGAGGGAAGCTCTTTGGTAAACAAATTCTTACTTTTATTGATAATGATGTTTATCATTAAGTACCAGCAAGAGACACAGATTTCTCTTATAGCAACCTGCTGGTAATTGTAATGTCTTTCTATGTGTGACATTTTTGAGCTGTCTTTTTACTGATATGTTTATCAACTGGTGGTTCTACAGAGTTATAAGTAGGGATGATAATCAAAATATTTAACAACTGGTAAGGCACAGACACTGAGCATCCAGAATGCAGGCTTTTCAGAAACAGCCACAGGACCCAGATTGGTACTTCTTGGCTGAACATTGGCTATGGTTTTAGGTATATTTTATTTTAAAACATGAATGAGTATTCTTTTATAAGGCCTTCTCAATGGGTATATTTGCCTCGATTTTCACTTGTCATTACTAGTACAGGACATGATTACTTACTATCAATTTATAATATAGAAAAAATATTTTGTGAGCTTCCTTGGCGGCGGAGTGGTTAAGAATCTACCTGCCAAGTCAGGGGACACGGGTTCGAGCCCTGGTCTGGGAAGATCCCACATGCTGAGGAGCAACAAAGCCCGTGCGCCACAACTACTGAGCCTGCGCTCTAGAGCCCATGAGCCACAGCTACCGAGCCCGCATGCCACAACTACTGAAGCCCGCCCGCCTAGAACCCGTGCTCCGCAACAAGAGAAGACACCGCAATAAGAAGCCCGCGCACCGCAACAAAGAGTGGCCCCCGCTTGCCACAACTAGAGAAAACCCGTGCGCAGCAACAAAGACCCAACGCAGCCAAAACTAAATAAAAATAAAATAAATTTATTTGAAAAAAAAGAAAAAATATTTTGTAATCCTAAAAACACAAGGGTTTACTTATATCCGGAAATCCTTTTGCATTTCTGAAAGTCAGATGTTTTACTTAAAGGCTTGATCATATAGAAAGCATATGCAGAATATTTTAAAGAAAAAGCTTTAAGTGCCTAGAACTTAAAATTCTTTCATGATCCATTCACAGAAATACTTTTCAAAAGGCTAGTAATATAAAAGTCTATGGTTTATAATATTATTTTGAATTGTTTGTACATTGTTTCATAGAATACAATATTTTCCACAATGACAGAACTATCTTGACTTCCCTTTAAAACTATCTGAACTTTATTTCATTAGTTGAGGTTCTGTGCAAGGCAGGTGATCAACATAAATCTCCTAATTTATACAGTGGTTTAGAAGACTTTTGCAGGGACTTCCCTCGTGGCCCAGTGGGTAAGACTCCACACTCCCAATGCAGGGCACCCGGGTTTGATCCCTGCTCAGGGAACTAGAACCCACATGCATGCCGCAACTAAGAGTTCGCATGCCGCAACTAAGAAGCTGCATGCCACAACTAAGACCTGGTGCAGCCAAAATAAAATAAATAAATAATAAAATAAATAAACATTTAGAAGACTTTTGCTATAATAATAGGGAAAGAAACCTGTCAAATAGGCTAAAACCTAGATAATTCTACATATTCTGAGGAATCCATGCCACTGTTGCCCTTGCTTGTAAATATGTGGAATGTTTTTAATTGCCTATGTCTGTGTTCAAATTCAATACTGCATTTACTAGTATATTTCTTTCATTAGTATGCTAGTCATCCGATCTGCAAGATAAGGTTGGATGAATATACTTAACACTACTGAACTATACACTGAAAAAGGTTAAGATGGCAAATTTTATTTTAATGTGTATTTTACCACCATTAAAAATAACTAATAAATTCAGTAGGGAAAAAAATAGGGTTGGAGTTGTATGTGTAAGTTTGGGGGCATATCTCTGCTCTTAAAAAAGGAAGGGGGTAAAGGCATTGCTTCTAGAGTGCATGCCTTCTCTGGAAAAGGGAAGCATATATGCTCTAGGAAATGAATAAAATCCTTTAAAAGATTAATATGGGGAAAAAGTTATGTTAACTTTATATATTTTTTCTGTTTTAAACCATAGTTATCTTTAAAAGGTAAACACACAAGATATGCATTTTTCAGGGCACACAGGCTTCCCTCCTAGGTCTCTTGCAAATTCTTAATGCAAAATTCAATTGCAGTGAGTCTTCCAAATTGACTCACAGAATGCCTGACTTGCCCTTCTATCTCAGAGATACAAAGGATGTATTCATAGGGTGTGTCCCTGCTGGCCACCCCTGATCAACTTACATCTGGTGTTCTGGTATAGTTATTAACAGCACCCTCTTCCACTCTCAACCATGTCCTGCTTTGCATGACAAATTCTTGGTCACCTTCTCTGCAGAGGTTATGGAAACTGCCTTGGGGATGTGGTTTCTTCCATGCCTTAGTCAGATGACCCCCAAGGGGGTGATGTAAATTCCCTGGCTACTGATACACCCTCAGGGGAAACTTTTCAAGTCTTTTCTGCCTCCAAAAAGTGTTTTACTTGTGCCTTCCTAGACATGAAGGGGGAAAGTGGGCTTGAGGGCTGTCAAAGGGCTTGAGAAAGAATTCTGTACTAAAATTGCTGCTTATCTTCATTAAATAATATAATAAAACCCTTTCTTTACACTATTAATATTTGTTTAATGACTTTTTCTTCCTATTAGTTTTTTTGAGCATGTAAGGTATCTATACAATTAGCGAGACAACGTGAGATCAGAGAGTGACTGGAAAACTCATGAGGGATTTACTAGAGAGGCAGGAATGGAAAGATCCACCCGCTGCTCCTCAGCTCACTATGGAACCAGTGCACAATCTGCTGACATCAGGGCAAGCTTCTAGCCCCTTTCTCCTTTCCCAGGGCTACATGGGTTAGGGTGAGGTTGGCTATTCTAAAACCAGGCATCCACCTCAAAAAAGTTTAGGAAGATGTCTTTCCCTTGCTCACTTTGGGGACACATTCTTTTGGCACAGTATTAGCAAAACTACAGTATTGTAATCACTTTAGGTATTTTTCAGTTCACTAGAAGACTCAACTTTTGATACCTATTCTATGTAATGTTTTATTGTCTTTTTAATTCAACTTTAAGTTCTTTCATGCAAAATTTTATTGATCAAAATGGTTACAGTTCAATTAAGCAAATAAGCTCAATTTGACCATGTAATTAGTACATATTAACAATACTGGCTACTTTGCATGTAAATAGTAATGCATTCTTGTTGTTAGGAACTGAATGTTTGTATCCCCCCAAAGTTCCTGTGTTGAAATGTAACCCCCAATGTGATGCTATTAGAAGGTGGGGCCTTTGGGAGGTGACTAGGTCATGAGGTTGGAGCTCTCATGATGGGGTTAGTGCCTTTATAAAAGAGACCACACAGAGCTCTCTCAGCCCTTCCACCATGTGAGGATACAGAGAGATGGGCATCTATGAATCAGTACGGAAGTACTCACCAGACACTGAATCTGCCATCTGCCAGCACCTTGATCGTGGACTTCCCAGCCTCTAGAACTGTGAGAAATAAATTCCTGTTATTTATAAGCCATCCAGTCTTTGGTATATTGTTATGGCAGCCCGAACAGACTAAGACACTTGTCCCTGTGTACATTTTGATCCCTGCTTATCAAATTCAATCTACTCTTCGAAAATGGTACTTTGGTTTCAGTTCTAGGTGGGGATATCAACTCTGCCACCATTCCAGGAGTTGTGTTGCTTTGAGCTTATCACTGGACAAAAGAATCAATAAGAATATTAACTGAATGAAGAATAACTTTATTCACTAATAACTGAATAAGAATTGATTGAATAAAGAATAACTACCACTGGATAGTTCCCTGCTCCAAAGAAAACTTTTAATCAGTTGCACAAATATAGATTTGCATGCATTTTCATATTAATATGCATTTATAAGTATCTTATCTTGCTATTTTAAGTGATAACTGTAATCTAGAAAATATATAAAGCCTTTGGCATAGCAATGAGTGTTGGAGAGGACTTGAGACCCCACTGTATGTCCTTGAATAAATCTGGTGATTAATACTGAAATTAATGGTAGGTGAGAAATGAAATGTTCTTTCCTGAGAATTTCTGCATTGACCTTTCAGTGAGTCCTAGTACCATTGTCCTACTAGAGCAAGAAAAAAAACAAATTAATTTAAAGAGTTCCAACCTGGCATTCAGAAAGTAGACATTTCTTGCTCTCCCTTTATGCTTGCAATAAATGAAAAATACATTTATGGATCATTCTTTGGTCACTTTATAATAACTAAGACTCATATTTAGGGACTTCCCTGGTGGTCCAGTGGTTAAGACTCCGCACTCCCACTGCAGGGGACACGGGTTTGATCCCTGGTCCGAGAAAAAAACAAAACAAAACCCTCATATTTAGTAATAGCAGTATCTATTACATCATTTATATGAGTAAAATATTTTCTTTAACTTTTTAAGAACAATCAGCTATTTTCTACTGACAAAATAAGACAAAAGTTTAGGCCTTTTCCCATAGAGAGGGGATAAACCAAAACATATATATTTGAGAATAAGTAGATGTTGTATTTCAGCCACCAAGAAAAATAGAAAATACATGTTACATTGCAGAACAAAGATAAATTTGTTCTATTTATCAGAATATCATAGTAGAATGTATCTTTGCATTACATTTTTACATACCTTATTTTATCTTATGATTTATCGAATTCAAATGATGGTAACTGTAGTTTGGAAATGGAATTGGCTTTTAGAGTAACTTCTGTAATGAAATTAACTTGAGCAATTTAAGCTTATTCATGAAAATGAACGCAGCCGTTAACTGTTGAAGATAAACCTCTAACTCCTATAAAAGGAGATTTGCGTTCATTTCTAAATCATAATAGAATAAAATCGAAATCTGTATCCCTTTTTAATTAGAAGTATCTTCCTAGAAGACATTCTTAGTTATTCTGACATGAAAGTCTGGTCTGATTCATAAGAAATGTTACAGCAACCCAAACACTGATGCTTTCAGAATGGCAGCAATTCTCAGCATAAGCCCTGGTCACAGGAACCAGCAAAACTGGAGATTTGCACAGCTATATTTTGTGCCACCCAGGGCATTCTCTAGTTAGAGGCCGTAACTGCCAAGTCTTCACCTTCAAGAAGTTTAAGATTTAGTGCCAGATGCAGTCTTATGAAGGCAACAAAGTACAGTATAGTGTGATAGGTGTTATAAAAGGTGAAATACTTGTGCTGAGAGCACCCGCAGGACAAGTACCTAACCCACTCTTGAGGGGGTTGGGAAGTTTTCACGCTGCCGCTGCCGTTAATAACAGATAAAGTTTTGGGGACACTAACTATTGCCAGGCACTATGCCAACATATAGCATTCCCTTGATTTTTACTGATGAGAAAACTGAAGACTAAACATTAGGAACTGGGAGTTCCCTGGCAGTCCAGTGGTTAGGACGGCCAGAAAAAAAAAAATTAGGAATTTACTCAAGATCAGAGAGCCAAGCCTTGAGTTTCCCAGTCCATCCAACTCCAAAGTCTATGTCCCTAATTACCGATGCACTGAGCTGGACAAGCTCCACTTGGAGGCTTGTTACTGCAAGTGTGTTTCTAAGAGGGAGTAGGGCAGTTTATGAAGAGTTTGGGCTTCTGCTGAATGATTTCAAGGAGGGACTAGGGAAACAGGCAGCTTAGTAATTGGGTATCTCAGTAATTTTGATTTGGAGGAGAGAGGGGAAAAAGGTAAGCCAGGGAAGTTATCCAATTATCAAAAGATGGGGCTTGTTAATCCTTTTGCAGTCGCAACCTGTCCTTGGGAGAAACACTTTTTTTTGGTCTTGTCCCTGGCCTTGTATGTGTAAATCACGGTCTAATTATTAGCAGGGTTTATTTTGTTTTCTCAGTCCCTTACCCAATTGCCCCAGTTTAATTCCTTGTCACCTCTCACCTAGATTGCGTTATTCCGGCTGTACCCTTTATATTGCAAACCAGAGTAATTTACCTAAAACACAAATATGATCACAACAAGCCTCAACTTAAAATCTTGCAATGGTTCTCTGTTCCCTACAGAGCATAATTAAGGCTTCTTGGAATGGCCCTCCTCCACAACCTAGCCGCAGCGGTATTCAAGGAATACCGCTGTATTCCTTGAAACTTTCAAATTGCCCTTTATATTCGATGGCCAAAATTCTCGCGGTTCTGGCAGATCCCACCTTGCTTCACCTCTTAGTGCCTTTGCTTATGCTGGTTTACCTGCAATTCCATTACCACCCTCTCCACCTGAGTAAAGGTCGTCTGCCTTCAAAGCAACTCAGGCATCAGAAAGCTCTCCCTGAATCTCCAGGCGGACTATGTTAAGTAATCTTAGCTGCCTGTACCATATTATCTAATCTATGAATTGGTCCTTCTCTGCCTCTAGATTGTAAATTCCTTGGGAGTAGAGGTTGCACCTTTGCAGCCTCGGTAGTTAACTTCGCCTATAGAGCCGGCAGGTGTGAATGGAAGGGGGCGGCGTAAGGAGCTTTGTCTAAGGCGTTGATAGGTCGAACTATGGAAGGAGCCAGAGCCTCGGACTGGAAAGCAAGGCGAGCAGCGTGAGAGATGAGGCTTTGTGAATGGACGAGAAAGAGGGAGGTGTGGCTTTAACTTCTTGGCCACAAGACACCTCACAATGAGGTGGGGAGAGGGAGTGATAACGCACTGGGGAAGCGCTACGAGGGAAAAAGTACTTACAAGACGGGTTAGGAGCCCAGAGGATTTTTCGAGAAGGAGACATTTACTTGTGCAGGATTTTGGAAGACGAGCTACCTACCTCCCGTCGTCCGTCTTTGGTCAGCCAAGGGGGAGACAGGCTACCGCCCCTCTAGCCCGAGAGGCCGCGCAGCGACCGCGACTCCGCGACTGCGCGCGACCGCGGACGCCTTCAAGCCTGCCCCTTCCGGCCGACCGTTGCGGGGCGTGGCGGTGCTGGCAAGATGGCGGCGTCCGAGAAAATGATGTTTCCGGAGAAGC
Organism: Aethalodelphis obliquidens; assembly: GCF_003676395.1. Classification (NCBI taxonomy): domain Eukaryota; kingdom Metazoa; phylum Chordata; class Mammalia; order Artiodactyla; family Delphinidae; genus Aethalodelphis; species Aethalodelphis obliquidens. The sequence continues at coordinate 2,217,761 of NW_020838038.1, read as the reverse complement.
TAAGGTGAGCTGGGTTGGGGGAGGTGAGCTGACAAGAAAAGGGGACGGAGCGGACCGAGGCTGGGTTGAAGGATTTGCAGGCAGAAAGGGAGCTGGGCCAAGCAGATAAGCCACCGCGGCAGCTCGATCCCTTCCCTCGGCGCGCCCCGGACTGTCCGCGGGCGTCTGTGGGCTCAGGGAGGCGAGGAGGGGTACAGGTGGTGGGATGGAGAAGACCTGCCGTCTGCGCATGGGATGGCGAGGCGATGGTAAAAGCTTGCTCTGTAATTAAAACACGGGAAGCAAGGTTTCACTTTCGAGCGCCCAAACGAGTTCCTGTCATTGGGCGCGGAGGAGAGGGGAGCTCAGGCACCGTTGCAGGTGCGGCCACTGACGCTGGAGTGTGTTTGTGTCTTGTTTTTCCAGCCACAAAAAGTACAGGGCCGCCCTGAAGAAGGAGAAACGAAAGAAACGTCGGCAGGAACTCGCTCGACTGAGAGACTCAGGTAATGGATTCATCCTGTTTTCTGTGTATGCAACTGCTCCCCCGACTCCCGTCCTGAGGCCCCAGTGTCAGAAGGAAAGCAAGTACCGTATCCGAAAAAGAATTGCTGTGGCCACGGCCTCTCAAAAAGTTGTGTTAGACCCATGACAGAAACAATGTTAACGTACTCAAGGGGTGGGGGGGAAGTCACGGTGAATCATCACCCACTGATTACGTGTTAGGTATTTATGAAGTATCTAATATTACAGGTGCAGGCATTACGAATTACAGTAGCTGGCCCAGCCTTTGCACGTAGTAAGTATTCGGTGAATAGTTTTCTTTGTAAAACCAGCAGGAGTCGACAGTTTTAGACACTTTGCAAGTTTTTCTTAAATTTCACTAACATGAGAGACCCCTTGTTGACATTATTTAAACATATATGCATAAAATTAGTTGTGAAACTTACTTGACTTATAAAGCGATATACTTACAAATCACAAAACCAAGTGAAATTATACAATTATACATCCAGTCCCCTGCAGTGGAAGCTCAGAGTCTTAACCACTGGACCGCCAGGGAAGTCCCCATATCTACATTAATGTAGTGTTAGGGATGATGGGAAATAGATGCTCACAACGTGAATATGGTACTGAGTGGAGTTTGGAATGCCACTACTACTGTTGCCCTGTGGTTATTTATCACTTTTTTTTCCTATTAAAATACTGTGGAACCTTCATCTGTACTGATGGTGGTGTCATTTGGCCTTCATGGCAGAATCTAACATTTGTATATTAAACCTACCTGTTTAATGAACTTAGTTGTAAAGTTGTATAGTGTAGTTATAAATGCAGACGAAAGCACTGAAATCACGCAGGAGTACTGAGTTATAATGGTTACCATACACATTAGCCAGAATATGCCTGTTAAATTATCCTAGACAATTCTTGAAGTCCACAGATTCAAGGAACCAGGATTCTCCAGCCTTGAGAAAATAGCCATGGAGGTTTTACTTACCATTGGAGTTACCTTGTAACTGTTTCAGTAGCATTACTTGGGATACTTAGAATGGAAGGGGCAGTGCGTTGCCCTGCAGCCTGTATTAGCATCTCTGTTTTATTCGTTCAAAACTGGCCCACTAGAGGCAGGATAAAGCATCAGGGATAAAAGGAAAAACAGGTTAGGTTGACGTTATTGATGCCCTTAGTGATTTCCCAGCCTCCTTGAAGTTTTCAGCTTCCTTACTTTGTTAACCTGTTTTCTTGTAACATGCCCCCACTTTTAAAAACTCTTCTTTTTCTTTACATATTTTAAATCCAACATATTCCATTGATTTTTTATTCCCCTTTAACTTTGTAAAGTGCATTTGGAGTGAGCCTCTGTGAATAGGCAGGTGGATGTGTCCTTTGGCAGTTTAGTCAATTGAAGAATGCAGCTCACTGGTCTGCTCGTGATTATATATGGCTAATGGCAGATCCAAGACTAAGCGCTTGTCTCTGGATGGCTGCTCCTGCTTTGGCCTACTCCAACTCACAATTCTTTACTTAGTGGTGCTTCATGAATAGTGTGGTCTACCAAATGCTGCTGTGGGTTGTAGCACACGTTGCATGGGCAAACATTACAGAAGGCTAGAATATAGAAGTATTCTGTAAGGATTGCTATAAGAGTGAATTGGCAAGTGATTAGTAGAAATTTCTGGAGTATCAACCTCTCTATTACAGGTAGCCTCTTTAGCCCCCAGTTCTACTTTAAATAATCTGAAACGAGCTGCATTATCAGAAATTAAGGTAACATGAAGGATAAAAAGCAAGTTGTAAAATTGTAGCATGATTCCATATACAGTTACATGTATAATACAATTAGATATACATTTGACCCTTAAACAACATGGGTTTTGAACTGCTCAGGTCCACTTATATGTGGATTTTTTTCAATAGTAAACACTGTTGTACTACATGGTCTGCAGTTGGTTGAATCCAAGGATGCAGAACCACAGATACAGAGGAATCATGGATGTGGAGAGCCGACTCTAAGTTATACATGGATTTTCAACTGCGTGGAGGGCCAGTGCCCATTAACCACTGCATTGTTCAAGGGTCAGCTGTATGGTGATTATCTAGGACTGGGTGAGTCTTTGGTTAGACCTATACTTAATATATGTGACAGACAATATCTTTTTCCTTTTAGCCTGAGATCTTCTGTTATATTTCCTTAAGATCACTTCAGTTTTCCTCCTTTTTTTCCCTCACATTTAAATTCTGAGTAGAAGAGGATATAAATTTTTATTATATTAAAACTTATTTTCCCATGTTTTCATTTTATTTTTATTTTTTTGCGGTACGCGGGCCTCTCACTCTTGTGGTCTCTCCTGTTGCGGAGCACAGGCTCCGGACACGCAGGCTCAGCGGCCACAGCTCACGGGCCCAGCCGCTCCGCGGCATGTGGGATCTTCCCGGATCGGGGCACGAACCCGTGTCCCCTGCATCAGCAGGCGGACTCTCAACCACTGCGCCACCAGGGAAGCCCCCATGTTTTTATTTTGAAAATGTTCCAATGTACAGAAAGTTGAAAAAATGGTTCAATAAACATCCATGAACCCTTCGTCTAGATTTGTCAATTGTTAACATTTTGCTTTACTTTCTCTCTCTATATAGATAGATCCATATGTACAAATTTTTTCTGAACCTTTGCGTATCAGTTGCATATCCATACCCCTTACCCCTAAATACTTCAGCCTGCATCTCTTAAGAATAAGGACCATAATACTAAACAAAGGAACATTAATTCAGTAATATATATACAGGCCATATTTAAACTTTCCCAATTCAAGTTTGATTATTTTGAAAAGCTCAAGCCAGTTGTCTTGTGGAATGCTCTGCATTCTAGATTAGTCTGTCTTCTGATTGGCTTCAGGTTACACTCTGTAGCAAAATACTACAAAGCTGATGCTGTATAGCTCTCATTGCATACATCAGGGGGCCTCTCATGTCAAGTTGTTCCACTCCTAATGATGCAAGTGTGGTCTAAGTGTTGCCAATCAGATGGCTCCATTGAAAAAGATGTTCCTGCCTTTGTAATTAGTACTCGTCCGAGGGCTGATATTTTGAGATAGTGTAAATAAATATTCTCTTCCCAAATAAATATCCTCTTCCTACAGTGGGGTGCAGAAGTGAGGACTTTTCTACTTAAGTCTTTCTACATTTTTTAGTTGCCATTCTTCTATACAGGTGGATGTTCCCTCTCACACCTCACCATCTTTTGGGGTATCACTATGGAACCATCAATAAATTTTTTAAGTTTAATGTGTTATCTACTACCATTATTGTTCTTTTCAGTGTTCACATTGTTCCAATTTGGGCGATTGGGGCCCTTTATTATTAGAAAGTTTTAAAAACAGGTTTGTACCATAATTGTAAAGATGAAAAATTGTATGTAAGTTCTTCCCTGAATTATTGACCAAGGTTTTGTAATATACAGATAGTGTACTAAAACACTGACATTCCTTCAGGACTCTCACAGAAGGAGGAGGAGGAGACAGTGGCGGATGCCTTTATTGAAGAACAACGACGAGAAGAAGAGAGGCTGCTGGAGAGAGAGAGGTCAGCACTGATTGAAGCGCTTCCTGCGAACCCAGTTATTTTACTTGAATATCCTAAATCTTCGCTAACTAGGGCGGGTCTTCTTTATACAATCTTATACAAAATAGGTCTTATAAAATACCCTGGATAAACTGTTTAAACCGCTAGCTGATGGGCTGAAAAAAGATATTGTCTTTAAAAAAAAAAGTATTATTCACTCTTTTTGCTCATTGGTAAATGTTTTTGAAAAAAAATCCAAATAATTAAGAAGTGTAAACAGTGAAAGGGCTTCAGTAAACTCAACACACCAAAGATAGCCCCAATAAGAAGGTAAGAAAGAAACTGTAGATGTAGTATATATGTATATTTCTATTGTGGGATGATATTTATACCTATTTTTCTATAAATTGCTTTTTTCGCTATATAGGACATTTATTTCGGTGTTGGTGCAGAGATCTAATTCAAGCATTTCAATAGCAACACAGTATCCATTGTATGACTGGCATAATTTATTTTCTATTCATAATTTATAGTTCTCTACTGATGGACATTCAGGTTATTTACTATTAAATAACATTCACTTACCATGTACTATTAATGTACTCTTATTTACTATTAATTTATTATTATTTTACATTCAGGCTTTTTACTATTATAAAAAAGTTGCAGTGAGTATCCATGATTATAAATCCATGGTAATTGTCCTATTATTTCCTTAGGAAAATGCCTAGAGGAGAAGTACACGTAAAAGGTAGATGGGCAGGTAGAAAGGGCATCCAGATTGCAGTTTGCAGCCTTTCCAAGAGTGAAGCAAGGTGCCCATCTCTCCACACCTTCACTCACACTAGGCATTATCAGTTCTTAAAACTCCTTTAGTGAAAAGTCATATTTCATTGTTTCAAATGTACATTTAAAAAAATTTTTTTATTAGAGTATAGTTGATTTACAATGTTGTGTTAGTTTCTGCTGTATAGCAAAGTGTATCAGTTATACATATACATATATTCACTCTTTTTTAGATTATTTTTCCATATAGGCCATTACAGAGTATTGAGAAGAGTTCAAATGTACACTTCTTAATTAGTAGGGTTGAGTATCTTTTTATATATTATCTATTTGTAGCTTGCTTAGTTCTTGCACCTTTCTCTTTTGGGATTCATTTTTTTTTAAGTTTGTTGTGCAAGCAATGTTATTACTTGATTAAGGATATTAAGCCTTTATCTGTCCTGTGTGTGATGTATATTTTTCTCATTTGTCATCAGTCCTAACTTGGCTTATCGTGTTACTCACATAATTTGATCTCCATGTCGTCAATTTCATCATGATATCTAGCCTTGATGTCTGATTTCAAAAGGCCGCCCCCATCCCAAGTTGACAAAAATATTCTGCTCTTTTTCTCTTTTGGTATTTTTCAGGGGGTAGTTTGTTTTTTATTCCCCAAGTGGTACACAATAATATGAATCTGCTTAATGCTACTCGACTGTACACTTAAATGGTTAAAATGGTAAATTTTATGGTATGTATACTTTGCCACAATAAAAAATAAATAAATAATTTTTTAAAGGAGAAAAAACTTTATAGGTCCTGTCTAGCTATTTAGTGTGTTCACTGGAAATGTTGCTTCTTTTCTTGTAATTAGTTCCTGTTACCCAAATAAGCACATAAATAGGTGGAAATATGAAAATGCTGAAAAAATAAAAAAAAAGTAGTAATGATTGGGAACAGGGAGTTGGATTCAGCCAGATCTGCATTGCAGTCCTGGCCCTGCTACTTACTAGCTGTGTTCAAGTTGCTTAATCTCTCTAAGCTTCAATTTCCTCGCCTTAAATATGGACATAAACAGTGACTTTCCTGGTGGTCTAGTGGTTAGGACTCCACGCTTCCACTGCAGGGGGCACGGGTTCGATCCCTGGTTGGAGAACTAAGATCTCACATGATGCAGCCAAAAAAAAAAAACCATCAATCATAGTACCTACAGCATAGAATTGGGGAGATTAAATGAGATTAATGAGGTGGTAAGTGTATAGCACTTAACGTAGTGTGAGCAGATAGGAGGTGCTGTAATATCTCTGGTTGTTCTTACTACTAGAGATTTCTGTAATGATAAAGATGATATGTATAGCATGAAATAGGGAAGTCATTTTTCTTGCTTTCCCATTTACTTAGATGCTTCTTTTAAATCACATACACATGTCTTTGTGTTCCCTTGATTTTTGTTTATTCCTATATGAGTTGCATAATACTTTATTGTTGAAAAGCAGGAAACTTATTTGAAAATACTGAATGGCTTTATGTACTACTTAAAAGGAGGTGTATAGTGTCAAAGGTAAACAGAGCCGGACATTAAAGTGCAGGAACAGACTTTATTCAGTAACTCCCGACAGTAGGGGAAGACCTGAGCTCCATTCTGGTTTGTGTAGAGGCGATTTGGGCATTTAAAAGGGAGAATGAGGAAAGTGAACAGTACCAGGAGTTGATCCCTGTGAAGGTGACCAGGAAGCTGTGTTCGTTAGTGGGCAGTTAGGGAAGTTAGGGCTTTATCCTCCCACAGAGACTGGGAGCCAGAGGCCTCATCCTTCTTAATGACTGCATTTCCCAGGAATGGCTCTCAGGCCCTTGAGAGAGACCCTTATGAGCTGTAAGAGACACATATTCATAATTACGAGCCCTTTTGAGTAATGCTCTAGGAGAGGGAAGGCAGAGGCCTATTATCAGGTGTTGGCCAGAGCAAACAGTCCATTTTCTAGGCAGCATTGAGTTTTCTCAGGCAGGCATTTTAATGTCTTGGGGGGTGGGAGGTGATGGGGTCATCCTAGGGACACAGCCTTATGCTGCTAAAAGGCATGCTAGAGTTTGCTCAAGTCTCTTAGTGCAGGGGGTTGACAGAGTTATGTGCCCAGAGTTCTAGAGTTCTCAGTATTATATCCAAGTTACTAAGTTTTAAAGTTTGTAATATTTTACTCTTTTGTGGTCTTAAATATATATACACTTTGGTTCAGTTTATTTACAATGAATATCTTCCTCAAAAGGTTCATGAATCAGAGTTCTGCACACTGAAACATTTACATATACTCTATGACATACACAGGAACGTTGACACATGCAACATGCCAGTGTCTACTATGGCTAAAAGATGGGTTCCTGGAATCTGTAGTTGGAAATGGAATACTTTTTCCCATCAAGTATTTGAAATTGTGGTTGGGTCCCCAGACTAGACATAAAACCTTATTTAACTGCTAATGTCCCTGAAGTAATATAGAACAGTTTCTCATATTTCATTTTCCTTTTACAAATTCAGTGGGAAAATGCAGTCTAGGTTTTAAACACTTAATCGGCTAATAAACTTTTGAAATATAACCCATCTTTAAGTTGGAAACTTGTGGTATTGGATATCTGAGACACCATTTTAAGATAAGATCACTCTTTATAATTGGTCATTTCTAAAAATAAACTAGACACCCACTAATTTGTTTTTGTAACTCTTTGTCATCTTTTCTTACAACCTGTAGCTTTCTTTATTTTAAAGACATGATCACGATGTAGTTCTATTTTTCTTCTCTCAGCAGTTAGGTGCTTGGGGCAAACCACAGGAGTCTCTCAGCTGTAAAGAGTAGCAGTCCAAGGGTTTACAGCAGGAGATGTCAGGTTTTTATCATGCTGCAATCCTGCGACGGGCACTTTCAAAATGCATAGAACAGGAAGGGTAATACTTCCTGAATGTGAAAAGCTGGATGTTACTCACTTTATTGGCACCTACACATCACTGTGGTCAACCTAAAGGGAAAGCTAGAGTGTCATTGTTTTGTGTAAAGATATTACAGATAGGAAATGTAGAAGTAGTGATTTTATGCTGTCACCCTCTAGGAGGATATGCTAAAATGTAGTGCTTTTCCAATATCACTACTCATCTCTTGATCCTCTTACCTCCACTTAACTGCTTTCTAGAAAATATCTTTCATGATACTTTCGTCATTCCCAAAATCCCATTTGCTATCATATATGTGTGTGGATGTATTTGTAGATTAGTGCCCATTTCTTTTATCTGATCACATCGTTACATCAATAGGCAAAAATTACATGAGGAGTGGTTGCTGCGGGAACAGAAGGCGCAAGAAGAATTCAGAATAAAGAAGGAAAAGGAAGAGGCAGCTAGAAAACGGCAGGAAGAGCAAGAGGTATGGTATTAATCAGATAACCAGTTAACCAAAACGACTCTCATTGAGTTACATACCTTGAACTTTAAAAATCGGATATTATCCATTTTACCAGTGTTAAAGTTTTTCATTTATTTGCCCCATATGTGAAATGTTGTAAAAAAGTGAGTCTGAAAAATAATTACCTTTCTTCTTTCTTTTTTCCTCTGTAAAGAGAAAGTTAAAGGAAGAATGGGAAGAACAGCAGAGAAAAGAGAGAGAAGAAGAGCAGCAGAAGCTACAGGAGAAGAAGGAAAGAGAGGTGATTCCAGTCACAGGAGGATAGATGCACTGCGTATCCTCTTAGTGAGCGGATGGGGCGGGTGATAGGCTTGAAGGATAAGCTATAGGCATGTCAGGTTTGGACTTGATTTTTTCTTTAGAGTCATGTTTTTAGTTTGGATATACACTAGCGTTTCCTTATGATGCTCTTCTTTGGGTGGGTGCTGTGGCAGATGCCTTAAATGAAGGTTTTTCTTCATCTCTGCCGATTTTACTCTCTATACCAGGGATTGGCCAACTTTTTCTGTAAAGAGCCAGAGTAAACATTTTAGGCTTTATGATCTGTATGGTCTTTGTTGAAAATGTCCAACTCTGCCAGTGTCCCGTGAAAGCAGCCATAGGTAACACGAAAATGAAGGGTGTTGACATGTTCTAATAAAACCTTATTGTTGTATTGATTAAAAACCGGCAGCTGGCCCCTGCCTTACACTTTGTACCACTCTAGAGCAAATGGTGTTCTTCGGAGGTTTTGCTGTATATGGGTTGACTTACTTAGAGAATACTATTTTATATAGTTTCCACCTTTGTTTGATTCATAAGAGACTTCACTGCTTTGGACGTGTCAGCAAGAACTAATAGATTGAAAGAAATCAGACTCAAATATTGAGGGATGAGGAAATATTTTTTGTTATTAAATCTTGACTTCCTTTCTAACTTGTGCTATAAAGGCAATTGTAGCTAACCTATAGTTGCTCACACACAAAAAAAGAATCTATAAGGTATATGTATATATCCTCTATATCTTCCAGGATTGTTTTTAAAGATTGCTTTGGTCTATTTTGCTGCTGTTCCTTAACAGTGTATTTATTTCAAAGATATCACAGCTCATCTTTCCTTGACTGATTCATCAGGATGTATCTTTTCTGTGATAATGCTATGTATGAATAGCACATAAAATTGGGTAATCACCAGATTACGGGGGAAAATGCATTTGTTTACATCCTGGTCATGATGGGGTAGAAGCAACCTTTGTTTCTTTTGTCTCAGGCCATCAGTTAATTCCAGTGCAAATTTTAAACACCCTTATTTGAGTACTGCTTTCCAGATGAGGCGAGATCATGCTAAGTTTTTAGGGGGCAGGAAAGTTGTTTGGAGCTTGTTATTTTTTTAGTAGAGTGTAATAAATTCCCATTTTAACAGTGGAATGTTCTTCAACTGAGGTCTTTCTGGCACCAGATAAAAGCTAACGCTTTTGTTTCAAAGGAAGTCTGGTGAGACATTAAGGAGAAGTGGGTAAAATGAAGTCGATTCTAAGCATATATAAAGGGATCTGCATTCTTTGTTTCTCCTGTAAGCTAGATGCTTCTCTAGGGGTTGGAGATAGGGCAGCGAAAAAGATCTGTACTCATTGAGTTCGGTTTCTAGATGGCGGAACTGAATATAAGCAAGCAAAAAAGGTCATTTGAAGTGCTCTGAGGTAATGTTAAGCGGTATAAAGGAATAAAGCATTAGGAAAAAAAAGAAATAAGGCAGAATGTCATGTGACAGAGTGATTGGGGTAGGAAAGTACTTCTTTCGATTGCCTGTCAAGGAAGACTTCTCCAAGGAGAAGCCGACGTGTGAGCTGACGCCTGAATGCAGAGATCTCAGAGAGAAGGGCTCCAGGCAGAGGGGGGACGCCCTGAGCGTGGAGCTGAAAGGAGGTCAGGGTGCCTGAATCCTAGAGACCAAAGGAAAGAGCAGCAGGGGTGGGGAGAAAGTCAGGAGGGTAGGCAGGGTCATTCATGTAAGGCCTCCTGGGTGGGAAGGACGAGTTTGGATTTTACCTAAAGTGTCATGGGAAGCCATTAAAGGGTTTTTAATCAGGGATTGACTTCATCTAATTTATCGTTACTTTTAACAGATCGTTCTGACTTTTGTATAAAGAATGGGGGATGGGGGTGGGGAGTGGTGACCAAGGAGGCAAGAGTGGATATATGGTGACCAGTTAGAAGGCTGCTGTTCCAGACAGGACATGATGGTGGTTTGGATGACAGTAGTGCTTAATACAGAGAAGTACAGAGATTTGGGGTGAGTCGTGGCACAGTCAACGGAACTCTAGCTGGTAGGCTGAATGGACCGGGAAGGGAATTCAAGTCATACTTTTAGCTTTTTAGTTTGAGCAGGTGGTCAGATGGCAACACCGTTTACTGAGATGGGCATTTAGATGGGCGAGGGGTAGGCAAGAGTGAGGTTCGTTTTGAGCACGTTAAGTTACTGAGGACCCTTACATGGCCAGGCAGAGTTAATCAAGTAAGCAGCTAGCCATATGAGTCTTCTATGTAATGCTTTAAGGAGCTAGGGAAGAGAAGTCTGTCGAACATAATTTAAAACTTATTTAAATGCCAAGGAGGTCAAAATTTACTGGCATATTTCAGGACTGACTTTGCTTTATCGGAAAGTTTGAGATTTTTTATCAATCCCAGTTGCTGCTGTTCATGTCATAATGTAGCGTCTGTTAAATGTCTGTGATGTTTCAGCTAGCATTGTCTTTTATGATATTCACTAATACTTCATCTTAAAAACTAGAATGTGGAATATATGTTCAAATCTACTAAATACTACTCTTACTGAAATTATTAGAAGACTGTTTTGCAATGTGTGCTGTTAAATGTCCTAGTTGAAGGAAGATTCTCAGCTATGTGTCTTTTGAAAGCTTTTCAGAAGATCTGTGCTGTAGAAAGCAAATTAGAACCTGAAGCCTTTTGTGTGCATAAGTTTTTTTTAAAATTGTGACAAATGAGATTCTTAACCAGAGAAACCAGATGTGACTTACCTGACTTTGAGGTTTTCATTAGTCCTATGTTTGCACCATTTGTAGGAAGCTGTGCAGAAGATGCTGGAGCAGGCTGAAAATGAGGTATTTTCAAAACCTTTCATTAAGAACTTGAGACCGATGAACATTTCTTTAAAAACAATATTTCCAATAATGTTAATTTCGTGGTAAGCTACTTAGATCCTGTCTGAATGTGGGAATCACCTGCGTGGCTCTGTGCTTTGTACCGCAGCAACAACAAAATTGAACTGATGAACAAAAGCAAAGATCACCCTGGTGGACTGGACTTGTTTATAGTCCTTAAAGTGTGTGTAACCAGCATCACACACACTTACGCCCAGATGGATGGTTTAACTTGATTCACAGTAACTTAGATTGGTCTCAGGGGGTGGTTCTCTAAGAAGTCCTTCAACCCTTTTAGGAATAGATGGACCGAAGGGAAACTTTGGTGACTGCTCCTGGTAGCCATATCAATGCCTGATGATGGGCAGTGACTGGGAGCCAGGAGAGACATATAGACCCTGTCTCACGACAGTTGTTTGTAGAGTCTAGATTGTGTGATACAACTTGAATGTGTATATTCTTACATGAATCTGTTTTTATTTTTGACCCAAATATTTCGAATACCTTTTAAACATTTACTTCTTCATGGATTTTTAACACCAAGTAAAGTCATGGTTATTTTTAACAGTTGGAAAATGGCACCACATGGCAAAACCCAGAACCACCCATGGAATTGAGGATAATGGAAAAAGATCGAGCTAATTGTCCATTCTACAGTAAAACAGGAGCTTGCAGATTCGGAGATAGGTAACCAATTTTGCTTTATTGTGTCAGAGTTAAGTGACTCAAAATGTTGAGGTTTTTGAGTTGGCACGGGCTGGAGTTTGAAATGTTCATAGGCATCTGCTGCATTCTTGCTGCTGCTCCGGTTCCCCCAGCTGAGCATCCCCTGCTTCCTCCACACCCCCATACCTCTTCTCTGGGTGGGCTTCGTCCAGTTCTCTGGCAGGGCTTCCTTTGCGTTCCTCCCACAGCTATCTGAAGACCTTTTGCTTTTATTTCCTTTCTGCACTTGTATTAGTCCACATGGGACACCTGGGATGGGGAAATAATCTGTTTCAAAAGACTGGAGCAGTCTGGCTTTACTTTTTGAATGGCAAACACTGTACACAAAAGAGGCTTTAAAAACTGGCATGCCGGGCTTCCCTGATGGTGCAGTGGTTAAGAATCTGCTTGCCAATGCAGGGGGCGCGGGTTCGTGCCCCAGTCCGGGAAGATCCCACATGCTGCGGAGCTGCTGGGCCCGTGAGCCATGGCCGCTGGGCCTGCGCGTCCAGAGCCTGTGCTCCGCAACGGGAGAGGCCACAACAGCGAGAGGCCCGCGTACCGCAAAAAAAAAAAAAAAAAAAACTGGCATGCCCAAAGGGATATCTGTGAAAGACAGGATCCGAGTTGAGTAGAGGAAAATTCTAATATGTGTTCTCAGTCTGCTCTGAGTCAGGAACAGACACCAGGTTCAACATCTGGCTTTAGCGGCTGTCAAGGTGGGAAAGTTACTTAAGCCCTCTGTGCCTTAGTTCCCTCACCTGTAAAATGGGGATTAAAAACAGTACCCCTCGGGCTTCCCTGGTGGCGCAGTGGTTGAGAATCTGCCTGCCAATGCAGGGGGCACGGGTTCGAGCCCTGGTCTGGGAAGATCCCACATGCCACGGAGCAACTAGGCCCGTGAGCCACAACTACTGAGCCTGCGCGTCTGGAGCTTGTGCTCTGGAACAAGAGAGGCCGCAACAGTGAGAGGCCCGCGCACCACGATGAGGGGTGGCCCCTGCTCTCCGCAACTGGAGAAAGCCCTCACACAGAAACGAAGACCCAACACAGCCAAAAATAACTAAATTAAATAAATAAATAAATAAAATTTTAAAAAAAAAGCAGTACCCCTCTTCTAAGGCAGTTGTGAGTGAATGCAGGGAAAGCAGGGAGAACGTGGCAGGCCCATGGCAAATTCTGAGTGTTTGCTCGTATTTTCATTTCGTTACTGTTGCCCTTATTCTCTGAGACACTCTGCTTCCCTCCCTCTTTTGGATCAATGATTTTAAAACAAGACATTCATGTGGAAAACTAAGTGTTGATGTTTTCATTCATTTAGCAAATATTTAAATACCAACTGTATGCCAGGCAATGGTGAGTTTTATAATTTGGCTTGTTTATGAATGAACAGCTTAAAGTAGATAAATAATTCATAATGGTGAGTAAATCCATCTGAGGGAAAATCTAATTATTTTCATTCTGCAGAAGAAAAGATCTAATTATATCTTAGTGTCCTATTCATCATAAAAAGGGATATGAATAGGAAAATTCATATGTATTTAATGAGAAACTGTATGTTGTCTCTCATGTTTATTTTATTCATAAAATTATCCATGCTGTTTTATTTCCTTCTTTGAAAATATGAACCTTCTCTAGCTTTCTCTTTTTTAATTTAAGCCTTCACGTCATTTTACATTTTTTAAGAACAGTGGTTCTCAACCCTGGATGCACACTAGAATCATTTAGAAAGCTTGAAAAAAATTATGTCCTACCTCAAATTGATTAAATCAGAGTTTCTGAGACTTGGGCACCCTAATTTTTGAAATGTGCTCAGGTGTTTCTGATGGGCCCAGGATTGAGAGTCACTAATGTAGTATTTGTGACTCCTCTTATATTTTATAGCTGGGATTGTATATGCCCAGAATATCTGTGAAAGGATTCACAGGATCCGGTCAATAGTGAAAGTCTCCTCTTGAGGAACTGGGAACTAAGGAGGGGAGAAAGACTTTACCCCCCTTCGTATCCTTAGAAGTGTTTCCCAAATGTATGTTTAATTTCATCAAAATAGTAATAATTGGGGCTTCCCTGGTAGTGCAGTGGTTGAGAGTCTGCCTGCCAATGCAGGGGACACGGGTTCGTGCCCCGGTCCGGGAAGATCCCACATGCCGTGGAGCGGCTGGGCCCGTGAGCCATGGCCGCTGAGCCTGCGCGTCCGGAGCCTGTGCTCCGCGGCGGGAGAGGCCACAACAGTGAGAGGCCCGCGTACCGAAAAAAAAAAAAAAAAAAAGTAATGATTGATGTAAAACATCCCCCACCAAAGAAAAAGTGTACAGTGAATTAGCTTTGAAAGACAGTTGAGACTCAATGTGAGTCACCTTTGCATTGGCGGGGGTGGGGTAGGGGTGGGGGATTGAACCAAATTGTATGTAAGGTTTCCCAGCTGCAGGAGTCCTCAATTATGATATGTTTCTAACATTTCCCTAAATGTGAAGACTTGTGGTCATCGGATTCTGGAGTCTTCTGCTGGGCATAAGTGAGAGAAGGGGAGATGTCCTAAGTGGTTTCAGGAAATCAGTTGACAGTACTTATTTGTGAAAAGGGGAATGGACTGTCAGCCTCTCAAAACCCATCCCTGAGGGCCGTTTCAAGGAAATATTGACGGTGGTCAGCTTAGTTTGTGAACCTTTCTTAATATATTCACAGGCATGTGAAATTTCACCATCACAACTATCAGAAAAAAGTATGAGAGCGATTTGGGTATTTGCATGATTCAAGTGATCAGTTGTGAAATAAGATTCCATGAAACCAGCAATTACAAAATCCAGCACCATCCCTTCAAACAAAGATACTGCCCCCCTTTCACAGAGAGCCCCAGTGACTTGCTCCAGATCATACAACTGTTCTTTTCTGTTAAGGTCTGTCACAACATCAAGCACTCCCGTAAGCTAAGCATTTCTTTGGTTGCTTTGTTTTTGTAATTAGTACGAGTTTGATTCTAGAACCTTTTTGCACTTGGAGTCACAGCTTTGAGGGGAGTTCAATTTTTATTTATTTTTTGGTCCTTAAAGAACATAATCACTGATGAAAAGTAAAATTTATTAATCAGAGTAGTTATTTATACCTCACTTGTTTCCAGAAGTGATTTAAAGAAGGCTCACAGGGCTTCCCTGGTGGCACAGTGGTTAAGAATCCGCCTGCCAATGCAGGGGACACGGGTTCGATCCCTGGCCTGGGAGGGTCCCACATTCCGCAGAGCAACTAAGCCCGTGTGCCACAACTACTGAGCCTGAGCTCTAGAACCCACAAGCCACAACTACTGAGCCCACGTGCCACAACTGCTGAAGCCTGTGCGCCTAGAGCCCGTGGTCCGCAACAAAAGAAGCCACCGCAATGAGAAGCCAGCGCACCGCAACAAAGACCCAGCACAGCCATAAATAAATAAATAAATTTATGAAAAATAAAATAAAGAAGGCTCACAATCTACTACACTAAGTTTAATAAAATAAAAGAAATTGAAAGCAAGGAAAGGAGAAGAAAGTGAGTTATTGTGAACGTACAATACATTTGGCTTTGGAGTTGTATCCATCCCAGGCAGAAATGAGCTATGTAGTTCTTACCAAAAAGGAAATGAGTGGGATCTCTGGAAAGACAAAGATTTTCCAGGCATCAGAGTCTAAATATTTCTCCCGTGGAATACTGTATAAAGACATTGAGTAGGAAGGTGGACAGTAACTTTGATAGGTGTTTTATTAACAGTTGCATATGTAATTTTCATGAGAATATTTCTCACAAAGACCTTCAGTAAATAATCACAGCCTACCTTTAGCATGTAGCTTGATTCTATAAAGGACAAAGGTAGTAGGTGCCTGGAGTGCTCCCCTGAAAAAAGAAAAAGAGGCATAGTCAGTTAGCTCTACCTGAGGGGGCATTTGGAGACCCATGCCATTTATTGGCTGTCCTTTGGTTAAGGTAATGTCCAGCTACATGATTTTGTGGCAGTCTTACTTGATTCAAGGATCTGAGTAAATAGCATGGCCTAAACCAGGAGTCCCCAGACATGGCTAACCTTCAGGAACAGGTGGGGAGTTACTCTGAAAACATGGGTTCCCCACTCTTGGAGGTCTGAACAGATGGTCTAGGGCAGGACCTGAGAAATCTCAGTTCTTCCCAGGTGATTCTGAGAATCACATGGGTTTGATACCACAACTTTAGACTGCCTTCCCAAATATCTCTTGTCTTAGCTGACTTTTCAGTAGAACCTATAGGGCTGGCCTTAAATACACTCAGATTATATGGACTATCTCTAGGCCAAGTGGGATTTTTCCCTAGATGGGGACTTTGGCGCTGTTCCAAAACTCACAAATGTTCATTTGACATCCTGGGTACTATAGAGCCAAGTTCATTCAGTTATGATAATCCCATGAGAATTTTAACCTTGTTAAATTGGTTTCTCATTTAATTCTGTATGTGTTCCATACTTGTAAAATTCTGGTTCTGCTAACACTGCCAACCAGGTTGAATCCTCGTTCTTTTTTCTGTGGGTATTTGTCCTTGGGAAGATGGATCTCATTACAAGGTCTCTGACTGAATAATCTAGGAGGGTCCTTTGAAAAATAGAAAATTTCACTTTAATGAACACAGATTGCCCATTTCTGAGCTGGGCATGGTGTATGCGGGGCATTCTGTGTGCATTGTCTCACTAGGTGTACAGAGATGTATGTTACAGACACTGGAAAGTAAGCATGAGTTAAACATTTATTCATTTCAGGGCCATTTTTTTTTTCTAACACCTGCCTTGTTTTTCAACTTTTTTTCTTCCAAAGTTCTGGGGATTTTTTTCCTAAAGTTCTTGTTTTAACTAATTTTTAAACTAGAAATTTAATCAGGAAAATTTTGATGATTTGGAATCCTAAACTGCATTTTTTTCCTTCATTTTACTTGAGGAGAAGGAAGTAAATAAGAAAGTAAACTCATATAAAAGATTTTTTAAAAAAATTACTCAGTTACAACCCGGTCCAGTTTAAGCTATGAAGAGAAAATTGTTCTTCACAATGGTTAACCTTCATTAAAGAGAAATTCCTTACATTTAGCACATCATATAACACACAGGCAGTAGACTGTCGATAAGCTCGGATCTCTGGGATCTTCTCTCCCCAGCCATGTGACCTGGGTACGTGTGCTTCTCTAGGCCTCACTTTCTTTCTTTCAAAGTGGAGAAAATACTAGCCCTGGCTGTCCTAACAGTTCGCAAGGATCAGAAAAAGAATATAAAAATGCCATGAAAACTATGAAATGCGATCCATTTAGTTGAAACTCTCAGAATACCCTTTTCTCTAAGTGTCGGGTTTGTTGGCGATTGTATGGAACCAGGATTGCACTGTTCTCACCTTGTCCGGAGTCCCATGCTCGGTGTCTGTGTGCCTTTCATCACGCTCCGTCATGCCCATGCATCTCTTTCCTGGTGCTTCCACATGTGTAAGGCTTCCTGAACTTCAGTAAAAGGCAGCTGAATGGCATCTGAACTTGGAAATAATTCCCAACCTTACATTTTTTTTTTTTTTTCCAACCTTACATTTTAATGAGACCCAATATATTGGTCAGTTTTAGAACAGTTTTTTTTTTTAATGCTGGATACAATTTTTTTAAATAAATTTATTTATTTTTGGCTGCATTGGGTCTTTGTTGCTGCGCGCGGGCCTTCTCTAGTAGCGGCGAGCGGGGGCTACTCTTCGTTGCGGTGCACGGGCTTCTCATTGCGGTGGCTTCTCTTGTTGCAGAACTCGGGCTCTTGACGTGCGAGCTTCAGTAGTTGTGGCTCGTGGGCTCTAGAGCGCAGGCTCAGTAGTTGTGGTGCACGGGCTCAGTTGCTCCACGGCATGTGGGATCTTCCCGGACCAGGGCTCGAACCCATGTCCCCTGCATTGGCAGGTGGATTCTTAACCACTGCACCACCAGGGAAGCCCTTAGAACAGTTTGGTTTTTTTTTGTTGTTTTTTTTTTTGCGGTACGTGGGCCTCTCACTGTCGTGGCCTCTCCCATTGCGGAGCACAGGCTCCGGACGCGCAGGCTCAGTGGCCACGGCTCACGGGCCCAGCCGCTCCGCGGCATGTGGGATCTTCCCGGACCAGGGCACGAACCCGTGTCCCCTGCATCGGCAGGCGGACTCTCAACCACTGTGCCACCAGGGAAGCCCTAGAACAGTTTTAAGTGTTGAAATTTAAAGTCTGAATGGGGTTTATCATCTTACAGTTCAGTTGAAACAGCTAAGTTGCTTGAGTATCTCACAGTTTAAAGCAAGCCTTTTATGTGTAATTTCTCACCATTGGAATGCTGAAGTTTTTCCTTCATACGCAGGTGTTCACGTAAACACAATTTCCCGGCATCAAGTCCCACCCTTCTTATTAAAAGCATGTTTACGACATTTGGGATGGAGCAGTGCAGAAGGGACGACTATGACCCCGACGCAAGTCTGGAGTACAGCGAAGAGGAAACCTACCAGCAGTTCCTGGACTTCTATGACGACGTGCTCCCCGAGTTCAAGAACGTGGGGAAAGTGATACAGTTCAAGGTGGGCACATGCAGTGCGCGTGGAGGACGGGACTGGTTCGCCTCCTTCTGAAGCACCAGATGGCATGGGAAAGCGAGGGCACAGGCTCTCTGCCTGGGTGGGACGTGCGCTATGGTGGAGGGCCTGGCGCCATGTTGGAAGGAAATGTTAATTCTTTCTCTCTCTCTCTCCATCCACCTCATTGCCAGTACGGTTGAGGTACTACTTGAAATCTTAAACAGGTACTAGCATGACATTTCCTGGGTTCTGAGGTTTTGATGGGAAAAGATATTTCATCCATTCAGTACCTTTATGGTCCCATTCTTTTGCAGCCTGTGAATTCTCTGCATAAGGTCCTCTGCAAATAGGTATCCAAGCGTTCGCTTAGGGGCTGCATATGATGCGGAATGCCCTCCCTCCCGTGGTCGGTCTCCCCTAGAGCCGAGGAGAGCAGAGTGTGACAATCGTCTACTTACTCCACCTACCGAGGTGGTTGATTTGTTGTTACTGTATTGTGTTGATGGTGCCTGCCTGCAGCTTCCACCCAAGGTGCATGTTCTTTCTTTTGGAGCTCCCCAAGAACATAAACCTTGATTCCTTTTCCTTTTTTATTTTTACTTTGTTTTTATTCACTGAATACTCTCAATACTGAAAATAGTGTTCCCAGAGTCATGGTTTGTGATGCAGCATAGGGGGTAAAAGAAGTGTTCAGATTACAGAGTTATTTTAAAACATTCCTTAAAGCAAGCATGAAGTCAGGTGTAATGGCTGCTGCTCCTGGGCCCAGTGGTCAAATCCTAGCACAGTGAAGTCTCCTGCTGTCTGCAATTTGATCAGATCCGAACCTGAATGATTTTGTTATGTTAGGATGGGGGAAATGGCCCATAATTTGGAAAGAGATAGGAATAAAGCTGTGAATTTTTTCTGCTAGTTGGAAATGACAGTGGAAATTTGGAACAGCTAAGAAACAGAGCAACTGCGGCCCTCGTGAAATTCAAGGCTATCCTTCTTACTACTGATTTCAAGATTTTAAAAAATTCTTTCAAAATTTCTCTTTCCCCTTTACCTTTTCTTTCTGTTGCATGCACTTTCCCGTCTTCACAGTACTTCTAAGTGCCTGGCCACACACGACTCGGTGCCACGTGAGAAGCACCGCTGAGGAGCTGGTGTGCTGACTAGCCGTGGGCTCTTTGCCTCTTTGTGCCTTTTCCTCATCCCTGAAGGGCGAGGACTGGACTACATCAGTGTTTTCCCGCATGGGGTCCCTACATCATACCGCTTCTGGGAAGTTAGTGCTGGAGCTTTCAACACCTCAGGCTGCTTAATGGAAATCACCCCCATTATCTGCAACAGGCCGTACCTACTAACCGTGGAGTTTTTTTTTTCTTTTGTTGAGAATTCTGTCAGCCAGGCTCATGCTAATCACGTTGGCAGTTATAAATGGAAAGCTGTTTAATAAACTTTTAGTAGAAAAATTTCCAAAACATCAAATTCATCATGGAAAATTAATAACGGGTCTTTGGAAACCACTGGCTTAAATGATCTCTAAGGGCCCTGGTGCGGCTCGCGTGGCCTCCTGGGGCCTTTCAGTCTTCCTTCTCTCTCTCTCTCTCTTTTTTTTTTTTTTTAAAGATTTCGAGAAGCATGTGGGATCTTAGCTCCCCGACTCCCTGACTAGGGATCAAACCCGCACCCCCTGCATTGGAAGGCGGAAGGTGAAGTCTTAACCACTGGCCCACCAGGAAAGTCCCCAGTCTTCCTTTTTTTTCTTTTTTTTAAATAAATTTATCTATTTATTTATTTTATTTTTGGCTGCACTGGCCTTTGTTGCTGCATACAGGCTTTCTCTAGTTGCAGTGAGCGGGGGCTACTCTTCGTTGCGGCGCGTGGGCTTCTGTTGCAGTGCCTTCTCTTGTTGTGGAGCACGGGCTCTAGGTGCGCGGGCTCAGTAGTTGTGGCTCATGGGCTCTAGAGCTCAGGCTCAGTAGTTGTGGCGCATGGGCTTAGTTGCTCCACGGCATGTGGGGTCTTCCTGGACCAGGGCTCGAACCCGTGTCCCCTGCCTTGGCAGGCGGATTCTTAACCACTGCGCCACTAGGTAAACCCCCCCAGTCTTTCGTCTAAGGATGGTGTCAGTCAGTAGTGTCAGTCAGTACGCATCCTGCCTCTCTTGGGATGCTCTAATAAAAATACTCTGCAACTAAGTTGTAAAATTATATCGATAGATTCATTTTGAAAAGAAATGCTAAACATTAGTATGAGTATTTGAGGACTTTTTTTTTTTTTTTTGCGGTACGCGGGCCTCTCACTGTTGTGGCTTCTCCCGTTGCAGAGCACAGGCTCCGACGCGCAGGCTCAGCGGCCATGGCTCACAGGCCCAGCCGCTCCACGGCATGTGGGATCTTCCCGGACCGGGGCACGAGCCCGTGTCCCCTGCATCGGCAGGCGGACTCTCAACCACTGCGCCACCAGGGAAGCCCTAAGGACCTTTTTATACCGTTATGTAAAACGAAATCAGATTTGTCATTTTTTAAGACAAATGGTCAATGTTCACCCTCACAAGTAATGGGAACAGTGCATATTAAAATGAGATGTTATTCATACCCATCGGGAAAAAAATTATGAATTCTAATATCAAGCATGGGCGACGTTGTGTAAATTAGTAAAACCACTTTAGAGAGCAGTTTGTCAGTACCTAGTGAGGTTGAAAGTACATGGAACCTACAAATCAGCATACTACTTACGGTCATGCACACTAGACAAAGTCCTACCGCCCAGAGAGGCGTTCAGGCATGCTGACTGCATCACTGTTTGTTGATGAAAAATTGGAAGCACCTTGGATATGCATCATTAGAGGAGTGGATAAATATATTTGATAATTTGATATAGCCAGTATTTAGTAGTTTAAAATGAGTCATTAAGTTTACATGATTACATCTTGAAAAAAGGATGTGAAATAAATATTATTTATATAAAATTTTAAAATGTACAAAGCCATACTGTATATTGTTTATCAATATATATACGTGCTTCTTAGCATATATGTACATAAATATGTGTATACCCATACGTACATAACAGACACACACTTCTTTGTATGTCTGTACATAATATATGTATATATTTTATGGCACACATATGATATATGTGTATATGCCTGTCTGTGTATATGTATGGCTGTGGGTATTGTGTCTGTGTAGATAGGGGTGTGTGTGTGTGTGTGTTTGGAATGTGAAGGTTATACCCAACCTCAGGATAGTGTTCCACCTATGTGATGGAGGAGGGAGAAGAATAGGATGAAAGGGCTTCAACTGGGTCTTTCACGTTTTATGTATTTAAACATTCTCAGTCAAAAATGGAAAATGTTAGTGTTAAATCTGGGTGGTGTATATAGGGGCTGATTTCTAGTCTCTGTATTTTTTTTCTTTTTTTAAAATAGTCTCTGTATTTTTATGCATGTGTGAAGCATTTCATATCTTTGGACAAAAAAGAATCAGGATCAACAGGGATCAGGTAATTGGGGCCTGCAACACTACCGTCTGCTGAAGTATGCCTTAAATAGACGTAAGAGTGGGGTAGTATCTTAATTTTGGAATCTTTGATTGATAACAACTTTTGGTAATGTTGGCCTGGACAAAAAATGCGTTTGATGACTGGAGGGCTTCTTTTCCTTAGGTTTTTGCCTTTTTTGTTTGTTTTCTAATGATGGAATTCTTCATTGCTCCTTAGGTCAGCTGCAACTTGGAACCTCATCTGAGGGGCAATGTGTATGTTCAATATCAATCGTAAGTATTCTAAACATAAACATCTTCACATTTGTCACAATATAGTGTTGTGATTACATTGACATCTGGGATTTTTCCACTGAATATATACCTTTCATATGCATGGTATTTTTAAAAATGTAAATATTAAGAGCTGACCTAGAAATATGGAAAGGATTAGAAAACTATATATTTGTATTTCATTTTTCGTATACTTAGAGAGTTTTTAATTTTTTGCATTATAGTTAATTTTTTACTTATATAATTTTAAAATTAAAACACAAACTGAAAAGGGATAACTAGAATAGAGAACCCCAAATAAAAGCCCCAAATAATTTCAGTGTGCATTTGGCCCGCTAAGAGAGCAAGCAGTTAGTGTGTTGTTTCTGCTCGTTTTGCTGTTTGCCTGTGCTGCCATGGCTAATGGGATAAATTAACCATTGTATTGAATAATAGGAAGGACAGCGATCTGAGCTGAGAAGGAACAGGCAGTGACAATGGAAAACACTTCTGCATTTTTAATGGTCCAATCTTTTGGTTTAAGAAGCTTTGACTCAAGTAGATTTCCTTGCATCAAAACCTCTGGGAGGGTTAGTAAAAAAAA
The DNA here is from genome assembly GCF_003676395.1 of Aethalodelphis obliquidens. Taxonomy (NCBI): domain Eukaryota; kingdom Metazoa; phylum Chordata; class Mammalia; order Artiodactyla; family Delphinidae; genus Aethalodelphis; species Aethalodelphis obliquidens. The sequence continues at coordinate 2,194,768 of NW_020838038.1, read as the reverse complement.
CTAAAAAACAAAACGGTTCCTGAATAAAGTGAGCTTCAGGACCTTGAATGCTGTAATAAGGACTCCCTAGGTAGCACAAAGGCAGTGAACTAGGTGATCCTACGGTAAACAAATACAAGGGTTAATTAACAGTAGGGTTAATCTGCATATTAGAAAGTTACTCTAAAGTGCATCCTTTAATTTGTGGTTTCAAGGGAAGAAGAATGCCAAGCAGCCTTTTCTCTGTTTAATGGACGGTGGTACGCGGGAAGACAGCTTCAGTGCGAATTCTGCCCAGTGACCCGATGGAAAATGGCAATTTGTGGTAAAATACAACGTGACTTTTTTCCCCACTGTTCCACTGTCATATAAAGAATAGTTTTAGGGAAAAAACCAACCTTTTAAAGGTGTGAAGCATAGCTTTTGCCTCACCTGGTAGATGAGCAGAGATCATTATGTAAAGTACATCACAGTTTAGACCTGTAACCGACCTTGTGGGTCACTTTATGGATGAGGTGACTGGGGTCACAATGTATAGGTGACAGAGTCGGTGCTCGAAGTCCTGGGCTCTGCAGGAAGCCTGAGAAGTTGTGTCTATCAGGGACGCCGTCTCCTGATTGCAGTCTCAGAAGTGTTTTCTATTCATTGGCTCCTCACTTGAGCTGGGTTTTTTCCCATCTTTATCCCTAATGAACCTTCTGTCATCTTTGCCACCTAAAACATTACCTATGACACTTCGTGCCTTATTGAAATACAAGCTTTTGTGTCATAAAGATTGATTATAGCTGTAGAACCTGGTCAGGGCACATTCAGTCAGGCTGACTCATCAGACAGTGGCTGCCAAGTCAGGAAATGAGTCAGTCCTTTGAGTAGCTGGCAATTTTGAAGGGCTCATTCTGTTTTGATTTCTATCAGATGGGCTTCGCCGAACCATTTCTTGTTGAAGTGCTCCGGGAGCTACGAGAGGAGCTGCCCATGCCTTACGGGACCACTTCCCTTACCCTTTGCGTTGCTTTGCTTTATACTCGCCTGCTTAAAACCTCTTGTTTCAAAATCTATAATTTATAAAGTCTGAATCTTTGGCAACCCGGTCTTAATGGATGCTCTCACTTAAAAACCATTTATCTGAAGGGAGAAAAAAAAGGAATTTCGAATTCCTTGCTTTGGCAAACCAGAAGAACCATTATGCCTGATTTAAAGACGGGTGCTGAAAGAGATGGGTCTGTTTTCTCCATTTCAGTGAGGTGCTTCTGAGTGTGACTTTGACTCCCCCAAAGCAGGAAACTATTTATTTCACTTGTTATTTTTTAAATAACAGCTTTATTTTTTCCTAGTAACTAATGAGCATTTTGTCGTGTCCTTATTATTGGATTATTGGCCACTGTATATCATCTTTGGACAGATGTCTGTTCAGATGCTTTGCCCATTTTTCATTAGGTTATATGTCTTATTGAGTTGTAAGAGTTCTTGATATATTCTACAGACAGGTCCCTTATCGCAGATATGATTTGCAACTATTTTCTCCCATCATGTGGGTTGTCTTTTCACGCTGATGTTGTCCTCTGAAGCACAAAAATTTTTAATTTTGAGGAAGTCCAATTTTTCTATTTTTTTTCTTTTTTTGCTTGTGCTTTTGGTGTCATATCTAAGAATCCATTGCTTAGCCCGTGTCACGAAGATTTACTTGTATGTTTTCCTCAAAGAGTTTTATAGTTTCATAGCTCACGTTTAGGACTCTGATCCATTTTGACTGACTTTTTGTATATAGTGTGTGGTATGGAGGTATTTCACTTTTAACTCTTTTACATATTTAGGGAATTCACCGCTTTTAAAAAAGTTTGAAAATCCCCAAAAGATCTCTAAATTGTTCAAGTAGATTTCACCTTTGACAAAAATCTTCCATGTTAAAAGCACCTGGTAAATTTAAAGCATTAGGCCAGTGTTTATCATCTTCTTGAAGTATAAGAAAATACAGGATCTTCTACTTACGATAGGCTCTTTCTTTTGGTCAGTGGTTTGGTCCTCCCACCACCGTGCCCTCAAAGCATGTTGCCAGGGGGACTCCCAGGGCTGGTTCTTCACTGTTAATTAGGGATCTACATTGTCAGCAGGATGGTAAAAGCCTAGAAAAAATAATGTGGTCGCCATTGGTTCGGTTGCACTCCACACCATAATCCAGTAGGGGAACAGGGCATTCTGGTTAATTAAAAGTTCTTATCTGTTACTTTTCACAGTGCCCTTTGTTAGAGCATTGAATATTTTTGAAATTCGGGGAGCCAAACTATGACATCAATGTACGTAAGGAGAAAATAGTCCTATCACAAGCGAACATCAGAAATGTACCTTCTGAAAAGGATGAAGTGCGAGCAGTAAATGCCGTTTCTTCACTGTGCCCCTCCAGGTTTATTTGAAATACAGCAGTGTCCAAGAGGGAAACACTGCAACTTTCTTCACGTGTTCAGAAATCCCAACAATGAATTTTGGGAAGCGAATCGAGACATGTACCTGTCTCCGGATCGGACTGGCTCCTGCTTCAGTAAGAACTCAGAGAGGAGAGAGCGGCCGGGCCGCCACGACGACTACTACAGTAGGCCGCGGAGGAGGAGGAGCCCCGGGCCGGCCCACTCCTACAAGAGGAACGGGATGGCCGAGAGGAGGAGGAGGAGGAGCCACGGGGGCAAGAAATCCCACAAGCACGCGTCCAAAAGCCGGGAGAGGCACAGTTCCCGAAGCAGAGGAAGAAAAAGGGGCCGCAGCCGTGGCCGGGGCAGCCGCAGCCGCCGCAGCCACAGCCGGAGCTCCTCCAGGTCCAGGAGCCGCGGCAGGAGGACGTCGGGGAGCCGAGACTGAACTCTGCATAGCCCCAAATCCAAATAAACTTACCATGTCCTTCAGTGATTGTACACCCTTTATTATGGCGGCTGCGTAGTTGGATAGAGGGCTCTCAGCTCACGTGGGTTAGCAAGTCTGGCAAAAGCCTATGTAGCCTGGAACCCTATTTTAAAATACTTCTATTCTCCGGTAATCTGTGTGCTTACTATAGAAAACCTAGAAAACATAAAATGTATACAACACAAAAATTATTTATACTCCTGACCCGTAAATATAACCGGTTGGGCTTTCCTGGTGGCGCAGTGGTTGAGAGCCCGCCTGCCGATGCAGGGGACGCGGGTTCGTGCCCCGGTCCGGGAAGATCCCACATGCCGTGGAGCGGCTGGGCCCGTAAGCCATGGCCGCTGAGCCTGCGCGTCGGAGCCTGTGCTCCGCAACGGGAGAGGCCACAGCAGTGAGAGGCCCGCGTACCGCAAAAAAAACAAAACAAAACATAAAACCAATTAACACTGGAGCATTGCTTTAAGTCTTTTTTTTCTCTTATGGGTGTACGGGTGTGTACACATTTTTTTTACACAAAGATAACATATATGTCTGCAGTTGAATATGCTTTTTTTCACACCAAACATTGTCCTATTTCATCAAGCCCTAGTGTTACTGTTATTTTCACTCGCTGCATAGTTTGGATCTAACAATTTAACAGTATCCCTATTGTTGGATTTTTAAGTTATTTTAAGTTTTGAACTATTAAAGAATCCTGTGCTATAAACAATCCTGTGGTGGATTTCCTTAAATACTTTCATACATTACTGGTCATTTCCCTAGGATAAATTACATCAAGAAATATGAATACAGAAGTCTTTCCAGATTGCCCTCCATAAAGACTACAAAACACTTTACCGTCAACAGTAAATTTTGCTGTTCCTGCACCAAATTACTGTAACCTTTGCCGGTTTGGTAAATTTTATGTGTTTATTCATCTCTGCACATATTGGCTAAGCCAAACACATTTTTCCGTATTTAATGGGTATTAAGTTTGGTTGTTTGCCCCAAATTATTAATAATTGTTAGATTTTTTACATGTTAATAGCCGAATAGCTTTTTTACTTTAAAATTCACTTTCTTAAAGTACTAAAGGGTGGAGTCAATTTTTTCCCCTCCCTCCTACCCCATAGTTTTCCATTAGGATGTTCGTCTCTTTTACAGTGTTACAGAGTTCGTTGCTACTGAATATGCCTGGTGTTAAAGCAATTCTGGTAAAAAAGAGTGGTCAGAGAAACTTGCTTGAAAAAAAAATTAGGGACTTCCCTGGTGGTCCAGTGCTTAGGACTCCACGCTCTCACTGCCAGGGGCCTAGGTTCGATCCCTGGTTGGAGAATTAAGATACCCTGCATGGCCAAAAAAATAAATAAAAAGCTTAAGACAAAATATCATTCTTAGGTTTCAGATCATAAAAAAGAAAAGATGCTCTCATACTTCCTTATAAGATTTTTATTTTCTTGGTAACCTCCTCTCCATTGATGTACTGGAGATCTCGAGTTTCCGAGTATGTGGCATTTGGCAACTTGAGATTTGGAAATAAGGACTTAAGGATTCACAAAATACTGAGTTTAACAGAAACAGGAAAAGAAATTTCTTCAGGATTGGGATTTCTGAGTGGTATCTGTGGAAAATGAAAGTTCTTTAATCTGTAGTCTAAAGGAAAGGAATTATGTGGTCCAGAATACATTTTACTTTAAAAATTGATATGTGGAAAAAATAAATTGATATGTGGGAATTCTCTGGTGGTCCATTGGTTAGGACTCAGTGCTTTCACTGCCGTGGGCCGGGGTTCAATCCCTGGTCGGGGAATTAAGATCCCACAGGCCATGTGGTGCGGCCAAAAAAAAGAAAAAGAAAATTTGATTTGTTCCAGAATTTAAATGCCTCTACCCTAAAAATGAGTGAAAAATTTCTGTAAGTATCTAATGGATTTACAAATGCTGAATAATTCTCACTAAATTCAAAATTTTTCAATCCTTTTCTAAATACAGCCAAGACATACACAATTAAATGTGGGCATTCAAAGCTGAATATTCATCTTAATAGCTCATGGAGGAAAAAACGAGATGAACACCAGCTTGTCCTCAAGGTAGAGATGTTGGTGACTTTTCCCTCAAGTGTTAATGGGTAGTATGAGAGGGATGGAAGGAAGTAGTTTTTAAACCACTGACTGGGTCATTATCCTGATAAATGTCCATCTTGAACTTAGACTTATTAATGCCTTTTTTAAACCTACAATTTGATTACTATTTATGATTCAAAAATTCCAACTCTACATTGCCAGCAGAAGGCCATATGCCTGTTTTCAGTGAAGAGATAGCTGCATGTTGGAGCCTCTTTAAATCTACACATATCCTTTTCTTTTAATTGCACACATCTATTTTTAGCAGACTAGCAAATTCGTTTGATGGTAGTTGTTTCCTTGATCTTAAATATCCTCATTTCATTGTTTTCCTATTTTTTCTAGAAATCAACGAGTATACTTAAAAAAAATCCACAATTTTGTATGTAACATTTCCTATCTGTAGTTAATAGGCAGTCCCTTAACTATCATGATAACCAAAATTTTGATTTGCTACTCATACTAGGCAGTACTTGGCACATACCCGTCCATTTCAGCAAGTGTGCTCGCACCTCCGGTTAGTGTGTGTGTGTGTGTGTGGACTCCAGTTGATTTGGAATACCTCTGATTACCTGGAGTGATCTGAGTTGCTCATTCAGAAAGAGAAAGTCAACTGCATCAAGGTTTTAAAAGCAGTATTTATTGATTGAAAATAAATGTGTAGATAAGCTCTCAGTAGCATGGACTCCACATTATTTTTTAATGAGCTTGAAGTACATGAAGACTCCTTAAGTCTTCCGCCATTTATCTTGTGTGTGCTTTTAACCACCACCACATTCAAATGTGGGTGAATTTTCAACATTTTACTCAAAAAATTTTTTCTTTAAATTCTTCCTTCAGCAGCTCTTCATAATTTGACAAACTTTTGGAAAGAGACAGATAAAAACACACGACAGTGGTGTACATTGAACATTTATTACAACTAATTGGCGATGTGATAAGACGTGCTCACGTGGCCTGAATACTGGTCACAATCACAACAAAGCTTAATCCAGCCCAGCAGATACAAATGAAAGTGTAAACTGTGAAGACATGTTTACATACATAGAAGTATGTATAAAAGTGACATTGAAACAACTGTATATCCTTAAAAAATATAGAGCCCACTAGTGCCATTTTACCTCATTCAACTCACACTTTCATATGAGAGGTGGTATCTGTTTTTATATTTATGACTTCCAATAACTAGGCAGTGCCATAGAAGGGAAGGAAGCTGCCCTAAAGTTTGCTGCACTTCTAAGTGGAGGGAAGCAATAGGGGAGTAAAATAAATTTGGCTGTAACAAGCACCCTGGAAGGAATATTCCTGCGTTAAACAATGACTTATGCAACACTTTGTGAAGGGAGTAAAACATTTTCTGTAACATACTGTTATTAAGAATCCCTGGTAAGTCAACATTTCCATTTTATTTTGGGGGCATCAAAAAGAATACAACTAAGTGACTAAATGATTATGACAACAAGAAACTTATCTCAGGAGTCAAATGTTCCTTGGCCTTAAAAATAACGTGCTTACTATTATGAAACAGCTGATCTCTGTTCCTCGTCCCAGGTCTGGAATGCCTAAGAAATAATTTTTAGTGTAAAACAGCATCATTCCATTAGTCTTTTGTGTATTCCCTTTGTTTTAAGGTGTTTAGTTTCTAATAAGGGTCTTTGGTATACATTTGTTTTTTTTCTAAAGTTTCAACATAGAGTGAAATTTTTATTCATTTGATATGTGACATGTCAATTCCCTTTATTCGCATATATAATAAAATGAACTAGTCTTTGGCTTCATAAAACCAGGTTTCATATAATTTAACTTTTTTGCCAAAGACAGTAATTAATAAATGTATATTGCCTGACTGTGTCATATTCATAGATACGCATAATCAAGGTAATGATAATAATCTATTCAAGAGAAACAGACCTATAAACTTTAAAATAGCCAGAAAAAGTACCTTTCTTTTCCTGCATTCATTCTAATTCATATTTAAGTCCCTTGTTATCACTTGATTAACCAAAGTTCCCTTTAAAAAAAGATTGTGAAAAAAAAAAAAAAAAGATTGTGTAGGCCTGAATGAAGCAGCTTAGCAGAACAGTAATACTGACAAGACGTCATCTTACACCATTAGCTAACACGGACATGAAGGCAGTGACCATCTACAGTGTGTGAAATGCCACAGGAAGTCATCAACAGGGGAGGAGAGTTATGTCAGTCCAATTTCTTCAAGAACGCTACGTGGGGTTTCAGCTTCCTGTGGAGGGAAAATGTGAGACTCTGGTAAGCAGATCCGGGGAGGCTTGAGAATGTGAAATTGACACGGAAGGGCGTGCAAGTTTCAGAGAACGCTGAACGCAAGCAGTTCAGCAGTATGGGCACTTCTATGGAGAGCCAGTGCTTATTTAGCGACTTTTGCCCCAAACATCAGAGACCACAGGAGGATATTTTCAGCATGCATTAAATACCTACTGACTACCTACCAATTGTGCTGGGCTCCATTGCTGTAACACAAAAAGCAGTCAAGCCCACTGCAAACGCAGTGCAAACCCACAGCTACCCGACATTTCTACAGGAAAGGTAAGTTACCTTAGTGTTAAAATTCAAAACCTCCCCTAAATAAAGACCAGGGAACCCCCGCTGAGTTCTCCCCATTCTTCACATATTTTGTTTTCCCTGCTCTTTTTTCAAGTCATATGTATTTATTCTTCTCTGAGTTTTTACTCAGTTTTGGACTTAAATGTCCCCAGCAGCAAGGCTGCAGAAACTCACCTTCCCAGACCTCCCCAGAGCAACCAATGGTTTCAGTGGAAGTAACATACAGAAAGAGTGCTCTGGGATCTGGGACAAAAGTGCCTTTTGTTCTATGGAACAACCAATACTCATTTTTAAATGTCAAAAGAAGACTAAACAAAGTAGGCATACTAGAAAAAAATTAAAAGTTTTTCCCAAGTGTCTAATTTTGCACGGCACAAAATAAAAAAGGATCAAGTAGGTCAAATTTCAGGTATTACTAACAACAAGTTTGTAATTAAAAGGCATACTAGATTTTAACAGAGGAAAACAATTTTTGTACCCAAATAACTTACTTTTGCATCCTAATTGTGGTACAGCACAAAACAAGGAAAAGAAAAATTAATTAAACCATAAATCCATACATTAGATTTAATTGTATGTAAAGCACTACATGAAATTATCTTAAGTTAATTATTTAAACTCTTTGGTCTGTTTCCTTATTCCTTATACTATGAAAACAAGGATCATAGTACTTACCTTCATATGTAGAGATTAAGGGAGATAAGGCTTAGTGCCTGATTCACAGAAAGTGCTCAAAAAATGTTAGCTGATACATTACTCAACTGAAATCTAAATGAAGGTATTTAGCCTTACTATAAACCAGCTCTCTATATAAAGTTCATATGATGACCTTTTAGTATGTTTGTGTATTAATGAAAAATGGGTAAAAGTCAGCTTTGGTGAAAAAAGGCTATTTTTTATGAAGTATTCTTGCCCCCCTCCCCACCTCCAAATTGAACCTCAACCTAACCAGGCTACAGACCTAAATATACATGGAGGATAAGAAAACAAGTTAAACATCACCATTATAATCTGCCAGATACAGAATGGAGGAAATTCTACAGCATAGGGGACTCAGTTTAACAAAAATAGGCAAAGGCGGGTAAAAGCAGAGGAGTTGTTAAAGATTAAGAGAGACTTAAAGAGACCAGATAAAGTGTGAGCCTTGTTTGGAATCTGGCTCTTACAAACCGATTATAAAAATGCATTTTTCAGACAATTAGGAAAAAAAACCCAACCAGGAATAAGACAGGAATTACTATTAATTTTGGGGGGTGTGGTACTCATCTCTTAGGGATACATACTTAAGTAGTAAAGATGAAATGGTAGGATGTCTAGGGCTTGCTGTAAAATAGGCAAAAAAGGTGGGGTGGAAAAAAAAGGCAGGGTGGGGTGGTGATTTATGAAACTAGCATTGAGTTGATGGTTGTTGGAGCTGAGTGATGCGTACATGACAGTTCCTTATACTATTCTATTTGTATGTCTCAGAGTTTTCATGATATAGCTTTAAAAGAAAGTTTAATGGAAGTGATGCAACACTCCCAAGAATGATGTAAGCCAATCTCTTTCATTTATAATAATGTTTAGCCTTAAACATTAAATACACTGCAAGACTGACATCTGAATCACATACGTATTAAATAAAGGGGACAATTTAAAAAGAATCATTTCCATTTAATGTTAAATAATTTTTAAAACATCATATAACCTTTAATGTATTTATTAAAGGGTGCCTACATTGAATTCTATAGTTAACATTCTTAGCTTATCCATGTAAAAATGTCCCCCTATCCTATTCCCTGGAGCTGGTCAGACTTCCCCTATGTGTTCACTGCTTGCAATCTTATACAGCATTTCTTGAAGAGAACCACGTTACTTCTCAAATATGCATTATTTAAAGTATCTGTCCTTTCTGAAAGGCCTAACTTCAAAGAATCATTTACACATTTTCTTCCTTTGAGACTTATACAAAGAGTACGTTAGAGTTTTTTAATCAGTTGTATTTATAATATAAAATTAATTTTCACATGTTCACACTGAAATTGTAGCTCAAAATTACCTAGAAAAACTATTATCTGAATTAGTAATATCCATAGAAACAGAAAGTAGAAAGGTGGTTGGTTACCAAGGGCTGAGGGGAGGGGAAGTGGGGAATAGTTGTCTATAATGGGTAGAGTTTCAGTTTTGCAAGATAAAAAACTTCTGGAGATCTGTTGCACAACAATGTGAACATACTGAACACTGCTGAACTGTACACTTAAAAATGGTTAAACTAGTAAATTTTGTTATTTTTAAAAGACAATTAAAAAAAATTACCTGGAAAAATTAAAATATGAAATATATTATTTATCAAAAGGATGGAGAAGAAAAAAGTCATTCACATGAGACAAAGTACATGCAATACTTTTATTTTAGACATGCAAGGAAAGGTATTTCAGAATCTACTAGTTTAAAGCAAGCAGCTGTATACAAATAACAAAAGAAGCAACATCTTGTTACAGCTGGGCACACAGCATCCAAAGCAAACAGGCATGAGACAATGCATATTTATGCAGCATTAAAACCACATGAATGACATGTTGCAGGGCTGGGGGAGGGATAGAGGAAAAAAATGGAAACGAAAAGACCAATGTTTCCCAATGCTATCAATGTATATAATGCTAAATTTCTCATTTGACCGCCCACCCAGGTTGCTTCAAATGTCATGTGGTACAGTGAGAATGGTAAGAATGGAAACAACTGATCTGCATACCTGCCTTATACACATTTTCACAGGTCTTCTTTCAATGGTAAATCAGTTTGAGCATCTTTTGAATGTATTGTTTAATGATAGGTTACTTAACTCGGGCTTTAAACTCTCTAGACATAAACAATGAATTATTTGGTAATTTCCCCTTTATAATAATATATGTTGCATGTTTTATTAAAAATATACACAAAAATTATCAATATTAAAGGTTTTCATATTCAGAAATATAAAACCATATTTAACAAATCATTAAGTAAATGCAGACAATTATAAAACCATAACTAGTAAAATATTAGTATTTAAGCAATATTAGAATCTTAACTATATAAAATAAAGCAGGTATTAATACTTTGAAAGGATTACTTACTATTGAACAACAGATATTGCAGAAGAGACTTTTCTGATATAGCTTTCTAATAGTTCTTAAAGGGACTGTTTGATACCGTATAGCACAAATGTGATTCAATAAATGTGGCATAAATTTCTTAGAAACTGAATGTTTTACCTTAAATATTATATAAGAGTAGATTTTACTTTCTTGTATTATTTCCAAATACACTTTTATGTGATACATTAGAAAACGTTTGCTCATATAGACTATAATATAATCACCCTAAATATAGCTCCCCCCGCCCCCCACCAACATTTGAAGATGAAACCACACTATATTATGCATTGCTTATTCTGCCCTAGCATTTCAGCTATATTTTCTTTGGTAAACATTTTAACAATTGCTAGGTATTCCTCTTACACGATTAATCACAGATGGTTCATAAATGATGACACGTATGTGTTTAAGATGAAGCATTACTCAAAATGGTCATAGGTCATATTTTTTCAAGAATTAAACCAGCTGCAAGCAGGAAAAGCTATATCAAGATCACATATCGAATGAAAATAAAACAGAAAAGAGGATGAAAACAGGAAAATTATTACAATTATAAAGGTAATGGTTCTGAAATGTTCTATTATTATTATACAAGATAATCAGTCACCAAGCTGAGGGTATTTTCTTTCATGAGCATATCAGCTCTCTATTTCCTCTGTGAAATTCTGCATACACGATGATGAGTAGTCATTTAGTACACAGGGACATTAAAATATTCATGACGTGGCTACAAAAGAAATGCATATATTCTTACACACAGTATACAAACTGACATAGACACAATCAGATTTCTAGAATGTTTAGTGCACAGTAAAGAAATTTTAATTGAAACTTAGAATTTGTTTGTTTTTAGAATTTTGGTTCATGGATGAATATTTAACTTCTAAACAAAGCCCAGGAGTTCAGATTCATCTTTTATAATTTTACTGTATATAATGATAATCTATATGATGACCTATATGTCCTACAAAATCCAAAAGCACTGTATTTACTAAAAATACTCTGAAAAGATTTTTCAGTATAAGTCATCTGGTAAATACTGAGTTAACTCAAAATCCAGTTAGAATACTCCCTCCCACCAGTGTTCAAGTTCATCAGGATTTTACCACACGAAGCAAAGGAATTTAATCCCTTAATGAAAATCATTACATCCTAGAATGACCATGAACTTTTACAGATCCTAAAGGAAAATCTTTCCCAAGAAAAAAGGAGAAAAGTAGTCACCCATTTGGTAGCAATAGAGGTTTTCAATGGTTTGCTTAGCTTAAAAAAAAAATTCCCAAGACTATACCCTTGCGACTAAGGATATTACTTTTAAAATAATCCTCGAGAAAGATTTTAAAGGACTCTCCAAATAGATGTGTTAAATGTCTATGCCTTCTCTCTATAAATGTACCTAAAAGGATGTTTCTCACATCAACAAGGTAACCTGAGGTGAGGTTTTAAACTGACCCTAGAGTGCAGAGAAGAGATGAATGTCTAGGGACTCCAAAACCTCCCTGAAACTAGAGACAAAATTAGGTACAGATTTTCCTGAGAAGAGGGCCCATGGCCCATCAGACTCTCAAAGCGATTATACCCCTCCAAAAGGCTTGTGACTCAAAAAAGTTTAAAACTGCTTATTTGAGTGCTTTTAAGATATCCTCAATTTAATATTTATTCAACTTGGCACTTTGAAATATTAGGCTACAAACTCATGTAAACTGTTTCAATAAAATATGTAACAGATACCTTATACTTAAATAATAACCATTAAATACAAAAGTGTTTGAGGAAAAAAGCCAGTTAAATTTTAATCCTCAGATAATTCCTAAACAGTTTAAAGATATAATTGCTTTTTTTCTCCCACTCAGAATATTGTGGAATGAAGCAGCAAGCTAAAATAATACTAATAATAAATTGAACCCCTAAATGCTTCATTTTCATGAGGGAATTCGATTTCGGTATCAATGGTATTAATAATAGTATTTTGGTCAATGAACTCTGAACCTATTTCAATATTCTCTGTGTAAAAAATATAAATTATAAGCCCCAATGATAGATCATTATCAGAGCAAAATTTCCTATGAAAATATCAGTTAAATGAAATAATTGGGACTATCCCTTGGGATTTAATGTAATTAAACTTTTCAGGTAATGCTAAACTATAAACAACGAACTTGACAAAATTATAATTACAAACGGAATTTATATATCCTACTACATTTTGATACATGTAAGTACTCCAGCACATATTCTACTATGCTTTCTTACACCCAATGAAACTCTTGCTGTGATACATGTTCCGTTTTCTGGACAGAGAACAAGAAAAATTTGTCTATCAAATAACTTTTCACCTAAATAATACCAGTACTTTGAGCCTTTATATTACAGCTTTTCATCTTTTTGTTTTCTCTCTTAATTTTATTTATTTATTTTTTTGCAGTACGCGGGCCTCTCACTGCTGTGGCCTCTCCCGTTTTGGAGCACAGGCTCCGGACGCACAGGCTCAGCGGCCATGGCTCACGGGCCCAGCCGCTCTGTGGCATGTGGGACTGGGACACGAACCCGTGTCCCCTGCATCGGCAGGCAGACTCTCGACCACTGCGCCACCAGGGAAGCCCTCTCTCTTAATTTTATATCACACCATGTAAAAACCAACAATTAAAAGAAAAGAAAAAGGTAGTTTCTCAAATAGGGCTGAGTACACAGCGGTTCCTCCCCAGAGGAGACTTAACTATGAAAGAGAACAATTCTATAGAAGCAATTCTCAACCCTGACTGCCCCCCCCCGACTGCCCCCCCTCCCCGTATGCGGGCCTCCCACTGTTGTGGCCTCTCCCATCGCAGAGCACAGGCTCCAAACGTGCAGGCTCAGCGGCCATGGCTCACGGGCCCAGCCGCTCTGCGGCATGTGGGATCTTCCCGGACCAGGGCACGAACCCGTGTCTCCTGCTTCAGCAAGCGGACTCTCAACCACTGCGCCACCAGGGAAGCCCCCCAGGCATTTCTGACAGACCTTTACTACCCTTTAGGAAAGAAAAGGGTTGATAAAGCCAAACTATTCTTTATAACAGTGATCCATATTACTGTACTTAAGAAATTATCATTCAGTCAATTGAGAAGAATACTCTTCAAAGGGCAAAAACCTCCTCACCGGAAAAACATTCTTCAAGAAGAAAACAAACTCTAAAACCCACAAAAATAAGTGTATTGGGCTTCCCTGGTAGCGCAGTGGTTAAGAATCCGCCTGCCAATGCAGGGGACACAGGTTCAAGCCCTGGTCCGGGAAGATTCCACATGCCGCAGAGCAACTAAGCCCGTGCGCCACAACTACTGAGCCTGAGCTCTAGAGCCCGTGAGCCACAACTACTGAGCCCGCGAGCCACAACTACTGAAGCCCACGCACCTAGAGCCCGTGCTCCGCAACGAGAGAAGCCACCGCAATGAGAAGCCCGCACACCACAACAAAGAGAGCCCCCGCTCGTCGCATCTAGAGAAAGCCCGTGTGCAGCAAAGACCCAACACAGCCAAAAGTAAAAAATAAATTTTTTTTTAAATTAAAAAAAATAAATGTATTCTTTTAACCACTTTTAAGTTGCTATAACACGTTTTAAGTACTTGCCCAGTTTAAACTGCTAGGGGCTGAGAAAGTTGTGCTATAAATAAATGCCTTAATGAGCATTTAAGGCTGATTTTTAGCTAAATGACAGATATGCCCATAATTAACCAACTTATTTTTTCTCTTATATACGAGGAAAACATTATAGTGGATTAAATATAACTCCAGTATTCTGGGCCTTCTTACCACCAGTACATTTTATGAGTCATGTAATAATTATATTAATTAAGAATTGGGGAGGGTGAGAATGAAGTCTGTTACAATACACAGACTTTATAGTCCTGTGCAGAATTAGACCTACTGTCTTCTATTACCTAGCAAACTGAGTTTAATACACTGAAATGTCAGTGATTTAGATTGTGTGGGAATAAAGACCAGAATGAAAATAGTGAGAAAAAAAATTTAAACAAGTTGTATTACACAAACATAAACCACAAGTGCCCTTAGTACAGATTCTTTGGTGACCTATTTTTTTAAATAAAGATTAGATATTTACTATTTTCAGTCTGAAATGGGCCTTTAATCCTGGGCAAACCTATTCCAAACCCTCAACATTTTCCTCAAGTTATCTACCTCTTCTTTCTCCTCAGTCCCTGCAGCTCTCCTCTAGATGTAGTTTCTCAACTCATCCAACTCATGAGGAAAAAAAAAAAAATTTACATCTTTAACCCGTTCATCTCCTCAAAACAGAGGAGGGAGAAGACTCACCTTACTCAAGACCAATGCTTTTGATTCCATTCCTATTCACCCTCCGCATATACTTTTCCCATTATTCCATTCCTGTTTTTCATCGCTCTCTCCATTAGCTCCTCTTCTCAGTATACATGCATGTTCAACTTTCCTCCATACTAAGAATAATCTTTTTCTTAATCCCCTACAAAAAGGACCAGATGTAGTGGGAAGTGTAGGACAACAAACACAGCAGAAAGGAATTAAGTTACACCTGTTCTCAAAACCACCTACGTTCCTAAGACAAACCTCATTACCTTAAAAATTCCCAGATATTCACTATACTAGGCCAATGACTCAAAAGTAAAATGATCTGATAAACTATAATGAAAACTGGTAAGCAAGTAATTATCTGAAGGCTTAAGTCTTGTTGAAATGAGAAGTGCTTAAATAAACTAGTGGTATTGGATCCAAAACTGAAAACCTAGTGTCCTGATTTTTCTTTCTGGTACACTATGTAGTCAAAGAGAAATAATGTACATTTAATTAAAAATATATATAAGAAAGTGTAATTTGTAGTTACTGCTCTACTTCAGTTTTTCTTGAAGGGGCTTCACTTATTCCTTGAACTGTATCCTTTGTCCTTCATGTTCTAGAATACAATGGTCCTTTTTATTGCCCCTCACTGAATACTGTGGCAAAGTCCTTATTCTCAACTCTGGAACTCTAATCCTTGAGCTAAAGACCAAAGGGCTGCAGAGTATCCAAATGCACTAAGATCTCTTTTTAGCAATGAATAAAAAGAGAAGAAATGAGAGCACTTTACAAGGTACCTTTTAGATGAAAGGGCTCACGGTGTCTTATTACAAAAGCACTTGTGAGGCACTAGGAAAATCGAGCGATTTTTTTACATTAAGTTAGCAATGTGGCAAGAGCAATATGGTTGTTCCAGATGGTTAGTGTTAAAATGGCCAAAAGAACATAAGTGCTTCACTTTACCTGCTGAAACTTCCTTTTTAGCAAATTCTACTCTAGTTTCAACTAAAGGAACAACACAATGTAGTCTTCCATTCACAGAGCAGCATTTTGTCTTTTTAAAAAATTTATAAATTAAAAAAAATTATACTTAAAGTACATGTTTTACACTTCTAGAAAACAGGAGGGAGGGACCTCAAATATCTTCAGAGGTAATACTGTTAATGTCCTACTCCTAGATCTTTTCTTACTTGATGCGTATCTTTCCATATCATTACATAGAAATTGATCTCATTTCTTTCAAAGCCAGGCTAACAGTTTCATGTATGGTTGAACTGTAATTTTCTTAACCTATTTCCCATTGATGGACATTTGGTTAGGTTCCAATGGCTCAATATTATACTGAGCATGTGTCTTGCTGCATTTGTATATTTCTGTTGGATAAAATTCCTTCCAGTATAACTAATGGGGCAAAGGTGTACACATTTAACTGTTAATAGATATCACTAAACTAATCCTTCAAAATGGAATACAAATTTATGCGTTCATAAGAAGCAAACAATTATTCTTTGCCAATCCAAGAAACCAAAAAAAAAAAGCTAACTGATATTTTAATTTACATTCCCTTAGTCAAAGGACCATGTGTTTTTTCTTTCATCTGTGGATTACTTATTCATATCTCCTGCTGTCTTATTCTGTTGTGCTGTTGGTCTACTTCTATTACATTTGTCTTAAAAATAATAATGAGGAAAACTTAACTACATTTCCTAAAACCCTGCTCTAAAACCCGTTAGTGATAAAATAGTAAAGAGAAATTACTTTCTCTGGCAGTTAATTGTACTTTTTTAATAAAGAAGCAGAATAATTAACCTAGCTAATATAACTTTAAACTATAAAGAAATAGTTTTAAGCACATTTTAGGGTAGTTGTATTGTATTTGCCCTGTTCTTCCATTAGGATCATAACTTGAAATGCCCTAAACTTAATCAGGATTTTCAAAATAGAAAAGATTTCTTGGAATCACTGAATTTCAAATATTCAAACTCTAAATATCTTTACTAAGTAAATTCTTTAACGCTAATAGGGTATAAAAGAAAAACAACAAAAATGTCTACAGGTACAACATAAGTCTATATATGTAAATTCTGGTCATTTAAACTATTTCTCTCTTAAGGAATTATCAAATCCCTAAGGTGGATAGGGAAATCAGCAGAAAATTCAAGTGTTCTAACTGCCTGCAGGGTATGCTCAATTCTGTTTTCAGGCAAAAACTCAATTACCTTAATAGATGTTAACAGATTTGGTTGTTGTTGAGGAAATTAAATTATATAGTGACATCCCATAAGTTTTGCTACGGGCTATCTCTGGTTATCAAGTAAAAGTAATTTTGGTGGATCACAGAGGTGATTTTTATAGCCATTTACTTGAGCACATTTCTCCTTCTTTCACAATTTTTAGGGTTTTTTTTCCCCTTCTACTTTTGATTCAGCCAGTCATTTATAATCTGGACTATACATTATATTGAAAAGATGTAGCAGTCCATAAATGTAAATGGAATCTATAAATGAAAATTTTATATATTACATGATGTTAAATTAAACCAGGGTTTCTGGACCTTGGCACTGTTGACACTTGAGGCCGGATAATTTCTTATTCTGAGAGGGCCGTTATGGGCACTGCTGGTTCTTTAACAGTGCGTCCTTGATCTTTACCTACTAGATGCCAGTAGCACCTCACGGCTAGCAGTGACAATCAAAAATGTGTTCAGACATTGCCCAATGTCCCCTGAGGAGGCACAACTTCCCCACCCCCAACCCTAGTTGAGAACCAGAATAAATTGTCTCTGGCTGGTGGGTAAAATTATGTTCTCGTGTGCTTGCCTGTATTTGTTAATTTTCCTATAATGGGAATTTTTATTAAAAAAAAAAAAGACAGCAGAGGAAACAATAAAAGAAAAAAGAATGTCTCAATCGGGGAAAAAAGAACTCAAACCCTGCAATTTTTCAGAAAGTACTTTTTAAAGAAAAAAATCACGTCAACTTACTTCAATAAATAAATAAATAAACACATAAAACCACCACCAGCAGCTAGGAATATGATCTTTGCAGGTCCCTGTGCAGGTCCCAATCCTAGGGCTCATGCAATCAACTTAGTGGATCAGGACCAGCATTGAAAAAAAGAATAGAATAGAAAACATGAGACTATAAAATAAGAAATATAAGTAAGTATATATTATTTAACCAAAAATTTTTTTGGTTTATGTAACTATTGTGATATAAAATTGCATTTATTACTGTGGCTTCTTGTCAAATACTTTTGAAAATCACATTTACAGTTACTGAATATTTTAAGTTATTCCAACTTTTCATTATTACAAACAGACCAGAGTAGCAACAGTGGACTCAAAATGAATTAAAATGAAACAGCAAGGGGGAAATCCTCAAAATTCTGAAAAGCAAACAAAGAAAAAGAGTTCAAAAAACAAACATACAGCAAAATGATTACAACCTAAAAACCAGTGACCAAGGGCATTGGCCAAACTGTTTCTTATTAAATGCAAAGTGAAAGGCAAGATTTGTTCCACCTTCTGTTTTCTCTGTATCTACCCTTCTGTATTTTCTATTTCAAGCATTAATGTAACTAAACCTCACTTATCCAGAATTTGTTCTAGCAGACCCCAATCAAGTTTACTCATAAAAAGATAAAATAGGGCTTCCCTGGTGGCACAGTGGTTGAGAGTCTGCCTGCCGATGCAGGGGACACGGGTTCGTGCCCCGGTCCGGGAAGATCCCACAAGCCGCGGAGCGGCTGGGCCCGTGAGCCATGGCCGCTGAGCCTGTGAGTCTGGAGCCTGTGCTCCGCAACGGGAGAGGCTACAGCAGTGAGAGGCCCGCGTACCGAAAAAAAAAAAAAAAAAAATTTAAAATATGCTGGCGTAAAAGATTATATATATAGCCTTGTTAACTTTTACCCAATTGAAAAGAAGAAGGTTTAGGCTTAAAGGTTTTAATACAAACAGTGGTAATTACAAAGGAATTACAGGAGCTTGTCTTATTAAAGCCAATCTTAAGAGGATTTTTATCAAAATGCTTTTTGCTGTTATATTACTGTATATATTTTAAAGCATCTGTTTTAAAACAATGTTAAGATATTCTTTATTCTTGAGTTTGACTACCTTGCCCAAAGCCCAAATATTCTTAATTAGCAAGATTTTAATTAAAAAAAAACCCCAAACTTATTAAAAGGCATGTTATTAAATACTTCAATAAGTACTTACTTACTTAAAATACTTTTAAGTTACAAAAGATTCATTTTTAAAGAAATCACTTTTTCTCTTAAGATTCTTACCTTTCCATTTTTATGCAGTCCAAGAGATTTATTAATTACTACTTCCACAAAGATGTATAGTACTAAGATGTATCATGCAGGCCCAGCACTAAAACAAATCAATTTTAGCAGCACTAATTCTCCATAGAGCACCACTTTCTAGATGAGGCAAATTAACAACTGTAAATCCAATAAATCTATTCATAAAGTGGACCACCTTGAAGTAGAAGCAAATTCATGAGTGTAATGCTTGCTTTTGGTACCTCACTTATTTTTCATTTCTCAGATTACTTTAGTGAGAAACAATACCAACAGCAAACAAAGCTCAAAAGGAAAACCCCCACGAATTTGAAAATGATGCTGTTAGTATAAAAAAAAAGGTTGACACATCTCAAAGCGCTGATCAACACCATCATGCATCTACCGCTGAGGGTTTAAAGCCCAACACCCAGTATTTAACTATTTGATCTTCACAGATCAAGCAAGGACTTGAAATCATCTCACGTGCAACAGTTTTGGCATAACACCCCATTTTATCCATGCCACGAAAATGGTAAATTTAGTAGTTACCAATAAATAAGGTGGGGGTCAAAGGGACTAAAGCCTTAGACTGCTCTTTATCATAAGATATCCTCAGACAAACCTCCCCATTCTTCATTCTGGCTCTATAAAATTAAGGAGCAGAGAAAAACTGGTAAGTGCCTGACTTCACAAAGAAAATGCACTCTATATTTCCTTTGTCATTATATGTAATGTTTATAAAATAAATCCAACTGTACTGCTACCCCATGCCCTCCCTCCAAAAAAATCTAGCTTAAAATAGGTATTTAATTGGTGCTGGGGAAAATGTTCCAAGTATTGCAAATAAAAAATGTCAATTTAGTAATCTCAGCATGTTGCACTTTAATAATTTAAGAATCAAGTTAAGTACGAGTGGCATGTTAAGAAAATATGTTTTAAATTCCAACGGTCAAATGTTAAAAATTGGATAACAGACCAATTATTCTGGGCTTTACCCCCAAATCTAATTATGTATTCATACAACAGAATACCAAAAGGAATTAACATAGAGTTTGGTCTAGAAATATCAAAATTGTAACCCTTCCTTACCAAGTAATTAAGTAAAACAAGACATCTTTATTATTTAATCATAATATCTGATATTTTAGTAATTATTATTCAGATACACATTTATGTTATGTTCTCATTACTGACTATAAAATGCTAATAGAAAATCTACTTTATGCACTGACTTTCTAACCCTGTTTGCCTATAAAATGAAGGACTATCTAAACAAACTATATGACATTTACACAAATTGAGTAAAAAGGACATTTTAAAGAAATTTTTCTAAAGAAAATAAACATTCTTAAGGATAGAAATGTGTATTTCACAGATTAAAAAAGGATTAAAACCAAAATTATTTTGTGCTTTGCATATATCTTTAAGCCAACAGATATTTTCAATATAAATTCAAAGTCATCTTTGGTGTTTAGAAAAAATCAATTCAAGTAAAAGACCTGACACTAAATAGAAAAAGAAAAAAAAAATCACAATATATGAAAAACTAGATTAAGATCAATTAATTAGGACTTCTACAAATTTAAGACTGCATTTAGATAAGTGTCTTTACAGCTATATTTACAATTTTGGAAGCAAAATCATTTCATGAAATAGACTAAGTGAATATTATACCCTAAATTATAAGACCAAAAAAGCTACTATAGATCTAGGCATTTTGATAAATCCAACAAGAAATGATTTGAAAAATACTATTTATATCTATATATCCAATTAATAAATTCCAACTATTGATAACTTGGACAATGAAAATTTCCAGTCTAAAAAGTAAAGGATAGCATCAGTCTTAGGAAACCTACTTTGTTCAACATAGAGAAACCTCCAGGAGAATTATGGATTTCTTTATTACTGAGACATACAGAAGTTGGTGTCTAAAACAGAATGTTTAAAACATACCAAGAAAATACACAAATGGGGGTTGGGGCGGACAGAGCACAGTGGTTAAGATTTCATACAGCTCTGGAGTCTAGCAGATCTGGGTTTACAATCCTGGTTTTGCCAACTGCTACCTAGGACCAGTCATTGGAACTTCACCGAGCCTCTAGAGCCTCTGTTTCTTCTTTGGTTAAAAAGGCTCTCGTGGGGGCTTCCCTGGTGGCGCAGTGGTTGAGAGTCTGCCTGCCGATGCAGGGGACACGGGTTCGTGTTCCAGTCCCACATGCCGCGGAGCGGCTGGGCCCGTGAGCCATGGCCGCTGAGCCCGCGCGTCCGGAGCCTGTGCTCCGCAACGGGAGAGGCCACAACAGTGAGAGGCCCGCGTACCACAAAAAAACAAAAACAAAAGGCTCTTGTGACCTTCTCAGGAAATCCTGATGATTAGCATAGGATGCCTCACATCTAACTGCTCAATAAGCATTAGCTATCATCATAGTTCTTTTTTGCTATCATTGTGCCCAGACAAATCTTTTTCAGCAGTTTGTAGAACGCTTTTTCTCATCTTATTCTATCACCTATTTTATGAACATAATATTCAAATACTCTCCCAGAGATGTAAACTTGTATCATGTATCAACATATAAATGACTCTATTGTAGGAAACAAACATCTTATCATCCTGGATTTCTTATGACAGTATTGGTGAATAACCTGAATAAACAAGTTAACCTGAACAGAATAACCTGAATGAAGCTTAACTGCCCCATACAGACTCTAGCTTGGTTTCATAAAGGCCTTAACCTCACTCTAAATTCAGAATGGACCAGCCACGTTCTGCCTCCTCAAGACCTGAATGGCTAAATTAAGAAAGATGGTTCACCTGGACCATTGAATAGAAAATGTCTTAATATAGTATCAATTTGGTTTATGTACAAAACAATGTAGTCACAGATGAGAAATAGGGCCAAAGCTCTCTTCTAAAGACAAGGAACTGTAATTAACAGTAGTCAGGTTTTTTTTTTTTTAAACTAGGGTGAGATGGGGTAAGGAGAATTTTACATGGAACTAAGGACATCCTATGCTTCTCTCTCCATTCCTACTTTTCCCAATTAGAGATATAAAAATACTACTTCAAAAAAAGAGACAGTACTTCTTATTAAAATACTTTTATAGGGGAGATACACACACATGTACACATTTACAAACAAACGTGTACCTGTAATAACTTCTGGATCCTCTAGTATATTACTCAATACATGCTATAAAGTAAACTTAGCATATTTGTCATATTGTAAAGTGTATAGCGATTTCCCAGTAGGGTTTAAAAAACAATCCAGACACAAGAGACGTCAATGCCCTAAACATTACTCTCCAGAAAAAAATATTAAAATTAAAAGCTGAACTTCAACAACTTTAGAAATGTTTCAAGGCATACGTAATTAATCAGGAAATGACAAAGAACTTGGACCAGGATCTGATAGAACCGAATATAGTTCCATAATAATGAAATATAAAAGTGATCAAGGGAAGGAACAAATATGAAAAACTCCCAGACTGCACTGGCAATCCAGGGGTTAAGACCCTGCGCTTTCAATGCAGGGGACATGGGTTTGATCCCTGGTAAGGGAACTAAGATCCCACATGCTGCAAGGCACGGCCAAAAAAAAAAAGAAAGAAAAATTCCCAATTTCTGACCCTGGTCTTGACCTAATTTTTAGAAAAGTCTGGTTAGTGAACAGCAAAATAAGGAGGTGCTAACTTTAAAGCAATTTTACAACAGTAGAATATGAACTTGTAGTCGGCACATCTGACATTTAAAAAGAAAATCTTCGAATGACATGTATACAATCAATTAATAAACAACTGTGGCAAACCATACACACATGGAAAAAGGGCTGTGCTCATTTCACTACTGAACAGCAGATGCCATTAGGGCTGTCAACAAAATACTTCACTTGTGCAGGCACCTTAACCCCTGTTTTGGTAACTCAAGATAATTAAATGTACAAAGCATTGTCTCATATTTAACTTATGAATGTTCCAGATGATGTCATCCCAACTTCAAACAATCCCCACAACTGACCTAGTCAGTGACTGATGCAGAGGGATTACCGAGAGCTCCCCACTCTCCTGACTGAGGCCAACAGTTAAGAAGTTATAATGGGGGCTTCCCTGGTGGCGCAGTGGTTGAGAGTCCGCCTGCCGATGCAGGGGACACGGGTTCGTGCCCCGGTCTGGGAAGATCCCACATGCCGCGGAGCGGCTGGGCCCGTGAGCCATGGCCGCTGAGCCTGCGCGTCCGGAGCCTGTGCTCCGCGACGGGTGAGGCCACAACAGTGAGAGGCCCGCGTACCGCAAAAAAAAAAAAAAAAAAAAAAAGAAGTTATAATGAAGAAAAAGATTTACTCTGATTTAAAACTTCCTTTAATAATAAAAAAGACAATTACCATAATGAAAAAACTAATTTTTTTATATTGACTAGCTCCTTCTCCTCATGCTATAAACTTTCTATTTGAATAAAACCACAATTATGACTAAAGCATAATTCAACTAGGTACCTGAATTAATGTATCATTAAGTTTTTAGGAAAAGGTAGCCTTATCTACGAAATTTTTAACTTCAGAAATTGAAGGTACAGAAGTATCAAATATACAATTAACCCAAGACAACTGTGGAAGTTAGAAAGGGAAAGGGGTTTTATCAATGGTTCTTGTGATATCAAGGCAAGACAAGAATGTAGCTGTTTAACAGAACATGGTTTGTTATTTAAGAAAATCATAGAGTAGTAGAAATACTTTTTAGTTAGTTTTGCTAACACAAAACTAGAGGATTCTACAAAAAGTATAATTATAACACTATCATTTGCTTGGCTACATTTGCACTTAATGGACATAAGGTGAAAATATGAACCAACTTGGAATGAAAATGCCATAATCTCACAGTCAACTCCTCATTGTACACACTAGTGAGAAAAGGGGTTATCTTAAGTAATTCAGAACAATGGACAGAGAGTTCTCAAATTACTGTTACTTTTCCCATCTTAAAGTAGTCCATCCTCTAAATGTTTGGACTCTGGTGTTTTGGGGTCCCAAAATGGGCCATCTCCAGATCATCTCCAAAGTAAACAATCCATCCACAGATAACTGAGTCGATGTGGCTGACACATATTCCAATCAATAAACTGCACATGGACACTACATGCCAAGCATGCTTCAGAGTAATTTCTGAAACTGTAAGAATGAGGGAAGATGACTGAGACTTCCCTAGCAAGAGCAAAACATGCTAGTGTCCAGTCAAGAGAACTCTGAGTAGCTTACCTCCTGTAGTAGATCAGCCTGCTCAATTGCTTTAAGGACATTTTTCTTGGATGTTTCCTGAACTTCTCCTCCCAAAAGAAACTCATCCAAAATAAAATAAGCCTTCTCAAAATTAAAGATGATATCAAGTTCACACACCTGAAAAGCAAAAATAAATAAATAAATAAATAAAACCGAAGAAAGTAAAAGATACTTACCTACTTACCTACTATCAGGTAGTCAGTAAAATCTGACCAGAGGGAATCAATCTTAATGCCTACAAGCTAAGGAAGACCAGACTCTGCAAGCTCCTAACATGGGCAACTTAATAATTTTCTACTCATAAAGACTGATCTTTTGAAATACATATTTCTGGGTAATATGATTGTAACTGCTAACCAAATCTAAATTCTATACTAAGCACTTCCAGTATATTAATCTTTGCAGTTGGACCCCTTTCTATTTCACTATTTTAAACCTTGTTCTCAGCAGCATAATTAAATGAGTAGGTCTGTGGGGTCAAGCAATTCTGGCAGTTAACTCACTAGGCACACTGACAAGAAATAGCCATTCCTTCCCTCTCCCACAGTTACTATCAAATAGTCAGAATCCCCAAGATAATTAAATAATAAACTTGTTACAGAAAAGGTTAAAAAAAAAGCACTATGGCATTCAATTTCCTAAAACAAAATACTACTCACACTGCCAAAATACTTGTCAAGTAATTCCACATAACGATGAATTATTTCCAGGGTAATTAGTTCATTGTCCTGATCCTCAATAGCACAGCAAAAATACAGACTGGCATATCTGTAACAAAAAACAGATGTAGAAAAAAATTTACCCTATAATCATGTTTTCTAAAATACATTTTCATATCCTATTGTAAAATATGTCATGCTTATACAGTTTATTTCCTCTTTACAACAGTAGATTATTTTTCTCCTAGACTATAAAAGTAATAAATGTACAAAAAGAAATTTTGAAAAGTACAGGCAAGCAAAAAAAAAAAAAGAAAGAGTTACTTATTTTGCTCTTCTTCCATTCAGGCTCCTTTCTAGAATATTCTAAAACACAATTGACCCAGGTTGTTCTCAAGTTTACTTAAAACAAAGTGCACTGTTGACTATTTCAAACCACAAGTAAACAGGGAAGAAAATAAACTCTCCAACTGAAGGACTTATTGAAGATGCCGTCAACGTTAAGTCAATGTTCTGGAACATTTTACTGAAGTGTAATATACACACAGAGCAGAACACAAGTCATAAATGTACAGCCTGATGAGTTTCGAAGTGAACATACTTGTGTACCAGCACCTGCACCAAGAAACAGAATTATTACTGAACCCCTGAAGCCCCTCTAATCTCTCCTGGTCACAGCCTCCCACCCCCAAAGGTAACTACTATCTTGACTTCTAACAGCACAGAATTATTTTTAAAGGAGTTTTATAGGATTATGGAATAAACCTCAAGAAAAAAACAACAGTTCCAAGTAATCATAGAAGTCAGAAAAAGAGAACAGGGGAAACTGAGACATGTCCTCAAAATTTCCAAGTTCTACCCTGTTAAATTAAAGCTCGGGTTATTTACCCTTGAAGAAAGTATAATAAGGTTGGAAAAGTCATATTCTCCAAACTAGGATTCTAGCACATGGGACTAGGTTATACTTGATCCAAGGAAGCCAAAAGTTATTAACACAACCTTGAGGCATACATAAGGAAGGATGACCTAACCAAGTCCTTTGAGGAGGGTTAAAAGAGTATTTTCAAATGGTTTAAATGTATTTAAGGCTTTTGAAAAGAAACAAAATGAAAACCTAAGACATTCTAAACAAGTCTCAGTTGCCATTGTAATTTTCACAGAGGAGCATTTAAGTGATTTTTAGAAAACACAATGGGAAATTACTGCTCATAGCATTAATGTAAAATAACATACAAACATACACACACAATCTCAGTTTTGAAATTCAAGGAATTCCTGCTCTTCAGTATGAGAATAACTTCAGTATGAGTATTTTCATAACACTATTAATTTCAATATTATTAAAAACATTTCCTCTTATTTGATTTTTCCAACAGTAAACAGCAGCATCCTTGATTACGGAAGGAAAAAAAAGAGGCCCAAGAGTACAAGGGCCTGCCAAGTGGTTGTACTGTGACAAGAAATCTGATCTTCATACCTTAACTCCAGGCCTTTTCCACTCTACCACACTGACTCCCTTGTCATACACATACACTTTTTGCCACGTCCATTCTACCTGATTTCTACATTCACTAAGTTATTTTATTTATTTTTAAAAATAAATTTATTTCTTTATTAATTTATTTTGGCTGTGTTGGGTCTTCGTTGCTGTGCGTGGGCTTTCTTTAGTTGGGGTGAAAGGGGAGGGGGCTACTCTTCGTTGCGGTGCGCGGGCTTCTCATTGCAGTGGCTTCTCTTATTGCGGAGCACGGGCTCTAGGCGCACGGGCTTCAGTAGTTGCAGCACGCGGGCTCAGTAGTTGTGGCTCACAGGCTCTAGAGCGCAGGCTCTGTAGTTGTGGCACACGGGCTTAGTTGCTCCGTGGCATATGGGATCTTCCCAGACCAGGGCTCGAACCCGTGTCTCCTCCATTGGCAGGCGGATTCTTAACCACTGCGCCACCAGGGAAGTCCTTCACTAAGTTATTTTAAATGGTGGTTCAGGGCTTCCCTGGTGGCGCAGTGGTTGAGAGTCCGCCTGCCGATGCAGGGGACACGCTGCTGAGCGTGCGCGTCCGGAGCCTGTGCTCTGCAACGGGAGAGGCCACAACAGTGAGAGGCCCGCGTACCGGAAAAAAAAAAAAGGGTCCCCTGCAGTCTTAGAGAGAAGGCATTCACACACGTTCATTTATTATCATGAAGGACATAACAGGCACCACCTCCAACCTTACTAACAAAGCGCTTCCTATCTTTCCCAGCACTATCCTATGTTTTGTTTATTGCTTTAAAAGGCAATGGGATATTCCAACCTTCCATCCTCCCTAACCCATGCTCCTCAAATAGTCTTAAATTTGGGAAAACTGATACAATTGACACATAAGATTCTCTGAATTAAGAAAACTAAAGATTAAAGGGGCTGACATGAAAAATGGTAGATAAAAACCAGACATAACTAGCTGCTATGAACAGAGTGCTAAATAATTCCATTAGAAAGAATTTACTAATAGGCAACGTCAGGTAAATTTAATTTGTTTTTTAAATTTCAAGATTTCTTCAATGCTACTGTTAAGCAATCTAATGCTTACACCATCCTTGCTCCTTATCCACAGTACCGCTTTTTACTTATAAGTAAACAGCATTTAAACACTAGTCAAAGGTCCTAGATTATACGAGTCATTCGGAAATATTACTTTAATATCAAATTAAATGAATTCTTCACTGTAGGTGAGCATCCAGTTATCAGGATTATAAGAAGGCACCTCTTTCCAGAAGGCTTAAGGAAGAAAGAAACAGAAGCATAATAACAGGTAACATTTACTGAGTCCTCACTGAGTAAGGCACTAAATGTTACCTAAGGCCTTGGCATAATTTACCATTTTAATCCTCAAAAAAACCCTTCCAGAGAGATACCGTTATTATTTGCATTTACAGGAGACTCAGGCTTAATTGAGTAATCTTCCCAGAACAGTGATTTGACTCCAGAGCCTGAGTTGTATATTAAAAACTATGGCCCAGAACTGTGCTAAATAAAGTAATCCTGCAACTGGCAAAAATTAAAACATATTCAAAGCAATATTTTACATGCTTTGAAGAGAGAAATAAAAATTGTTATCTTGATTTAGTAAAAGATTACCAGGAGAACCTGAGGTATACTCCCTATTTTCAGAAGCAAGTGGTTTTAAAAAATTCAATAATGAGCTCATTTTGTTCTCTTAGTATATATTTGTACGTCTAAATCTGAAGTAAAATTAATAATAGACTAGTAAGAAGAAAGGTATGTTTGGTTATTTTTAGCAGAGTAGATTACGGCTTACTCTAATTACTGGCACTCAGAGAACATCTGAAGGTGCCTATTCTTATATTCACAACACATGACTTCTCCCCAGTCAGCTAAATATCAGCTGACTGTGGGTGACTGTAACCAAACCGTTCTCAATATTCTACTGCTATGTCATTAAAAATTCTTTTGTTAGTAAAGAAAATCAATACAGTACTCTTCAACAAATTCTGAAGCTCGTAATTGGTAGGTGTGTATTTTTTAATTAATATTAAGACTTTAATCCATAACATGCTGCACAAAATAGGAATAAAAAATGCATACAGTGTCTTCTGTGTTCACGGGATCTTCAAGAGCGTTTATTTTAGAGATGAGGAAACAAAGGCAAAATGACTTGTTCAAAGTCACAAAACTAGCTAATGGCCAAAGGAAAAGAACTCAAGTCCCCAGACTTTCAGTCTAATTTTTCAGCTATATTAACCTTACTCCCCTCTCACTTCTCCCTCCCCAAGAGGGGCAACTGTAAAGAAAGGCTCAGGGATGAAGAATGTGGATGAGGCAACTTGAGGAAGGCAGACATAAAGATCACTTGGTGGTATGAACAGCGAAAGTGCTAGTTCAGAATTTCTCAGCAGCTAAGTGGTAATTCCTTTGCTTAAAAGGTCTCCTCTTCCAGCTGGTCTAGGGAAAAAAAAATCACCTGGGGCTTCCCTGGTGGCGCAGTGGTTGGGAGTCTGCCTGCTAATGCAGGGGACGGGGGTTCGAGCCCTGGTCTGGGAGAATCCCACATGCCGCGGAGCAGCTGGGCCCGTGGGCCACAACTACTGAGCCTGCGCATCTGGAGCCTGTGCTCCGCAATGAGAGGCCGCAATAGTGAGAGGCCCGCGCACCGCGATGAAGAGTGGCCCCCGCTCGCCACAACTAGAGAAAGCCCTCGCACAGAAACGAGGACCCAACACAGCAAAAATAAATAAAGTAAAAATTAATAAACTCCTACCCCCAACATCTTCTTAAAAAAAAAATCACCTGTTCATAGCTACAAAAAAATGTCCTTAAGTACTCTAGATGAGTTTTCAGTATGAAATGGGGAAATGCAGAGGAAAACTGATAATAAATTCTAACTTTTATATGTGAATTTCATCTCAGGAAAGCTGGGGTTTTTTTTAGTGCACCTTTATTTATAGGCGCTTGATGTAAATATCAGAGTCAGGTGAGATTACCCTTTACAGCCTTTAACGGAAAAAGCGGTGGCCCAACATGGATGGGCTGAATGCTGTGCACAAAGCACCAAGTAGTGCCTTCTTTTCTTTTGACAGGCCATCTCCTTCAGCTACAGGAATCTTGATTCCTGGGACTGATTCCCTTGCTTGTATTTTCCTCCTCCACACGGGGGACTCCTTCCCCTATCTAGAAATAAGCTTAAGTCTCTTATGCCATTTTTTAACCCTGTCCCCCAATCCTGTCTACAGGTGGTTATCACCTCTTCTGTCCTTCATAGCAAAGCTCCCCCAAATACTCTACACCTGCTGTTTTATTGTCTCCACCTCTTCACACTTTGCCCCATTTCTTCGAGAGTTCTGTCTCTACTATTCCACTGAAAATGTTCTGATGAAGGGCATTTTGTGAAATGCTCACTGTAAAATCTAATATTCTTCACTTTAGTTGACCTTTATGCGACCTTTGGCACTGGTGGCCTTATTTTTGAAACTCTCTCCCCTTCCCCAATGTGACTGACCTTATACTTATCCTTTGCCTGCTGTTTGAATGCTGGTGATCTAACGCTTTATGCCTAATTTTCCCCCAGACTTCCATGCCTATGCCCACCCTGAGAAAACTAGGCATCTCCAAATGGAAGTCACACAGGCCCCTCAAAGCCAACCTTCTACTTCACCATTTACCCCATCAACTGAATCAGAAATGTGGAATAACACCACTCCTCCTCTTCTTTCACTGCCCTCCCTGCTTCTAGCGGTGACCAAGTCTTACCAAACTTACCTCGGAACAGCTCTTCCACCTGCTGAGCCCACAGCAGAGGTCTTCCTTCAGGACTGCCGGATGAGGCAGTCTCCTAACAGATCCCTCAGGTGCCAGTCTCAGCCCTCCCCCCACCCATTCTCCAACTACAGGATCTTTAAAGAAATGCAAATTTTCTATTCATCCCAGTTTAAAACCTTTGCCTCCAGGCTTAAGATTTGAGTTCTGGCCACTATGGCAGTCACTAGCAACTGACCTTGGACAAGTCACTTCTCCCAAATTCTCATTTTTTATAAAGCTGAAGTTTGATCAACAGTAGTGGTTTTCAAACTCAGGAACCATCTACAGAGAGGGTGGAAGCCAAATGAGTTGAGACACAGTCCTGATTTCACACGAGCACCTCCACTTCCACTTGTTTCATTTAAAGTTCTATCCTTGGGGCAAAAAGCTTTTTAAAAAAAAAAAAAATCACTTGACTAGATTACTCTAAAATATCTCCCAGCTCTAAAATGCTATGATTTTTCTCAACAAATACTAAACCAAACACTGGATACAAAATCACCCAAAGATGACTAATATTCATTCTATTCTAAAGAGAAGTCTATGGTATTTTTAAAGTTCTAGATGTCCTATAACCTTCATGACTTTCTCTACCATCTCCCCTACAAACCCCACTCATATTGTAGTGGAATAAAGGAAAACTGAGAGAAAACCCAGGCTTCTCTTTGACCCTCCTCGAAGCCCATACAGTCAGTTCCCTGCACATCCCCCTCAGGAAAGAATTTTTATATGCATGAATGTTCTTATCTTAAATTCAGTAAATTATTTGTAAGGGAACAGAAATGGGGAAGAAACAAAGTAATTATATTTCTTTTAACCTTATGAGAACAATCTTGAGAAGTTTATTTTAAGGTATAAAAAGTTTCAGATATTAATAAAGATGTATAGCATTTTTTAAAAAGCTTAATGTTCAAGGCCAACCTATGAGTCATTTTGCAACATCAAAATTTTAAAAGTCTGTTCTTGGCAAAATTATCTATCTACCAGATATAATCACACCTCCACCACAGCAACAAGTGTACTTCAAATTAATAAGCCCTAAAGAACAAATCCTGTATATATCCAGTTTTTACATCTGTGACTAAAATGGTCTATGTATCCAAGGTGTTTATAAGTGAGTAAGAGATCCTAAAAGTCAGATTAAAAGGCATGTCAAATATCAGTCATTACTTTACAGATTTGTGGGGAGAAGGTGGTGGTGGAGGGTAAATGCTTATCTAAATTCAGAGAATTACTCACACAATTTAAAATACTGATCTTATTTTCCCCTGCAAAGAAATGAATTCTTTCAAATTTCCTAAAAAGATGATTAAGCATGAAGTATCATTTATGCCTTCAGTCACATAATTTCGTGTAAAAAGATTTCCATAATTTTAACATTTTAGCCTGGGTAATAAATCAAAACAGCAGTTATCTTAAAAATACAAAGCTTTACCTTAAGACTATTTCATCTATACCTTTATTAATCATTATTTATAAATGTCATCCCTCAAAAGTCTGCAGTTTCCACATTATAAATGATCTGACATTTGATTCTATTTCACCTTCCTGATAAATCAAAATATACCTTTTGTAAACAATCTTCAGATCTCGCCACTCAAGAAAGCTGCACATTTTAGGTTTCCGTGCTAAAACGGTTTGAACAAGTTCTCTTGTGATCTTTTTCTTCTCTTTGTCTGATAATGGGACGTACCATTTCTGCAGTCGAAGCTTTCCCTGACGACTAAAAAGCAACATAAACTGCATCTGTTAAGATAAACAGAACCAAGATTACAGACAATACTTTGATTCAATAAAGTTAAGGTTAAGATGACATGCTGCACAGAGAAGCTTTGGGGGACAGGGCGTTTAGCTAACAAATGATGAGTAGCCATCAATATTTCTATGCCAGTTAAAATAGCAGGAAATTCTTATAGAAAGATCTTCCCACCAGATGCAAATCCTCCCACCCCACCCGGTTCCACGTAAGTTTGGGGGGGCGGGACGGGAGGACAAAAACAGGCGAAGTGAAAATTCTGATGAAAAAGATAATTCTTGCAATTTAAGAAACTATTGTGTACCTGTGCTATAGGAATGCATGTATATGCATCAAAAGAGAATTGTTGACATCAACTGGTTTAGATGCATTTGAAAGAAACAGATCTACTATTTTTCACCCTAAACAGAACAAGCCGTCCTGGTTCCAGACCGAATTACTTGTAGACAGACTGCTATAACTTAGAATGCTCTCTTCAGTTTATGCTTACATATTTTAAGCAAAACAAAAAATCTAAAATATAAACCAAAAAAATCCCATAAATGCATTTTTCTTAATAAAAGCCTGATTTAAGTATCTTATCTCATTTTAAAAATCCCACCATAAATATACACACAATAAAGTGAGTTAATATAATTTTACCTAAGACAATAAAACCTTTAAAAAGCCAAAATAAGAGCTACACACATTACATGAAATACTTCATTTAAAACGATAAAAAACACAGCATCTACAGATGGAGTGGATGCTGAATTCTAGTGTATTTTACACAAACTGTTTTGTATATATTTATTTGGAATCTGCAAATGATGATTAGTCTACATGTTTAGTTTTTAAGGAAACCTTCTTGTATAATTCAACTGGTCTTCTCAACTGCAAACAGATAAGCACTGTTTCTACAAAGGTAATTTAAAGGTAGAATTCAGATATATATATATTTTTTCTTTTAACTATTGTATGTTCCAGTACTAGTTACTGCAAGTAAGATTCAGCCTGACTCTTAATATTCACCACACCATGAACATGGGGTGGGGGAATTTATACAATCAATTTGAATAAAATGGGCCCTAAATTTCGCTAAGAAATCATTGCCGCTTTTTGTAATAATCCAAACGGGCATCAAGATATTTAGAAATTTACGATGCAACAATTTAACTTTATTAAAGTTAAAATTGGCTGAAAACACCTCACTTAAAAAGGATGCCTGGCACGAAGTAAACGAACAATATTTGTTTATTGATGTCAAAGTGCCTCACATAGAAGTCCTGTTAAGATAGCGGCATTAGAAGGGGACAGCAAGTAAAGCATCAACTGGACAACGTTTCATGCAAACCCGTTAGCAGAACTTGGAAAAGAACAGACCCGTATTCCAGGATCTCGATGACCAGGAGGGCTGGGGGTTTGCTTTCGGAACTCAAGGACTCAAGGGAGTCTATAGCAGGCTCCCCCATCTCCCCCACCACCACTTTTTATGACGAATAGATAATTCACTCTCTTGAAAATAAATTATATGTTAACATGGGACGGTGCCCGGTCGCAAGGCACAAGTATTCCTTTCCTCTAGTTAAAAACCAACGCTCTGATTTTGCCACAAATCACAGAGCACCTCAATTCCTGGAGATTGGTATTAAAAACAATGGGCTCGGCCGCGGAACGGGCTCGGGGCCAGCGTTCCTCGGTCCGGCCGTCTCCGATGCCTGCCCGCCGCCCCACGGGGGGCCGCACTCCATCACTGAACGATCGAGCCCGGGCGAGGTGACAGGCAAGGAGCGGGGCAGACAATGGCAACCGCCGCCGCGCAGGGGGCGCCAAGGGTCCTTGGTCGCCGCCGCCCCCGGCCGCCGACCCCGCCCGCAAATGCCCCGCAAAACTTGAGGCGATTTCCGAACCACAGGTGCCGCGGGGCCGCCGC
Organism: Aethalodelphis obliquidens; assembly: GCF_003676395.1. Lineage (NCBI taxonomy): Eukaryota > Metazoa > Chordata > Mammalia > Artiodactyla > Delphinidae > Aethalodelphis > Aethalodelphis obliquidens. Next base: position 2,160,616 of record NW_020838038.1, on the reverse strand, counting down.
AGCGTCCGAGACTGGCCCCCGCATCCTGGGGCGCGGCGCCGAGTGGAGAGGGGCGCGCACGCGAAGAGAAGTGAGTTTCGAGGCGCGGTGCCCCAGTGGCGGGCCGGGCGGGCGGACGCAGGGTGGGGTCGTCAGGGCGCTCGTGGGGCAGCGGGGGGCTCGCCCGACCCTCCCTCCCCGCTCCCCGTCCCCAGCGCCCCCGATCGCCTCCCGGGACTTACGGCGGCCGCGGGCCGCAGGCGCGGCGGGGCTCGGCCGGCGGCGGCGGCGGCTGAGGGGAAGCCCCTGTCGCTGAGCTGAGGAAGAGAAGCCGTGTTACTGTGGGGAGAGGACCCGGTTCGCGGAGTGAAGGCTTAAGCGGCTAGGGGAGGGCGAGCCGACAGACCCCGCCCCGGGGGCCGGACGAGGGAGGAGCCAGGGCTGCGGCGAGCAGAGGGGCGGGCTGGGCGGTGCGCGGGACGCAGCTCGGCTGTTGCCAACGGCACCGGAGACAGCTCAGGTGACCGCCCAGTCCGAGGAAGCCGATTGGCCGCGTCTTTACCAAGAGGGGTGGTCCGAACCGGAAGCCAGGCCACGTGACCCGGAAGCGGCCGCTGCCGGGGCCGGCGCGCCTGCGCACTCCTGAGTGTGCCACCGGGACGCGCGCGCAGCTGTCTCGGCTGTTTTGTGGTGAGAAGGTAGTGTTTCGCGGTGCCCTTTGTTGACCCTGCTATGCGGGGCAGGGAAGATCTGGACTGCCAAGAACCACATTCGAGCTCGGATAACTTTCCGTGCCCCAAGAAGGTGGGACGGGGCGGTGTAATGCCTGGTGATGTTGGTGAGGGGAGAGAGGGGGTGCTGCAACTCTGAGGAAAATAAGTCAGCTCTTTCTTGGAGCTCGTGCACGCGTTTAGAGTGCTCTTTACAATTACTTTGCCTCAAAACCGTCCGGAATCCGACCCCTGCTTCCCATCGCACTGCTACAGCCCTAGACACCTTTTCGCCCCAAGCTGTGCAAGTGTCTCTTCCCGGGGCTTGCCTCGTACGTCCTCAGTGCTGCGGACCTGAGGAGTTACTGTCCGTTCTCAGCTGAAAAGCCTAGACAGCACCTCATTTCAAGATCCCGCTTCTTTCACACGGAGTCTCCCCTCTCCTCCCCCACATCCGCCTGGGTTCCAGTTAGTCTTGTCGACGACTTGCTCTGCCTGGCTTGCCCTTGCTCTCAAATGTCACAGCTCCTATGAAGCCTCACCCTCAAACCCTGTAAGAAGGAATCCCTCTTTCATCCATATGCCCATTAGCACATCTTGAATTTTCTTCATTTTGTACCCCAACCTAGTTCACTGCCTAGTATATAACACCACTAGTAAATGTGAGCTGACTGATAAGGATTATAAAATTGTAGATTTGTTTAGAACCATAGTGCTGAGCATTGTGTCTGGCACATAATGGATGTACATATTTTTTTGAATGAAAGAATGGATGAATCATCCAGTCCGACTCATCTTTTACAGATGAGGAAAGGGGAGCCCCACGGGATTAAGTGACCTTGCTTGAACAGCCACGGGTTTCTCATGTCGACTGCTATTCATTACCCCAGTCACCTCGGTTCTTACAAAGAAAGCTAGAAAATTGCTTTTGTTAAGCTATGCCCTTTTTGCAGAGGTTCCCAAACATAGTCGCCCGAATTTTTTAACGGCCCAAAGGGAAAAAGAGATGCTAAGTTTTACAGGAAGCTAAATTTAATCAATCTAAAGGAATCCTTTATTAGAGATTGTGTTCTTTTTGTGTGTGTTAAAATGTCTATAAAACTAAGATAGTATATAATAGGAATTTGGGGGCATTTTTTTAATGCCCTTCTTTGGCAAAATAAAAATATACAATACCTTCCTTTTTTTTTTTTTTCTGGAATACCTTCCCTTTTAAACGCTGCTATGCTGCTTGGAAAATTTCCTACCAACGTGTATGCTAAACGTATATACTGTAGTATTAAAGAAGTGGTCGACACAAAGCACAGAGCTGGCTTTCTGTAGGTCTTTAGGCCCCCTGCCCAAATTTCAGCAACGGGACCAATCCTGCCCCAGAGGCACATGTTAATGCCCCATTTCTCCCTTACTACACAAAACAGATGCCATTAGCCAGTCAAAGATATATCTAATACGATGTAATGAAAACTCGCCCTCTGAATCCAAATGCTGCTTTTCTCTTTTTCTGTACAAAACTCATGTCCTCAAGTTTCCTGAGATAACTACCTCCAAGTTTAAGCTCATTGGTTATGCTCCTGATGTTGGTCTGTGGTTCTGAAAACGAGGACGGGAGACTTGCTGATGACATATTGGCAGTCTCTGGTATTCCTAGCCAAGAAAAGGTGGAGGTGGGGGGAGGGAGGGTAGGGAATTATGGGAAAAATAATTAGCAGCTGAAAGCAGCTATTACATAATCTTGGCTGCTTATTAATTTAGCAGAAGGAATGGCTTATTAAATTCTAATAGCAACAGCACAACTGCAAACAACCTAGCAATTAACAGTGCAGGGCCCATTATTTTGTTAATATGTTCTCTTCTTTTGGCAAGTGTATAAGAACAAAATTTATAGAAGCAGATGGTCTTTTTCAGTAGATTATAGATGGTTTATTTCCCAGTCTTAGTATTAAGAGCTTATTGTGCGTTCACCGTGAAAGACAAAAGAAGCACTGTTATTGTCTTTGTTGGTAATTAACTGTTTGACTTTGATTCCCACAATTTCCAAATTGTGGGCTTTGTTATATAGCTGATTCTTCTCACCTGGTATCTTCTTCATCTGTCATGTTAATAGGGTCTCTTTTTTTAGTCCTTTGCTTTTGTTATCTGGGTGGTCCTGATTTCTTGGTTGTTATTGATTGATGGTACAAAAATTATTTTTTATGAAAAACTAAAAATCAGATTTTATACTTTTTTTTTTTGATACAGGAAACATTTATTACAGTACCGTTTCTCATGGAACAAGAACACGTAGTTTCATGGTGCACGGCTGCCAGATGTTTCCCAGGTTTCAATGTCCCAGGTAGATAAAGGAAAATTCGGCAAGGTCAGAAGAGAGAAGAACAGATTTATCATGAAATAGGAATGGTAACTGTGTCCCAAGTGTACAGAAGGGGAAGAATTGAAGTCTTTCTGGTAACCTGCCTTTGCTTTTATTTATGTTTTTATAGAGATATAGTTGACATATAACACTAGTTTCAGGTGTACAACATAATGGTTCGATATTTATATATATATTACAAAATGATCAGAGTAAGTCTATTTAACATCACTTGTTTCTTAAACAACAACAAAAAAAGTGCCTAGCTTTTATTTGTGCTAAATGCAAGAGGTGAGGGTAAAGTAGAGATTCTACCTTTTAACAGTAAAATTTTGAGACTTTATATGTAGTCTTTTATAAGTTTTCAAAAATAATTTTAGTTTCCTGTTAAATGTGTGATGGCTATATGCTTTTATCTCCTCTCCCTCTCAAAATGCCATTAAATGAAAAAAAAGAAGAGGAATGTTTAAAGTATAGACCCACATGGACAATAAGGGAGGGGACAGTAGCGTGAGGATGTCAACGAGGATGTCAGGGTACACTATTGGCTCATGATTAAACACTGACGATTTAAGAAAAAATTGTAGTATATTTATCTTGAGAATATGGAGGACAGACGTGAGGGGATGTTGAAATAATGCTAAATCCTCATTCGGTAACAGGAAGAAAATAGATACGATCCAACGTGAATCAAGAAATAGAATTATTAGCATATTCTTTCAATACCAAGAAGTAAATTCCAGATGCAATGAAGACTTTCTTTCCAGAGACAGAATCTTGAGGTAGGATGTAATAAAGGTTATTATTACATTTTATTTTACTGTAGGTTTTACTTAGATAATTTTTAAAAATATTGTAATGAAGTAGATAAAAATTCTTCTGTTAGTGCTAACACTGTATTAAGGATTTGTACAGTGTTCCTTTAGCCAGTCTATATATTATATAAAATTTATTAAATAAAAATGTTTTGTAATGAAATTAAGTGCTGAATCATTGTAGAAGATCACAGTAAGTGTAAAAAGATGCTCAGAGTTTGTGAATTTGCATCTTCTAAGATAAAGTTGTTCCGAGGAGAAAACTGGCCTAAAATAATGAGGATTTGTGAACCAAATCATTTCAAATAGATAGAGCTGTCACTGCTGAAGTCCTCAACAATGAGCTAAAGGGAAATGTGGAACATAAGTTCTTTCTTGACGCCTGTTTCCATAGCTTTGAATAAAATGCAGGAGAATGACTCTTCTCCTTTTAATATTGGGTTAAAGCATTGATTCTCAAGCTGGGCAATTTTATCCCCCACCAGGGAACACTTGGCAGTGTCTGGAGACATTTGGGTTGTCACAGTGGGGCAGGGGGGCGGGGGTGGGGGAAGAGTTGGTGATGGGGCTGCAATGTACAGAATAGCTTCCATGACAGAGAATTATCCAGCCCAAAATGTCAATAGTGCCGAGGTTGAGAAACCCTGAGTTAGTCACTGAAAAGGTTAACATGCAGCAATGGAGATATTTTATAGACATTTCAAGAAATGGAACAAGCACTTATCTTCATATGTTTGTTTTTCTCTCGGAGGGGTTGGAGTTGGAGGCATTCTTAATGTTTGATAGGTAAAATCCTTAACTGCTGAAAAGACTGGCCACATACATGAGGCAGTCAGTATTCATCAAAGTAACTAGAATAAACTATCCAAACGGGATTTTTTTTCAAAGTGATTCTGGAATATTAGTGGAAGTTATTTAAAACTGGGATCCATGAGATGACTATTCCATCCATTCATTCATTCACTTTTTTTTGGCTGTTTTGGGTCTTCGTTGCTGCGCGTGGGCTTTCTCTAGTTTGGGCGAGCGGGGGCGAGTGGGGGCTCCTCTTTGTTGCGGTGTGTGGGCTTCTCATTGCGGTGGCTTCTCTCATTGTGGAGCACGGGCTCTGGGCACATGGGCTTCAGTAGTTGTGGCCTCAGGGTCTAGAGCGCAGGCTCAGTAGTTGTGGCGCACGGGCTTAGTTGCTCTGCGGCATGTGGGATCTTCCTGGACCAGGACTCAAATCCGTGTCCCCTGCATTGGCAGGCGGATTCTTAACCACTGCGCCACCAGGGAAGTCCCAATTCATTCATTTATTAACATAAATGTTTATTATGTGTTTGCTCTCTGCTGGGCACTGTGGTAGATAATGGTGATACAAAGATGAGTAAGATGTTGACTCTGTCCTAAAGCTCCAAAACTATTTCTCCTGACACAAAATTCCATGTCTTTTGGCAACAAACTCTGGATGGTCAGGGGAGCAGTCACCAAACATATGAATACATTTTCTTTTAGGAAACCCCTAGAGATGCTTCATAGAACCTTAGATGTCTGTGACTGACCCCTTTGGAAACTATTCGCCCTAATGACCTCCCAGGGCTCTTAGCAGTCTTTTCATTCTGTCAGTTTTCCACAATACTCTTAATTCACAGCAGTATTACAGAGAGATTTGCTATGTTTTCAACAAAACAGTTTCAAATAATTATCTTTTGACCTGGTCCTTAAAATGAGATGTTTCAGCAGTAATCTAACTCAACTAGACTAGTGGTTCTAGGATATTCTTTAGGGGACTTGTGAAAACACAAGATGGCTGGGCCCCACCACCAGAGTTTCTGATTTAGCACGTCTGACATGAGGCCTGATAATTGCATTTCTTTTTTCTTCTTTTTTTTAATTGAGATATAGTTGTTTTACAATGTTGTGTTAGTTTCTGGTATACAACAAAGTGATTCAGAATATATGCATTCTTTTTCAGATTCTTTTTCATTGTAGGTATTGTTTATCTGTTTTATACATAGTAGTGCCTATCTGTTAATCCCGAGTTCCTAATTTATCCCTTCCCCCACTTTTCCCCTTTGGTAACCATAGTTTGTTTTCTATACCTGTGAGCCTGTTTCTGTTTTGTAAATAAGTTCATTTGTATCATTTTTCTAGATTCCACATATATATGATATATGATATTTGTGTTTCTCTGTCCGACTTACTTCACTTAGCATGATAATCTCTAGGTCCATCCATGTTGCTGCAAATGGCATTATTTCATTCTTTCTTATGGCTGAGTAATATTCTAGTGTGTGTGTGTGTGTGTGTGTGTGTGTGTGTGTGTGTATGTGTGTGTATGTGCATGTGTATTTATATACATATACACCACATCTTCTTTATCCATTTGTCTATCAACGGACACAGGTTATTTCCGTGTCTTGGCTATTGTTAATAGTGCTGCTATGAACATAAGGGTGCATGTATCTTTTCAAATTAGAGTTTTTGTCTTTTCTGGATATATGCCCAGGAGTGGGATTGCTGATCATATGGTAGCTCTATTTTTAGTTTTTTAAGGAACCTCCATACTGTTCTCCATAGTGGCTGCACCAACTTACATTCCCACTAACAGTGTAAGAGGGTTCCCTTTTCTGCACACCTTCTCCAGCATTTGTCATTTGTAGACTTTTTAATGATGGCCATTCTGACCAGTGTGAGGTGGTAGCTCATTGTAGTTTTGATTTGCATTTCTCTAATAATTAGCGATGTTGAGCATCTTTTCATGTGCCTGTTGTCCATCTGTATGGCTTCTTTGGAGAAATGTTTATTTACGTCTTCTGCCCATTTTTTTATTGGGTTGTTTGTTTTTTTTGATATTGAGCTATATGAGCTGTTTGTATATTTTGGAAATTAATCTCTTGTTTGTCACATCTTTTGCAAATATTTTCTCCATTTCCATAGGTTTTCTTTTCATTTTGTTGATGGTTTCCTTTACTGTGCAAAAGCTTCTAAGTTTAATTAGGCCCCATTTGTTTATTTTTGCTCTTATTTCTTTTCCATCGGGAGACTGACCTAAAAAAACATTGCTATGGTTTATGTCAGAGAATGTTTTGCCTATGTTTTCTTCTAGGAGTTTTGTGGTGAGAGTTGTATTTCTAAGAAGTTCCCAGGTGGTGCTGATGTTGCTGGTCTTGAGACCACACTTTGAGAACCACTGCTCTATACCAAAAAAAAGCTATGACATATAACAGGAAAGTTCTCAAAGCCAGTAATTGTGATATATAACTTTCCCAGACAAATGATCTAGAGGAAACTTGAGATCTGAATTTTTTTATTGCTGACCTCATTAAGTCTGATACCATTGGGAGAGTAATAGTCTCAGTTATATGAACCTGAAGTTCAGTCTATATGCACAACCCATAGTGGCTTCTGATCATGGTGTGCCCTGTACAAACTAATGTACTGTAGTAGTCTAAGTTAGAGATTAGAGTACTTAGAGAAACTTGAAGTTTGCACCATAAAAGTCAGATGCTTACGTGATGAATATCACTACTCTAAAATTTTTTCCAACTACTTATGCCAAGTAGGAATCACCTCTGAATACTTTGTTAGCGATTATAGACATGAGGTGGAAAGGAGAGAGTTGAGAGGGACCAGGTAGACAGAATCCATATCCCTGGATAAAGCAGAAACGACTACGTAGTAATCAAAATCTGCCCTTTCTCTTCCATGACATGCGGATAGACCCTGTTCCTCAGCCACCCGTGCAGTTAGGTGTGCCCATGGAGCTGAGATCAGGCTATGAAGTGTGGATGGAAGTGCTGTCAGTCTGGGCCCAGAAAACCCTCCACAGGAAAGCCTCTTCCCTCCCTCCCTCCTCAACACTGCTTTTGCTCTCTGGATGTTGACACTTCGAGGTGTCCTTGGAAGTAGGGTTTTGAGGATGGCTGAGTCTGTCAGCCTGGGTTCCTGAATGACTGCGTGGAGCAGACGCACATACCACTACCACCATCATCATTCCTACCACCAATTTTACTTTAAGTGAATGAGAAATAACTTTGTATTAAGCCAGTCATTTTTCCGGGTTCATCTGTTAAAACTGCTAGTATTACTGGCCATCCTTGCAAGCTGTTACACACTTCCTTATGAAGAGAAGGAGCCATAGTGATGGGTAGAGCAGTGCATTTTCAAGTGGCTAGCTCTTTGTCTCGATTCTAAACCTGCTTTTTGTGCTCCTCCATGTGTCTCCTTTCTGTTGAAATTTAAAGAGAATCCTCATACGGTCTGAGTCCAGAATTTAAAACTACTCATCTATCAAAGGGGCAGGAAAGACTGATTTGAGATTTTTCATTAGCTTTACATTCCTGTGGCAAAACATAGCATTTGTACCAGGCAGTAGATAATGCAAAATTTTAAAAATCATGTGGATGAAAGAGCCAAGGAAATGGGGATAACGGGGGGAGCATATTCTGGCTAACTATCCCTAATTGTCAAAAGTGCATGATGTTGTCAGTTTCTTAGAACCAAGAAACCAAAGATGACAGTTGATTTATGATCAGATTATATCCTTGTCTTCTAAATAATATAGGACAAAGTTAAAACATTTATCCTAAAGCACTATTTAGAATACACAGACATTTTAATTGAATGATTTGAAAAACTTTTAGAAATAATGCACACCTTTTAAATATAACAAATACGTAAAATAATAGATGTTTAAAAGTGATTTCACTCAAAAACTTCATTTTACAAATAAGGAAATTAAGCCCCAGAGAAGTAAACAAATTGCTCAATATCATACTACTTCATTAGTGGTAGATGAGGAACTAAGAGCCCTGTGTTCTGTCTCCAGCCAGTGTTTTCCCACCATAGTCCACTGTCTGTTGCCCATAAACTACTAGCCCATTATCTTTAGACAAAAACAAACAAATAAACTGAAAAACCACACACCCACAGCCCCTCAAAACATAAATTCTTCATTTCTTTCTCTTATCTCTCAGCCTGGTACTAAAGTATTTGTGTCTCCACTAGTGGACTGAAACCCTTGTGATCTCCAGGATTGGGATAGTATTTTACTAATCTTTCTATCACAGAATCTAATCCAATACTTGGCATAGAGTAGACGCTCAGAAAATGTTACTTTGGAATGTTAATTACTTTGACGCCAAAAGAAAAATTAATAAGCCCCTGTCTCATTGCTTCTTGAGTGTTAGCAGATTTTCTGCTCCCCTCCCCCTACCATAGCATACGAAGTAATCTCCTCCTTTCCATCCCCACTAATGTTGCCCTAGGTCAGACCAGCAAACTGGACTTTCCGTCTCAGCCCCTCCCCTCCATCTGATCCCATTACTACAATTCCTTCTGCATGTGGCCACCTGAGTGTTTTTTCTGAAACATAAATCCAATAGAGATTAGACCCTCTGCTTAGAATGTTTCAGTTTCTTTATTACTTCAATTTGTATGCCTATGTCTGGGCCAGGTACTCATTGGGTACTGGGGATAACATAGAGAACAACTTAGACATGGAACCTTCTGCCAGGTGCATATGGTATTAGGGCAGGAGGGCACAGTTTACAACTGGCAGTCCCAATACAGTAACGTAAGTGTTTCAAAAGGGGGAAGGCCAGGGTGCTAAGGGACCATATAGGAGAGGGCCTAATCCAGAGTTTCGGTGATCGTGATAGGTGGTAGAATCTGAGAAGGGTTCCTGGAGGACACAGACTTTAGGCCAAAATTGAAAAACAAAACAAAACAAGTGAGTTGGGCAAGAGTGTTCCGCACAGGGAGAGTAGCATGTACAAAGATAAAGAGATGGGTGTGTGACTCTCTTAAGGACCTGAATAGAAGGTCATTGTGGTCAGAGAGTACCTGGGTAAAGATAAGTCTGCAGAGAATAAGAGGACCAGGTTATACAGGACCTTTTAACAAGATTAAAACATTTGGGCTTTATATAAAGATATTGGGAGACACTGAAGGATTTTAAGCAAAGGCAGCGCCATTATTGGATTTGAGTTTTAGAGTTTCAGAAAAATCACTCAGGGTGAAATGTGGTTAACTGCAGGATATACTGTAGTCCGAGTTTAGTTGAAGATAAAATAAACCGTTCTAACTAATATGAACAAAAGCAGTCTAAATATGATTGGAAGAGCAAAATCTAGGCTGAGTTTCCAGGAAAACCTTCCAGAATAACACTGCAGAACTTGACTGCCAGGGAGCCACTGTGTCTGCCATGATCAGTGAGCTGGAATGCTAAGAAGCTGTCTTCATAACTGCTGGCTTCAAGCCTATACATCCTCTGCTGTGATCAAGAAATCAGGAATCTGCTGCCAGCAAAGTGGATGCCATGGGTGCTCCTTCTTTTCACTCATGTGGCTAGAGACTGGACATTGGACTCCCTCTACAACTGCCACTGAAAGCCAGATGCTTCCATAACCATGCTCATCAGCAGAAATAGGAGAGGTGAGGCCCCCTCTTCATGATCTATCACTTCCCCCTTCCAAATCTCGCATAGGTACACCTGATTGTTGGAATCTACATCACAACCAGAAGCCTGGCTATGGAATGTAGTTTTTTGTTTTCTGGGAGGAACACTGCAGCAGGTTGGAATGTATTTATATATTTTTACTAAATTTACTTATTTATTTATTTATTTATTTTTGGCTGCATTGGGTCTTTGTTGCTGCATGTGGGCTTTCTCTCGTTGCAGCGAGCGGGGGCTACTTTTTGTCGTGGTGCGCGGGCTTCTCATTGCGGTGGCTTCTCTTGCTGCGGAGCATGGGCTCTAGGCGCGCGGGCTTCAGTAGTTGTGGCTTGCGAGCTCAGTAGTTGTGGCTCACGGGCTCTAGAGCGCAGGCTCAGTAGTTGTGGCGCACGGGCTTAGTTGCTCCGCCGCACGTGGGATCTTCCCAGACCAGGGCTCGAACCCGTGTCCCCTGCATTGGCAGGTGGATTCTTAACCACTCTGCCACCAGGGGAGTCCCGAGGTTTGTATTTAAAGAGGCGGAAAGAGAGAGAGCTGGAGAGGGGGGTGTGGCATCAAGTTGGAGGTGCTGCTGTTGCTTAAGGAGGGAGAGACAAGCTAGGAGCCAATAGAGAGGAAGAGGTTGAAGATATGGGGGAAAGGAGTTAAATACTCAGTCCTACAAGGACACTGAGTAGTGAGGAGGTGATGTAAGCCAGACACACTAGAGGCTAAATAAGAAAAGGGGCATTTCTTCCATTTTGCTCAGACCAGTGAATGGTGGGGGAGGAAGAAAGGATGTAGGCAAGCACATAGTTTGGTGCTAGGGAAGCAGCTTCTTCCTCTCTGACATAGAGGCAGAGGGAAGATTATCTGCTGGGCATGAAGAGGGAGGTGGAGATGGGTTGAGAAACATGAAGCAGGTTTCTCCTAGAAACCTTGGAGAACTGGAGAGAGGCTTCTGGCGCAATATGAACGGATCACTGAGGGCACTGAGTGTACAGTGGAGACTAGAAATGTGGCTGGGTCGTTCTGGAATTAGGTGCATTGGTGGAGGGTTGAGATTTGCCAGACGGCTGAGATAGAAGGATGAGACACCAAAGTAGTGGAATTCAAGCCAGACAAGGAGAGCTGTGGTGGTGAAAGCGGGGAGTTTCAGGGCAGGAGGGAGGTGGTGGATGCTGATATGATGGAGCAGAAGGAGGCAAAGTGATGAGGTCGAGGAAGAGGAGAACCCTACGCCCACCAGGGCCAGATTAGAATTAGAGCCAGCTGGAAGTGTTGGGAGTCGTGTTCTGAGAGGGACCTGTGACATTGTTTCAGAGGTGGGGAAGTGGGAGGTTGGATGGGGAATGCAACAAATAAGGGCGGAGTGATGGCCTAGTAGAAAGGAGGGGAAGGTCACTGGAGCAGAGAAGACCCAGGAAGGGACTTGCTTGGGTGTTGAGTAGTAGGTCATCTATGTGGATGTCAGAGTCATTTGGGATGGTAGCAGGACCTGATGGAAAAGGTGACAGTGACTCAGTTGCTAAAGACTCCAAAGAAAGAGGGAGTGGTATATAATGGCAGCAGGAGGAGTAGGGTGTGATTTAAAAAAAAAAAAAGGTTTATTGAGATGTAATTCACATGCCACACAGTTCACCCATTTATAGTTCAATGGCTTTTAGTGTATTCACAGAGTTTGCAACCATCACCACAGTCAATTTCAGAACATTTTCCTCACTCCAAAAAGAAACCCCACACACCTTAGTCATCACTTCCAATCTCCCGAACACTCCCCCCATCCCCCAGCCCCTGGCAGCCACTGATACGCTTTCTTTTTTGTTTGGTTTTTGGGGGGGTTTTCTTTGGCCGCAGGGTAAAGCTTGAGGGATCTTAGTTCCCAGACCAGGGACTGAACCTGGGCCACGGCAGGGAAAGCGCCGAGTCCTAACCACTGGACCACCAGGGAATTCCCCTACTGATCTGCTTTCTGTCTATAGATTTACCTATTCTGGCCATTCTGTATAAATGGAAGCATATCATAGGTGGTCCTTTGTATATGGCTTCCTTCACTTAGCATAGTGCTTTCAAGGTTCATCATCCATGTTGTAGCAGGCATCGGAATTTCATTTCAGAGCACTATTTTAATGGCTGGAAAGAACCTCAGAAGAGTTTAGGGGAGGATGCAAGGCAAACACTTCCCTTGTACACCAAGTCAGCTCTGGTCATTGACATTCAGTGCCAAAATTGTTGTAAAGTACGTCTTGTCCTTTTCTTGGGAGTATCTAAAATAAGTCAATATTAAATGCTCATGCTTGCTTCTTCCCTCCCCACCCCCAGCACTAAACATAACTGAAAGCCTTGCTTAATGACAAAAACTGAGTCAGTCATTGTTGCTTCATGTTAACTACTTGCCTAAGAAACATATTCATCTTATAGAGGAGATAATGAGCAAAACTGGCAATGCCCTAATAAGCTCTAAATTAAGCCTACATAATGTTGAACAAAATATAAGAATCAGCAAAAAAATTTTTTTCTACTTATTGATCATTAGTGTTAATGAGAACAGCAGCAAGTGGCTTTGTTCCTGTTCACTTAGAAAGTATGAAAACAAGGTAAGCCAGCAATTAGGAAGGTTAATGTGAGGATTCAGTTTTCATCCTGATAATGGAATAATTTATTTTCTAGCCTATTAACCTCAGAAGCCCTCGACGGCTTTATCTTCTCTGGTCTTTGGCTAATTTTTTTTCAACCATGTTAGTAACAGAAACTGCGAAAATGGGATCAGGGCCTACTAAAAGCAATAAAACCGAATAAATGCATCAACTTCCAGGAAATGTCAATTACAAATAAGCAGAAGGGACTGTTGTCTGTATGAAGGGACTAGAGCCTCTTATTAATAATAGTGGAGGAAGTAATCCAAGAGACTAAATGTGCTGGTGAGAGAGGCTAAGTCTCTTTAAGGAGCTCAGAATGTAAAGGACACATAAAAACCTGGGAAGAGGGAGGTAGCAATCAAAGACTCAAACCACAAGAACAGCACAGAGCTGTAACACTAATGCAAGAAAGACCAGCTAGAGAGAACCAAGGCTTGCTGAAGTATATTTGAATTTGAAGGTTCACTGCTGCAGTGGAATCTCTTTTGTTTGCCCAGCATCCCTCACTCCTTCTAAAAACAGTACCCCCATTCTTCAGGGAAACTGTTCTCTCCCCCTACCACCATCACTCCCATTCCAAGGATGTAAGCTAAAAGAATGCAAGTCTTCAGGTTGGGACAAATCATATCTGAGAATATGAAAACAATTTTTTAAAGAGATCCTTAAAATATCATTTGTAATCTATTTTTCCCATAGATTAGAAATAGAAGTGCTTCCTGAAGACAGGAGATGGGCAAATGTCTTGGTTTTCAAAAATGGGGAGAAGGTAGATGATGCAAATGTTAACGGGGATTTCAATATTGATTCTCTATTAAGAATATCAAATGGGTGGTGTGTGAACTCCCAGAGAGAGGGGAGGTGATCCTTAAAGAAGCCAGCACGAATTCACTGAGAAGAGACAGCCTGACAGACAGGCTTTGGTTTCTTTTGTTATATGTTTATTAGGCTAGTAGGTCAAAGGAATCCTGCAGACATAGCGTTTCTGTGCTTCTGCAAGGCATTTTTCAAACACTTTCATGACATCCTTGCTGAGAAGATGGAGAAACTGGATGGGTGATAGGATAATTTAGCAGCATAATCATTCTATCCTAAGAATGCTGATTAATGGATCTCTGTCAAATCTGGCAAATTTTGTTGAAGATCTGTTTCAACCAGGGTTCCTTTCCTAGCATGGTCCTTTTTAAGTAACCTGGATATGGGCTAAGTGGACCTGGGTATCAGTGTATAGAGAACAAGAGTCTGGGAGGGAGTGTGAATAAATCAGATGACAAAGCAGATTCCAAACTGGCATTGGCCCAGGGATGATGTATCAGCTAGTATCTTTTGCAAAAAGGCAGGATAAATATGTAAATAAATGCAGAAGTGGTCATCTCTGTTAAAATGAAATTTAAATAGGACAAGTTTTAGTGTTCTATCCTTGGAACCAAAGTTAAGGATATAAGGAGAACTTGCTGAATAGCAGCATGTAGAAAAGAAGACTTGGGGATGTTAGTAGCCTGAAGGCAATAAGAGCCAAGAGCATGATAAGGCTATAAAACAAAAGAAGAAAAAAGAACCCAAAGGAATCTTGGGCTGTTTAATTAGAAATATATCCATAGTATTCTGACTGTTCTTTGCTTTTGATAATCAATCTTACTATACTTTGATTTATTATGTTCAATTCTGGGAAATATATTTCATGAGGGACATAGACCAACTTCAACTCCTTCATAGGAGTCATATCATAGAGTGCTATAAATCATGGCATATGAGCAACAGCTGAAATGAGTGAGGATGGTTAGCTTGGGAGTAAAATATTTAGGGGCAAAAGGATGGCTCTCTTACAGCATCGAAAGAGATGGGACATAAGACAGAATTCTGTTTCGTTCCAAGAGGAAAATGAGCATCAACGGATGAAAGTTACTGGGGTGGTAGATTTCAGATAAAATATAAACAAGTAACTACTAATAATTAGGAGTCGAATCAAAGTAGGTGAGCGCCCAGTTGTTGGAGATGTTCAAACAAATGACATGGCAGTGGGGACTCCTTTGCTATGTGAAGGGCTGGACACTCAGAACCTTAAGGCTTTTTTCAATTTGGGGATCCAGAAAACCCCACTTCAAGGGCAGCTGTTGTTCTGGGATTTGTGGGTATGCGTATTGGTGTTGTTTCTCTCCATCTTAAACAGAAAGGAAATGTTTCCTGATTTATATGTCAGAAGTCTAGAATAGTCAGGCACAAATGGGCTAGAAGGCCAGTGTCTGGAATTTGCTTTGGATCTACCCCATAATGCCCAACACACAGGGACTCAACGAAGAGGGTCTTTTCTTGAAGCTTCTCTGTGTTTCTCATGAAGATGCTTTCTTATTTTATATCTCATTTATATTCATGATTTAGCCTTGAATTGAGGCGATTTCTCTCCTTCAAGTGCTTTCTTTTTGCTTTTGGATATCTCCTAAGTTAAGAGTGAAGAATCATGTGTTTTTACTGCTAAGGAAACTGCACCTCCCTACTATGATTTCCATCATTGCAAATTCACATTAAGTAAAAATACTTTCCTAATTCTTATCCTAGTCTCTCTCCAATAGGACTTTGATTTGGAAGGTACTTGATGTTTGCCACAAAAGCTGGAAGAGCTTTTCAGGGCAACATACAAACCATAAAACTTGCCCTTCCAAGCCAGACAGACTCAGGCTTTAAATTCTGGCTTTTCTGGGTACCATAGTCAGCTTGCTTAATCTTTCAGAACGGTAGTTTCCTCATCTCTTAAATGAGGTTATTAATATATGTATATTTCAGGTAGTTATTTTGAAGATGAAATAAAGTATGCTAATAACCTATCATAATGCTTAGTTCATAGTAGGTATACCATGGAATGTGAATATTATTATTAATTCATCACACAGTAATTTTCCGATAATCCTCAGCTTCCCTTAAAGTAATGATCAAATTTAATTTCTTAACACTATAATGTTTCTATTTTAAAAAATTTAGTGCCAGTTGTCTGTTTCTTTCCCTAACATAATCATTTAACTATAGCTAAAATGTCCTAACTTCCTAATTATTTATAGTTTGTGAAAAAAAAATTTGTGTGATGGTAACCAAGTCCAAGGCATGTCTTTATTATTAGCCTCAACTTTTTCCACAACCCATTCTGTAGGAAGAAGCTATAGTTTTCCCAAAATGCCTTGCCCAGAGCAAAGCAGTTGCAGGGTTCCTGCCTCTGTAGCCTGTCCTAACCAAGCCCAGGGCACTGATTGTTTCCTTCCTGTACTTTGCAGAAAAATTGGCCTCCTCTGTTTGATTTGAAGTCATGAGTCTGGATCACAGTGAGCAGTACACTCTGCTTAATGAATCATTAGTAGAACAGAGAAAAGAACAGACTCAATTACCTGCTGGGTTGGTTACCCAGCCTTTCCCTGAACACTGCCCTGCTCCAGCCTACACTGAAACACGGAGGCTTTTGTATAGCAATGACTCCCTCACCAGTAGTGCTGTCTGTTGAACCTAAGACCCGTATTCTACATTCTTGATTGAGTTTAATCTGACTTGGCAGCTTTCTTAAGTACTACAGCCGTCTGCAAGCAGGAATAATGAGGGCTTTGTACAAACAGCATAGCTGCTGGGCTCCAGGCCTCCTTTCCCCTTTCTGTCTTCTTGACCACATGCTCCATCACCTGCAGGTGTCAAACTGTGTGCAGTGGCCTTTCAGGGTCAGGCCCTTGGGGCTTGCTCAGGAGGTGATAAGCCCAAGAACTAAGGGGAAGAGAGTGGGGGCAGATGAACAATAAACAAATAATCAGGTGATGATAAGTGCTACCCTTGTCTCCCCTGCCTCTGGGGCTCCAGCCTCAGAATATTCAAGTTCTTTGAATGAGCTGTGTTCTCTCCCACCTCAATGATGACTTCGAACACCTGTAGAAACCTTCCTTGGCCTTCAGAAAACCTCAGCCTTTTTCACCTCTTCAGTGAGGACTCCTTGACATTCCCTAGATCGTGGCCTCTCCTATGACCTACTCTGACTAGTCCGGAGGCCACTTACAAGCAGGAACCATGTCTTTTCATTTTACGTAGCTCAGAGACTTAACACGGTGCCTGGCTTATAAAGATTGCTCAATAACTCCTGGTTGATGGACTGAACAGGTCAGGGGAGAGTTGAAGGCCAATCTTGATTTATTAAATAAATAATACTGAGCCCCCATGATATCGCAGGAGAGGCAGACAACCCAAATATAAACACATAAATCTGTCAGGTGGCGAGGTGGGGGAAGAGAGTGACAGTGGGAGACACACAATAAGCAGATAAACAAATAGGTCAGAAGGTGGTAAACAGTGAGAGAGAAAAATGAGAGAGGGGTCTTGGGGGTCGCTATTTCAGATAGACTGGTCAGGGGAGGCCTCTCTGACAAAGTGATATTTGAGCACAGAGTTGAAGAAAGTGAGGGAATGAACCAGTGGAACCTGGGGCATAAGCTTTCCAGGCAGAGAGGGCAGAGAGTGCCAAATCTTAGAGCTTGGCATGAGGACGCGTGCCATATCTGATGTAAGGAATTGGAAGGAGACTAGTGTGACTGGAGTAAAGTGAGTGAAGAGGAGAGTAGTGAGAGGTGAGATAAAAACAAGAAGAAGACCACCACCACCACCACCACCACACAAGGTACAGCGTGGATTGGCTGTAAGTGCTAGAATTTGGGCCCAGGTGAATGTGATAAACCATCAGAGAAAACTTACAAATGAGACCCTGAATGCCTGTGGTTGGGAAGGAGGAGAAAAACCAGAGGAATGGAGGGGCGTGGGGGGGGGTGTCCTAATTCTGAAAAAGGAGACAGTGCCAAAAATAACAGCCTAGTGTACTTGATGTTACTCCCGGGTGATTACAGTACTCAAAGAATGATTTGTAAGCACCCACACAGGAACTTAGTGAGCTGTAGGAGCTAGGATAGTGGGGGTCACAAAGAATATCACATAAGTTATCAGATTTCCTTTTACTCGTACCTTCACGAATGATATTAGGCCGGTTGATCAAAGTAATGTGGTACAAATAGTGTACAGAGATTTCTGCGAAGTATTTGGCAAGGTCTCCTAGATAAGATGGATGGACATGCTCTGAATGGTCACCCTGTTAGATGGCTTTGTTTTTTATTATTATTATTTTTTATTGTGGTGGTAAAATACACTTTGTTCTTTTTTATTATTATTTTTTTGTGGTAAAATACACATCATATAAAATTTACTATTTTAATCATTTTGAAGTATACAGTTCAGGGGTATTAAGTACATTGACAATCTTGTGCAACTATCACCACTATCTAGTTCCAGAACTTTTTCATCACCCCAAAAGGAAACCCCCATTCTCATTCTCCATTTTACCCTACCCCCATTCCTGGGCAATCACTAATCTGCTTTCTGTGTCTGTGGATTTGCTTATTCTGGTTGTTTTGTATAAATGGAATCATATAATATGCAGCCTTTTTTGTCTGCCTTCTTTTACCTAGCATAATGTTTTCAAAGTTCATCCATGTTGTGGCCTGTATCAGTACTTCATTCCTTTTTTTTTCTTTTTTTCTTTTTTTCCTACTTTTTGGCTGCACCATGCGGCATGCAGGATCTTAGTTCCCCAACCAGGGCTCGAACCTGTGCCCCCTGCAGTGGAAGTGTGGAGTGTTAACCACTGGACCACCAGTAACGTTCTTCATTCCTTTTTATAGCTGCCTAATGTTTCATTTTATGGATATACCAGATTTTGTTCACCCATTCATCAGTTGATGGAAATTAGGGTTGTTTCCACCATTGGGCTATTGTGAATAGTACTACTCTGAACATTTGTGAACAATTTTTGTTTGAAGACCTGTTCTTAATTCTTTTGGGTATATACCTAGGAGAGGAATTGCTGGGCCATATGGTAATTCTGTCCTTACCCTTTTGAGGAACTACTGAACTGTTTTCCACAGCAGCTGCTCTTTCCATGGGAAGTGTTGGGGGCAGGGTACAGTTGGAAGCACCAATTGGCTCCAGGAGGACTCTGCTCCACTGTGCCTCTAGAGAAGTTGAGAAGGGCAAGAGGCACTGGATCGGGAGCACATCATCAGGAATTAGGAGAACTTGGATTAATGGTCAGTGGAATGGCCTTGCTGAAGCGAGGCTCATCCTTATCTAGGACGTGAGGCACCTGGAATTTGCACACCATAAATCTTTCTCAGCTGAATACCTTGAGGTTCTTCCTGTGAGACAGCCTGTCGCTAGGCTCCCTGAGGGAAGGCCCAGGCCCGTCCAGCAGACCATCCGTCTCTCTTGAGATGGCAAACTGATCAAATTTTCAGATGACACCCAAGTGGAAGGGATACCAAATTTAGAACCAGGGTTTTAAAAGATTGAAGCAAACCAGAAAGATGAGTTAAAACCTAACCAGATAATATTTGTGATTTTTTTTGTGTGTGTGTGAGTAACATCAGTGAGTCAGATGGGTCACCTGTGGAAAAAAACCAGAGATTTTCTAGGCCGGTTAACACATTAATATATATATATTTTTTTAACCCAGGATTAATTTTAAGGATTTAGTTTTTCCTTCAAAGAGTAACAAAAGCTAGAAAGAATAAATGCCTGCTTAAGGAAAATCAACATGAAAATAGCTACTAGTGCTCTTAACAAGAAACCAGAGGCTACCCAGGTAGCCTACTAAGGAATGCACTAAAATTGCCTGGATGTATTTCCAACATCCCATAACAGATCAATGTTAAAATTTCAATAATACATCTCCTTCTATTTAAATCGGCAAACTCAAAAACCACTGGTTACCAAATATTTTGCTTGATGTACTGATCTCTCTCCTCCTCTGTTAGGAGCAGCTTTCACTGAGCACCTTCCCCTCCAGGTGCCACACATAATGCAGTTAAGGAACGGAGTGAGGCAGATAGCTAGTGGGAAGCAGCCGCATAGCACAGGGAGATCAGCTTTGTGACCGCCTGGAGGGGTGGGAGGGAGGGAGACGCAAGAGGGAAGAGATATGGGAACATATGTATATGTATAACTGATTCACTTTGTTATAAAGCAGAAACTAACACACCACTGTAAAGCAATTATACCCCAAAAATTAAAAAAATTAAAAAAAAAGGAACGGAGTGAGTACATGAGGGTGGGAGTGGGGGTAGAAAAAGTACAATTTAGACACCAAATCAGAAACCGTATTATTCCAGAGTCAACTTCCACACCATTAATTTTTTAAAACCTCAAAATCCATCAAAATGCTTATATAATATTTTTCATCTTCAATATCATGAGAGAACCAAAGAACAAGCCAATTACTTTCTAAAAAATTTATGAAAAAGTAAATCATAGAATTCCATTCAATTTTCAACTGTGTATAATATTTATGAGTCCACAAATTGCAGATGAAAAATAAGAAAAAGGTAATAAAAGTGATTTGTTTCCAGCTGGGAAACATGCATTAGAAAATTCGAATCTACTCTTGCAAAGTCTTGTTCACCAGATTTTCTCCTGGGGGCCTGGGCATAATACTTACAGATTTTCAGATAAAGAATGCCTCCTAAGGCTTGACTTTTCACAACTGACTTAATTTTGACAGTTTTAGCTGATATTGAAGGACCTAACTCTTAGCCAGACGCAGAAAAAACTACATGAAGTGACATAGGAATATCCGTGCCCCGGTCCAGTTCCAGTCACCACCATTTATAACATTCACCAGATTTAAACTTAAATCTTTTGTCTTGCACTGTTCCTTCAACATGCAAACAGCAGTAGGAGAAAGGGAGCTGATAAATAAAACATCCGAGAATATTATAGTTTCCAAGTGTTGAAAGAAAACTCATCTGAACGTTACAGCAGACATGATTTTAAAGTAATATTTGCTGTTTGAAAACACAAACAAGTATTCTGTGTTATGTGGTAGTGTTTAAACTTAAGTTAACTGATTACTCAAAACTTTTCAGACTCACAAATTCATGTATCAAAAATATGTCTACCCTAGCAAAGAGAAAAGCAGGAATTGTTCCAAAACCCAGAGTAAAATGTAAATGCCTCATCTGGATAAGATGACATCCTCATGAGCAACAATCATAAAATGCAAGTTAGTGTGGGGCCGTTGGATGATTCTAAAACAACTAAACTGAGTCTCAGACAGTCCTCAGATAGGAAACACCAAAATTGCAGTCTCTATTAATTTCAGTACAATCCATTTCAAACACTTTTTTTTTTCTCTTGAAGTCACTTGCAGACTAGCATGTTAGTGTTTGGTAAGTTATAAAAATAAGTGCATATGAGGGCAGTCATTCCCAATAGATAGCATTTTTGGAATGCTGCTAATAAATAATCACCTCTGAGATAAAAATCTGCCTCAAAGAAGATGTGAATGCATTTCGAGTTTTTCCAGAAAACTGATTTCCATTTACAATCCAAAAGCCAATGGTAAAGAGGAAAAGTCCCCCCCCAAAAATGTTGAAAAGATCATTACAGGCACTTCCCTGGTAGTCCAGTGGTTAAGACTCCGCACTTCCAAGACAGGGGGCGCGGGTTCAATCCCTGGTCGGGGGACTAAGATCCCACATGCTTCACAGCACAGCCAAAAAAAAAAAACAAAAACAAAAGAGCGTTACATCTTCCCACTTCCCCAAGATAAATGTCATATTAATTTAGCACAGGAAAACGGATGAATATATGTACTTTTTACATTTTACTATTTTGCAGTCTATCCTAAGCATGCAGTAATAATTAGCGTCATGATCAGGAACACTACTACTGTCTTAATTAATATGTGAACATGTCCCTACTATTATTATCAAAAATAAAAATGTTAGACTACAGACTGAGCCCAACCCACTGGTCTCCCCATTTTGACACGGAATGTTCCAGTAGGGATTGGTGGCTAAAACAGGAATTGTTATGTATTTGGGGAACTATGACTATACTGAGGAGGTCAAATATGCAGTCACTAGCAAATCCAGCTTCTCTTTGGAGTCCAATGGATTAAGAAAAAAAAACTCTGTAAGTTCAAGGCTTCAGTTGTGGATGTTAGAGCTTAGACATTTTAAGCAATCTTCTAGATTTTCTTGAAAAGTAAATATAAACCTAAAAGTAAAGGTAAGTATAAAACTAAAAGAACCTTACCTACATGGTTTATGTGGTACCTCTCATATAAACTTAAAACCTCTAATCTTGTTTTTAAGGAAATGCTTTAAAATTCCTTAAAATACTAATAATAGAAATCCAACCAGCAGTAAAAAGGTCCAAATTGTAGAGAAATAGATTGCAGTTCTACTGAAAAGGAGACCTACTTTCTGTGAAGAAAAGTACAAGGTAGCCAGCCCTGACTCAGCACAGATGGGACAATAATAGCTTAAATTGAATTCTTCTACTGCAGGATTATCCATTTCATTAAGGATTTAGACTCAGAGAGAGAGCTGTGCATTTTTGCTCATTCTTATTCTCAAAATAATAATATCCTTTCCTTGAGCCAGTCAATTTTATTTAAAGTTTTCTATAGCTAAGACTGCTGTAAGCTCTAATACCCAGCAGAATCTATTGTATGTTGCAAAGAAATGGCAAAGGTGTATTACATTTTGTGGTGCAATCCCAATGATCTCCCCCTTTCTGTCTCATTTTTATTTCACTTACAGGAAGACAGAAAAAATGTTGAACTTCTCCATTATCCCTAGTCTGTGACCCATGTTAAATTGTATTTATCTCAGTGAAAAATGTTTCCACAACACACATTTTTAACATATAATTTTACATGATGGAGCATGAATGACTATTCACAATAGAAGTTAAAAAAACACACTAACATTGTTGCACTAATTGCTTGAGCATCCGCTGTATAAAACAATAGAATTATTTCTAATATTTGCTTGAATTGGCCATTTTTCTTATGAAGAACCCACTAGCAGACTCAGAATCAGCAGAGTGCATGCATACAGGGAAAAATTAATCTATGCCTGTCTTTATTATGATAATGGCGTACTTTTCTCTTAAGAAATGAAAGAGAATTGTATCTATCTCCAACCCCCCTTGTGATGGTGTTAGGAAATATTCTCCTTTAGTGATCAAAATGAGAGTGTTTGTGAAAGCTCTTTGTAAGCTATAAAGTAATATTCAAATATAAGTTAGTATCATTGTCGGCCTAATGCTTATTTATATCTGAGGCTAAAATGAAGCGCCTAGAGGTTATTCTAGTCTGATTCTCCCAAAGCAGATCCTGAGACTAGGATTCAGGTACAGGGAGTAAACTAGGGGGGTGATCCCAGGATCACCAGGAAGCATAAAGTGAGGGAGTGGGGGACCTTTAGGCAGACGAGGGAGAAGTCAGCAAAAAGGGTGAGTTGTGAGTAATTATAACTGTGTGCACATGAAGCTCAAGTGAACTGAGCATCCTCTGAATCATCCCACTGAGGATGGGAAGCAGAGGTGTTTAGCCACAGGCTTCTGTCCCTCATTGGTTAAGGGCTGCTCCCTGGGGATGATAAATCCGTGACACTTCCTAGACGCCCTGCACAGCTGAGCCAGCTCTGAAGGTGCTAGTGAAGCCTTGGGTCAGAGGTGGAGAGAGATGGGTGGCTGCTGGAGGTACGGAGCTGTCAGCAGGTACAAGGCTGTCTTTCCCAGCAGCTGCAGGTGAACCCAGGCCCAGCCAAGGGCACATGGGGCAGGGCATTTGCAGTGTGTACTGAGAACACAACCATCATACAGAGTCTCAGAAGCAAAGTCAAGAGCAGGCTTCCGGGATCTGATTTGTGCTGTCTATCTTGGTCCCAGGCCTATCATAAGCACTTTGCATGGGTGAAGCATGCTAGGTGAGATTACCCTGAGTTTCCTTTAATACTGTGTATTGGTGCCACTATTAGCTATTTTTAGTTGTTGAGATTGAAGTGCTGTCCAGCCTCTGCTAGGTTTCATGAAATTTATTGATATGGTTTGTGAGGCAGTACGTTCTAGTACAATTTGTTCTGAGCTTGGGTTTTCATTAGAATCATCCAAGAAACTTTGAAGGAAAATACTGAGCCCCCCCCCATTTAAAATAAGAATCTCTAGGAGTGGGTCCAAGGTCTTGGGGTGCACGTGTGTGTGTGTGTGTGAGCGCGCGTGTGTGTGTTAACTCTCCAGATGATTTTTCTTGCAGCCAAAATTGAAATCACTGGGTAATGAAGAGAACGTAGCTTTGGAAAAACTTTGGAATCAGATAGCCTTGAGCAGAGATTTCGGCCACTCCACTAAGCAGCTGTATAACATTCTATGAGTAACATATCTTCTCTGGGCCTCGGTTTCCTCATTTGTAAAACAGGGATACTATATCTGTCTCACAGACTTCTTTGAGAATTAAATGGGTGTAAAAAAGCCTACTCTTGTTTCTGGCACATAGTTGGTGCTTAATAAATGTCAGTTCTCACCTTCCCAGTATTGTCAGACTTGCTCTGAAAAGTACTTCTGTGTCTCCATACATTGGAAAATGAAAATTAAGTTTTCACATGTAGGTGGAGAGGGTGGAGAGCTGTTAGAACAAATGGAGGAGGGCAGGATAGGATTGTTACACTGTCAGAAGTTAAAGAAAGAGATTATAAGAAGAGAACAAACAACTGGCTGAAAATGGAAACAAGAAAACCACTAACCAGTTAAAATACAATTATGCAAAGGCTTCTTCTGGAACAGATTTAGGATGGCATGAGAGCTAGTCCCTGCCAGGATAAGTGGATACTGTGGGGTCAGGCCTTACCCTCATGGAATGTCTGCATGGAGTTAAAGTCCCAAGTGGAAATACCTTCAAAGTGCAGGTAAGATATTTACTAGGGAGCCTTTACAGCACTCTAGGTTAGGCTAAGTACCCTCTTCTGGGTTTCCTGGGTTACCTTTAAATTAGCATTCAATATTATATTCAGAGTAACTGTTTGTGTGTTGACTAGAAGACTGAGTTTCTTTGGGGCAGGGCTCCAAAGAAGCCCTGTTCATTCATTGACAATACTTGGTACATTTGAAGTTCAACCATTATCTAAGTCAAAACAGAGCGCAGATCAACATGGCAGACTTTGAGATTGTTTCTCACAAGTGGCAGCCTTAATCCCTTCCCCTTTTTGCTGAGTTTGTCCAAGTAGAGAAGAGTTTAATGTCAGGAGAGACAAAGTGTGCACCCATTTTGCTTCCATAAAGAATGCCAGTCTTAAAATGGTGACAGTATTGTGTAGGAAGGCAGAGGAAAGAGTCACAAATAAATGGAGCTGGGACTCTTACTAGTGGACTTTATCAGTTCTGTGAACCAATTCTATTTGAGTTGGGGTGTCTATACCTTGCAAGCCAGTTTCCAAGTGACATGGTTGTTGTTGGGAAAGACAGGGTCAAGAGGCAATCTTTTGACCCTCTGCTCAGCCAGATAAGAAACGGCCTTGGGCCTGGAACACTTCCTTACCAAGAGGTAAAGAGCGCACACAGCCTGTGTTGGGCTTTCTGCATTGTGTGGAATATCTTTCCCCGTTTCATGCTCACTGAGTGTTCCTTCATTCTGCTTACGTGTGCATGTCAACGGCCCACAGGCATGCACCCAGCTTTCAATATTTCAGGCTCCACAGGGAAGGGTCAGGGTCCTTCTCTTGCAGCATAAGAGGGGTGTGCATAGGCCAGTTGCACCGTGTTGGCCGCCCTGGGGACCTGCTGGCCACGAGGGACCAACACCCACATCGAAGCTGATCTTGCTCTGTCCCCTCTCTACGTAGGTAAAGCACCATTCCATCTGGGGCTTGACTGTGTTGTGTTTCACTTGGCGACCCCAACCCCAACACGCAACAGGCAGAAGTGTTTGGAGTCCTCCTCTGGGGTTGGTAGCTGGTACCTGGTGTTCAGCTTGACAGTTACATACAGTCACGTTTTACACAAAAGTATAATGAATGCCTTATCTTTAGATAAGCAGGGTGATGACTAAATTTCTTAGCATCAGTAGTTGTATAGTTGGAACTTTTCAAAACAGGTGGTAAAGCAAACAAAAAGGACTTTAGATTAAAAGGGATTTATTGGAAGGATCTTGGGATAATTCATTGCACAGTGAGTCTCAGTGAGACAGTGATGTGATTGGTGGAAAGATGCCCATAGACACAGTTAAGGGAATATGTTTCCTCTGATGTCAAAAGATACAGAAACTGAGCTGCACCCAACAGCCTCACAAAGCAGGAGACGACGCAGCTCGCATCCTGATTCCTCCAAGATCCCTTTAAGGACAGTGAGCACAGGGTGAGAACTTTGCTCTTCTCTTCTCTTGGGGTCTTTTTACTCTCTTAGTCCCTTTCAATCATACTGGAGAGAGCCTGGGTACCTGCTTGCCTGCTCACCAGATATAAGAAGTAGACACAGAGATATAAGAGGATAGAAGATATAAGAAGTAGGTACATCCCTCATTTGCCATGAGACTGGTGACATTAAAGGTGAATTTACCACGAGTTTCTAGGTCTGAGCCTTCAGGCCTGACTGGGGTCCATTCCATACTTCTAGAATAGAGGCTGAACGAACAAACCAAGTCTTAGGGAAGCAAGAAGAACCACGGTGGCCCTGGGAACCTCTGGGACAAGATTGGATCCCCCTCTCCTCAAGATTCTGACTCCCTCCCCATCTCAGCCAGGATGTTGAAACTGGTTGTTGGCAGCCCAAGGGCTCATACCCTCCCAGCACAGTTCCCTTCCCTTAGGATTGATTTGAAAATGTCCAGGGAAGGCCTCTGACAGAGCAAGCTTGGGTCATGTACCCTCTCCTATGAATTGGGTTGTCTTAGCTCAAGCAGCTATAACAATATTATATACTGGGTGGCTCAAGCAACATTTCTTTCTCACAGTTCTAAAGGCTGGGAGGTCTGAGATTGGGGTGCCGTCATGGTCGGGTTCTGGTGAGAGCCTTCTTTCTGCTTTACAGATGGCCACCTTCTTGCTGTGTCCTTACGTAGTGCAGAGCAGAGAGAGGAAGCAAGCTCTCTCGTCTACTATGAGAGCACTAATCCCATTCATGAGGGCTCCACCTCATGGCTTAATCACCTCTGAAAGCCCCTGCGTCCTAATGCCCTCACATTGGGGGTTAGTGTTTCAACATATGAATTTTGGGCAGACACAAACATTCAATTCAGTCCATAACATGGGTTAAGGAGGCGGGGTGATGGGAGCTGGGAGGAGGGTATTATGACTAGCAGTGGCATTAAAACCACACAGTTGGAGCAGTGAAGATGAATCCTCCAAGAGAAAGAATGAGTCGTTCTCACAAGGTGGGGTGGTGGCCACGTAAGATAAGTAGATCCCACCACAGCAGTAAACCTTCAAAATCCAAATAACCGTTCAGGAAGAAGGGCCTGAACGCAAGGGCCTCATCTCTCTCTCTTTTTTAAAAAAATATTTATTTATTTATTTGGCTGTGCCGGGTCTTAGTTGTGGCATGTGGGATCTTAGTTGTGGCATGCGTGCGGGATCTAGTTCCCTGACCAGGGATCGAACCCGGGCCCCCTGCATTGAAAGCACGGAGTCTTAACCACTGGACCACCAGGGAAGTCCCCAGGGCCTCATCTCTTAAAGAATAGTGCCCGACGGAGTTGTTTTTCTAATCATGTTTAGTCGTGACAAATATTGCTGTGTTGCTGACAAGAAAACACTTAAGTACAGAGGGTGACTGTATGGTTCTGTTTCTGTGGCATGGCTAGAATGGGCACATTCATAGAGACATTAGGTAGATTAGTGGTTGCCATGGGCTGGGGGGAGTTGGAGATGAGAGTTAAAGAATATGGAGTTTCTTTTGGAGGTGATGCAGATATTCTAAAATTATGATGATGGTTGCATAACTTTGTGGATATACTAAAAACCGTTGGATTGTACACTTTAAGTGGATGAATTATATGGTATGTGAATTATATCTCAATGAAGCTGTTAAAAAAAAATAGAGGACTGAATGGTTTCCTTGGAAAGAAGCTTAGAAACTGGCAAAATAAGAAAAGCAGACGGACACCCCTGCAGCAAACCAGACCCCCAGCTGAAGACAGTGGGTGGGGACAAGGTCATGATTTAACTCAGAGCTATTCCAAGTGTGGGCCCCTCACCAGCAGCTGCATCTCCTGGGAACTCATTAGAAATGTGAATTCTTGGGTCCTACCCCAAATTACCAAATCAGAATCCTTGGGCATCACTAAAGTTGAGGAAGTATTAATTTAACTCATTGTTGCTTTTAATAAATAAGAACTCCTCCCCTAACAGTGTGCAAGGTGCTTTCCAAACTGCAAGCCAAACAAGATATAAAAGCAGCATTAACGAATTTTTAAAAAATGTTACTTGGACAAAGGAACCTTAATTCTGTATTTTGCAGGTAACGTTACCAACATAGCAGGGCTTATTAGCAGCCAGTGGTTATTTGCAGAGAAGGTAGTTATTTGCTGAAAGTTACTGAAGCAGTTAACCAGACTGATGTGCCTTGAAGCTGCAAGTATTTTCTCCATGACCTGACGGAGAGATACCTCCATCATTTTTCTCCAGTGAAGATGCTGAAATTGGTGTGAATTCAATGAAAGCTGAGATGCAGGTGGAGATTCAGAGATAGTTTTGTCATCTTGAAAGCCAATTATTTGCTCCAATGCCACATTTCCACGTCCAAGGTTTGAGGACAAATTTATCTCCTGTGAGCATGTGAAGCATTGTAAGTGCTGTACACATATTAGGAATAAAAAACCAGAGCAAGAAAAACAATCTTAAGGCTGCTCCTGAAAATATTCAGAACTTATCTTATTTAAACTGTGCACAAAGCTCGGTTGGTGACCCTGCTTCAGTGAAATTGCACTATCACCATCGACCTAACGTTGGACTTAAAGAGGTAAATTTTTACCTTGGTCAGTTACTATTAGGAAAGAAACTTAATTAAATCGGTGACAGCATCACCACGGGCAGAACTCCATGCTGGCGGTGCTGGCCAAAAACACGGTGTGCCCGTTCTGACTTCACTTGAAAGTGAATATCCATTTGGTACAAAATTACAGACGGTGGTGCAGTGGTTGAAAGAGCAGGCCAGCAGCTGTCTGAGCCCAGATATTTCTGTAGCTACAGTAAACCCTCACACTTTAAAAAATGACTATAATAGCTTTTAATAATAAAATTGTAATTTTTTTTTTTTTTTTTTTTTTTTTTTGCGGTACGCGAGCCTCTCACTGTTGTGGCCTCTCCCGTTGCGGAGCACAGGCTCTGGACGCGCAGGCTCAGCGGCCATGGCTCACGGGCCCAGCCGCTCCACGGCATGTGGGATCTTCCCGGACCGGGGCACGAACCCGTGTCCCCTGCATCGGCAGGTGGACTCTCAACCACTGCGCCACCAGGGAAGCCCTGTAATATTTTAAAATAAAATTTTATGTATGGAAGTTCATTCTAGGATAGAATATTTGTTTCTGGCCTTGCTCGGGCCATTAGGCATGTGGCTGAAATGTGTATTTTGTGCATCCCTGCTTTACAGTGGACACAACTTAAAATTAACATTCGATATCCTATTAAAACAATTCCTTGGCCCCCTCTGCAGCTCTGTATCAGCTTGTGTCCTTGTTAAGCTCTCCTCTTCTTCCCCTTCTCTGCTTTGTTCCTCTCAGGAGACAAATATTGGAAGTTCCTTTCATTTTCTTAGGGGAACAGTTTGGCCCTCTCCCACCTCTGCCTTCAAATTCAGCTAGGGCCTTTCCTCTCATAGCTAAGGTCTTATAGTAAGTACTGAAACATAGAGCAACACCTTGCCCAGACCCTTATAGAGACAAAAATACATATAAGCAAATATATAATATAATATATGTATAATATACATGATATGCAAGCAATACAAGATACTAGATATTAAACTAAATAAAAATTTCCAATGAGTGGAAATCAGGGGTGCATGGGAACTCTCTATGCTATCTTTATAATTTTTCTGCAAATCTAAATTTATTCCAAAAATTTTTTAATTATTTTAATAATGGATGGAAGAATAATATGTTGGAGAAACAAAACAATCCTGCCAGCAAGATCACCTCCGTACCAGTATAGAAGAGAGAAAACACATGACACAGGTGGTCCAGGCAAGAGACGACAAGTTAGGACAAAATCTCATGTAATTTAAAGAGCACATCAGAAGAAAGAACAATGACTTCTCTTATCTCCGAGAGAGACAAAGGACTGTGCCTTCTGAAAGTCTCCTACCCACCCCTCAAGAGAGCCCTTAGCTAATTCCGGAGGTACACCTATTTACACATCTAGAGACTGTTTGGTCCTGGCCTTGGAGATAACTCTGTTGTAAAAACTGGAGACTCGGGGCTTCCCTGGTGGCGCAGTGGTTGAGAGTCCACCTGCCGATGCAGGGGACACGAGTTCGTGCCCTGGTCCGGGAGGATCCCACATGCCGCAGAGCGGCTGGGCCCGTGAGCCATGGCCGCTGAGCCTGTGCGTCCAGAGCCTGTGCTCCGCAACGGGAGAGGCCACAACAGTGAGAGGCCCACGTACCGCAAAAAAAAACAAAAAAAACATAAAAAACCTGGAGACTCGGATTAATCCCTAGAGAGATTTATCTCTGTTCGAAAGGTTAGAGTAAGCGCTCAGATTCACTCTGTCCCTAAGTTTTCCGAAGTACTCTAAGAAAAGGGGTGGGTGGGAGAATGGTCTCTTTGCCCACTGTAAGCAGAGAAAATAATTTTTTTGCTCTCACAATACCCAGTGTGGAAGACATGCAGCAAGGAGAACTGATAGGCTGCTGGTGAGGATGTGACTTGGTAAACCCCTTTGGAAAACAGTTTGGCATCATCTAGAAAAGACAAGATACACCTACCCCATGGCCTTATTGCTATACTCTAAAGAAACCCTGGTCTGTGTGCACCAAGAAACATGAAAAAAATGGCCACCACAGCATTATTCAAAACAGCAGCAAACTGAAAACAACCCAATAGTCCACTGACAGAATAATGAATAAGTAAATGGTAATATATTCACAGAATAGAATATGGTAGAGCAGTGATCATGGTTGAACTACAATTTCACCCATCAACATGGCTGTCTCACAAATATACTAGTGAGTAAAAGAAGTCACAGAATATAGAATATAAAGTATGAAAACACAGATATAACATTCAGAAGCAAGCAACTCTAAACAAATATTCTTTAGGGATAGATATATATGTTGTAATATTATTAAGAAAAGCAAGGGAGTAGTAAAAAGGGGATACGTAATTAACAAAATTCAAGGTAGTGGTTACTGCTGGGAGTGAAAGGGATGCAGATGGGGCCTTGAAAACATTGGTAACATTATTTCTTAGATTGAGCAGTGGATACATAGATATTTGTTTTATTATTCTGTGTACATTATATAGATAATATAATCTTTTAAAATATGAAGTAGCTTGTGATAGATTGTTTGCTTTAATGAATGGTAGAGACAGTAAAAGCTAAGGGAGAGAGGTTAGTGCTGGCAGGATTTTCAGAGCAGAACCCTTCAGGAGGAGCCGAGACTTCAGCTGGGCCTTTGGAGGGAGGAATCACATAATTTTTCAAACTTGGAATGAATGTTAGAGTTCACTTGCCCCACCCCTTCCTTTTGCAGATGAAGAAATAGAGATATAGGGAAGTATCTTTAAAAAAAAAAAAAAAAGCTCAATATATTTTCTACATTGTCAGACCAATTGCAAGGGGGAAAATTTGAGTGAAACGCTCTTTTGAGAAGAGCATTTTAGGAGTTGAACACCATAGCCCATAGCCCTACAAATGTCAGGCTGTGGTTCTCTTTTTCTCGGTTTTGCACACCTGTCTGCTCAGTGTTGCTCCCAGCCCTATTCACGGGACCCCGCTCCAGTGGGTCGTTGAGCTATTATGGGTCAGGTGTGATGGGTGGCTATGCGGGGCAACCTCGGCTTCCTCTTTTGCCCTGGGCAGGTGCTGCCTGGAGCCTGTGCGGTTACATCTGGGGTAGGTGCAGCGCCAGAAGAACATCCGGTCCACAGCCTCCTAGAGTCCTAGGTCATCAGCCCCACACATCCAGGGAGTGCCCAGTGCCAGCAACATTATGTATATTCACTTCATCTTTAAAAAGCTACCTCACTTCATCATACACTCACACAACTACTCAGTAACAGAATTATAATCCCCTCACCCACCCCGGACTTTTTTTTCCGTAAAAGAGGAAGTGAAGACTCAGGAGTTAACTTGTCGAAGGTCACACCTTCAAAAATGACATTGTCAAGTTCCAACTCAAAGCTGCCTGGTTCCAAAGTATGTGCTGTTTTCACTGTCACTCGCTGACTGTGAGGTATGTTATCCTTTTTTTTTAAAGGACAACAACAACAAAAACAACGGCTAAACGACTTATTTGCAACACAACCTAGTTCCCATCACTTTAATACAGCATTGGAGTAGAAAAGAGTCACAGTAACTATTTAATACTGTTTTTCCCCTGTCAGGAACTAGCAATTTATTTATATTAGTACTTCACTGGGAATAAGGTTGCCAGATTAAACACTATGCAATATTTGGGACATATGTATACTAAAAACTTATTCGTTGTTATCCAAATTCAAATTTAACTGGGCATCTTCTATTTTTAATTGCTAAATCCGGCAACCCTAACCCAAAACCTTTGAGGAAAAACCTTATTATTTCTAGCGAGGCTCTCCTCTTCATTAGGTAAGGAGAAACACATGGGGTAGGTTGGCTACTGAGTAAAAACCTTAAGGAAATCTTCTGAAGTCCTAACTGCGGGTGATTTTGCCCCCTCCCAACATTTAGCAGTAAGTGGAGATATATTCTGTTGTCCTAACTGGAGGAGGGCTTACCACTGGCATTTCATGGGTAGAGGCCAGGGATGCTGTTAGATACCCTACAGTGCACAGGACAGCCCCACCACAAACAAGTATCTGGTCCAAAATGCCAGTAGTACCAAGCTTGAGAAAACTTGCCTTAAAGAATCACTCATCTAAGGTAGTGTAAATCCAGGAAAATTATATATATATATGTATTTTAAATTCTTTTAAGGCTACCAGTGTATTTCCAAATAGGGCTTGGCCTTCTTCTATTTCTCAGAAAAACAATATCACAGCCGTTTATTTATCTGAACCAGCTAACTGATAATTATGGATGCTGGTGGCAGCAGGAATAGACTCAAATTTTTACATACTTTACTGTGTATTGCAATCGACTTTTGATATCAGATTTGCACTCTTAATTATGTTTTTCTGAATAATGATTTTTTATATATTTTTATTGTTATTTTTACAAATAAAATAATTCCTGTGAACAATAAGCAAGTCCAAATGTAAACTATAGAAATGTAGAAGTATGTGTTGGTAGATGAATTTTCACTAGAAAACTCAATTTTTTAATAATTTTAAGGAGCAATGATACATGTTACTTGTTAACAAAAAACCTTAATTAACCTGTAAGATTAAACCCTTGTGCTAGAAACTAAGGGGAGATACAAGAGGCATAAAAGAACTATGCCTCTTGGAAGTTTCTATCTGATCTGTAAGAGAAGACATTTATTTTTCAAACCAGCAAGTAGCATGTGAGCCAATTTATGTTTAAGTACATTAAGTCTTTCAGAACTGCTTCCAGAGTGAGATCAACATAAGCTAGAGTTTTCAGGGACAAGGCAGGATTTTTGAGCAGCTACCTAACAATTTTGACCGACTCACTTCTCTTAAAGCTGGTAAATATTGTGGACTCACTTCTCTTGCCCAATCCCGACTCCAAAATGCACACGCAATTACGTATACGATATCTAAGTTTTCACTGACACCCTGAAGCCTATGCACAAACTCCAAAGGTGTCCACAGCCTTGGTGAAAAAGCTCTGTTGTGTTAGAGAATTAGATATGATTAGACCAGTGAGGAAAAGAATTGGTTTCTAAGGGCAAGGAAGCAGCCAAAAATGGCCAAGCACCTCCTATACGACTTGGTACATATTGAATAATGTTCTTGATTTGTACTATGGGTAGGGTTAGAAATGAAGTGGTCTTTGGAAGCAGTCTCCATATTAGGTTGAAATATATGTTGGTCAAAACTGGTTGACTATTGGCAGTTTCACGCGGTTCGACCTGATATGTGCTGTGCAGTAAGACTGTACATAATGAAATGCACTCTAATCCAATCTATGCTTCGAATCAGTGAGAGCTTTGGTTGGTCCCCAGAGTTGCTGTGCCTATTGGTCCTGGGGTAGAACTTTCACTGAGCCGTTGGAGGGACTGTTTTAATTTTTTGTTTTAATAACTAATGGAAGTTGGGAAAGTCGTCTTTCAGCTGTTAGCTGTGCCAGTCCTTTTCTCCTTTATCTGTTTCCTTTCATTTCACTGACATTGGTCGTGTAGAGCTTGGACCCCCAGCTGCACAAAATGTGCCCAAGTCTTGAATAGCAAGTAAATCAACCAGTAAAGAGAATTCTAACTTCAATTTGTAGCCTTTAAAATTTTATCCAGATTTATCTCCAGGCAGTGAAGTGAAGAAGGAACAGTATATTCTAAGTTTATTTCTTGTCAAGAGCCCCTAGAGATGGGGACATAAGAGACCCTTGTTCAAGATCCTTGAAAATGAATATGAGCTATATTTTGGTGTGATCAATTTAGAAAAAGAAACTTCTTTGTTTAAAAAAAAGACTAAAGACAACACATACTAAAAGGATTTGAATTTTACAGATGATACCCTACTAATATTTTTAGTTTAGCACCATCTGTTTATCTGAAATTAAATTTCTGACAAATGGTCATGCCAGGAGATGCTGTTTTTATTTTTATGTGCAGCTGAAACACAGAATAATAAAAATCTGCTTGAGTTGAAGAAATATGTTCATAAAATATTTCTTTTTTAATCTGAGTTGGCTGAGAAAATGACTTTTTAATCTAGTGGCAGCTGCTTTCATTTGGCTGGTGTTCAGTCTAAATAGTTTATGTTGGAGACAGATCATTTGTTTTATATTTGGATGCAGTATAACAAACAGTGCCTTTTGAGCTATGAGGAGGACCCAGATATCACAAACATCTTATTTTCCCTATTAGTCTACCTTTCTAATTATTTCTTGTTTCTTTGACGACACAAGTGGCATGCAATAGGTTTGTAAATAAAAAGCACAAGTGGCACATTGCAGACCACCTGGTTGCTGTGTTACTTTTATTCGACTCTAAGAAAGTCGCATCCTACACATTAATTGGCATTTGTTTACAGGAGGGGAAAACGATGGCTTTTGAAAATATGACTCAGTGGAAACACTTCTCGTCACACTGGCTTGCAAATAGGATCACTGCACTCCCTTTGGGTACTATGGGTGATTCCACTGGGAGCCTGATTCTTCCCAACAGAGTGTTAATTAAAGAGAGCCACCTCTTGGCACCTCTCTTGCTCCAGCTACACTTCAGAGTCCTCCAGCCACCTCTTTAATCAACAACATGTGTTGGATGTCTACTTTTAGTGTGAGGCACTGCAGCTACCACCCTGATTTCAAAGGTGGTGGCAAGGACAGGGTTTTATTACATTACTTCAAAGTCAGGGCACCTAAACCTATGTCAGCGATGCCATTAATATCTGCCGTTGGCTTGGAATGATTGAATTTCCCAAGTGAAGTGTGAATTTCCTAGACGAGAGAGATCTTGCCTTTTTGTCTTTGCACCCCAGCACTTAGCGTATAGATCTCCTTATGTTTATCTAATAAATCCTTGTTTTCTTACTGGGCAGTAGCAATTTAATTTTGTGTGCCAACTTCTCTTAAAACTAAAAAAAAAAAAAAAAAATGCATTAATTTGAAATGTAGAGGCTGGTCTTCAATGATAAACTTACTAAAAAAAGTGAAATACATTTTTAGGAAAATGGATGTATTAGGTCAGACTGCCATAACAAAACATCACAGACTGGGTGGCTTAAACAATAATAATTAATTTCTCACAGTTCTGGAGGGTGGGAAGTCCAAGATCAAGGTGCCAGGTGATTCGGAGCCTTGTGAGCCCTCTCTTCCTGGCTTGTTGATGGTAGCCTTTTGTAGTTTTCTTGCTGTATTCTAACAGGGGAAAGGGAAAGAGATCTTCCCCTTCTTATAAGGCCACAGTCCTATACAGAGCTCTACCCTTATGACCTCATTTAACCGTAATTATCTTCTAAAAGCCCTATCTATAAATACAGTCAGTTTGGTTGTTAGGACTTCAACATATGAATTTGGGGGGATACAGTCCAGTCCATAGCAATTGGATTGGACTAAAGGAGACACTTTAATTTTCGGACTCTCAGATTACCATGAAAACAACCAACTTAAACAAATTTGGTATTAATATTATTACCTTTTAATTTCATGTTTCAAAAATAAGTCAGTTTTTAGAATTTTATTTAAAGTTCGAAAATACACCAAACTAGAGTATTAAAAGTCAGGATAGCCATTCCTGGGGAGGGGGAGGATATAGTGACCGAAAGAGGGCACAAAGGGGACTTCTGGGTTGCTCCAGTGCTCCAGTTCCTGTTTGGGTGCTGATTCAAAGGATGTGATCAGTTTGTGAATACTTGCTGAGCTGTTCATACATAATGATTTGTGCACTTATCTGTATGTGTGTTATAGGTCAACCAAAAACTAAAACACAAAAGAAAAATAAATCTGAGTCACGCATTTAGTACCAGAGGTAAACTATACAATTATCCCATTTTGTCCCAACCTAAACAGCAAAGAGGCTACTCCTCCTTTGTCTTTTCTAGTTCAGAAAGTCACTAGAGGTTAAAATCTAATGAGTGGGAGCATACAAAGAAGATTATCCCTGTATAAGGTTGACATAGTATTATCTTCCCACCAGTACCACCAGAACTGCAGACACAGTGAAAATTTCTGCCTGACATTGCTTGATGTTGTTTTTCTCCGCCTGGTAGCTCAGCAGCTGCAGGCTAAAAATCCAGGTTTCCGGGGAGAGGAGGAAAGCTTTCTGCGGAAGGGGCGATATGGGCTCCAGATCAGGGGCATAGCCGGGGTCCTCTTGTAAGTGGTGGCCGTTTTAAACAGGTTGTAAACCAACATTTTCATGTTGATCTAGAAAGTTCCAGCTGCCCTAGGAAGAGGCTTTGGATCTGCGCAAGTGCCAAAGCTGGCTTTTCAAGATAATGTATGGGGACTTCCCTGGTGGCGCAGTGGTTAAGAATCTGTCTGCCAATGCAGGGGACATGGGTTTGAGCCCCGTTCCGGGAAGATCCCACATGCGAAGGAGCAACTAAGCGCATGCGCTACAACTACTGAGCCTGCGCTCTCGAGCCCGTGAGCCACAACTACTGAGCCCACACGCCACAACTACTGAAGCCCGTGCGCCTAGAACCCGTGCTGCACAACAAGAGAAGCCTGCGCACCGCAACGAAGAGTAGCTCCTGCTCGCTGCAACTAGAGAAAGCCCCCGTGCAGCAGCGAGACACAACGCAGTCAAAAATCAATCAATTAATTATTTAATTTTAAAAAAGATAATGTATGGAGCTTCAGAGTCAAATGATATGTTTGTATGGATGTCAGTGTCCTTAGAAGCATCACTCTCACACACCCAAGGTGGAGCTTAAGGAGTTTGCACCGTGTGACCTTTTAGATCAGCCTGTGGCCGCTTTGCAGAAACCTTCGAGGTTTACAAATGGGTTACTGCTCAAATTCCAGAACACCAGGACTGTGCTCCATTGTCCCCAGCTCTCACATTCAGTATTTTATTGTTTCACATTGTGCTTTAACTTCCTCCAGGAGGTTAACAGCAGAAGCCAGCTGAACATGTTGAAAACCTTTTACTTACGTTTGTGGAGCTGACTGTGCCACACAGGTGAATGGAAATTTCTTTGTTCCAGGAGGGCTGGCTCTTTCAACAGTTATCTTGGTGCTCTTGTATTGTCTGTCATGTGTAAAACAAACACATTTACCTCTATTTACCTTTTATGAATGTTGAGATGTAATTTTGAAAATAACTGCATAAAATGCTTTTACAATAAACTTTGGAGCTCTTAGTTGTCATTTCTCTGCGGAAATGTTCCCTCGTGGAAAGTAATGATTTTTAAGTTGTTGAAGGTGTTGAAAAGTTCTGACTTGTCGTTTGTGGGTTGTGTGTGTGTATGGGTAACAGGCCTATCTCTTGGTGCTTACCTAAGTTAAGAGACTCTAGACTTTCATGATCACATTAGTCTCTAGGTGTTGGTATATTTCCAAGCCTTTGGGGATGTAGGTCTTTTCTTCACCATTACCCACCCCTTGACATTCAGAATGTCCTTAGACCACCAGCATCGGCTTACCCAGGAGCTTGTTAGAAATGCAAAGTCTGGGGCCCCACCTTAGATCCAGTATCTAATAACAGAATCTGCATTTTAACGAGCTCTCCAGTGATTCTTACATACATACAGATGAATCAGCAAGTAGGCCATGGCAGGAATTGAGAGATCCTTCTTCTCAAAACGTCTGCCGCCGGGCCAGTACTACTATTATTTAGGATGAATCTCTCGAGTTTAAGCCGCTTATTATGAAAAACTCCCTGGCCTGCGTAACTAAGTAAGTCATTTTCAGTTCAAAGCCTTCACGTGAATCCATCCACTCACACCTTTCCAACTCGACAGATGGCAGAGAGTAGGTTGACTGAGGAGTGAGGGCAGGAGGAGGGAAGTGGAGTAGAAAATGCAGGGAATTTTCCTTGGTGGAAGAAAGTAGGCAGAGTCCATAACGACGGCACACTGGAGTAGTGCTGCGGGGTGGCAGGAAGGAACAAAATAGCAGTGACACAGCAGTGGGCACAACAATGGTAAATAACTGTTGGTGAGGGCATTCCTAAGCTTGTTTGACAATAATAATCACCTGGGGGATGAGGGGGACTTCTTAAAACATAAAGTTTCCTCTAGAGGCAGGGAATTATGGAATATTCACCCTGGTTTATCCTTTGTTCACTCTGGGCTTGTGACATCTGAAACTCTAGGGGAGAAATATCTGTATTTTAAATAAGTGCCTCAGGTATTCACATCCACAGGCATGGCTGAGTGAATGGAGAGCTTGGATCCTGTGCCTGATGCTCTATAAATATTCTTTCCAGCGCTCACAATAAGCCTAGAAAATCTTACGGCATTTTACCAACTGCCTTTTGTGACAGAGAAGTTCAGTAGATTGCCCATTGTCACACAGGCAGTGTGGATGGATTCCATCCCAGATCTGTCTGACTCCAAAGCCTTTGTTCTTTCTACTCTGTCCTACCATAACCTTATACAAAGCCACTGTGGCCCAAAGGTTATTCTACCCAGAACACACTCTGGTTGCCCCAACCCCACTTTTGGGGGGTGGCAGTTTCTACAGAGTTTCTATAACTTGACCTGAAGTTATGACATAAGCGTTCAGATTTGGGTGGAGTTGTTCAAGGAAACCACGCTCGCTGATGAACTCGTAAGGATGCCTCCTCCTGCTGCAGTTAATAACCAGCAACCCAGAGCTGGGATGCTGGTCCCAAAGGGATGAAAAGCAGGGCTCTCCCAGGTAAATGAGAATTTCTGGTTGCTTGATATCAAAGCAGTTTCCAAAAGTGATGGAAGCAGGCACATATTGCTCCTATCCTCTGAAACCTTATTTTGTTTCAAGAAATCCCTAGAAAGAAAACACACTAATTTAATACAGCAATGTTAAATAGTGATAGTAGCGAGAGTGGGGCACCATCTGGAGCATTTGATTAATTGTCAAGGTTGGCTTTTCTTTAAATGCTGCTTATTGCTCAGTCCACCCATCTTCAATTACTAGACCTAGAAGTCGTCTGGTGGTGATGTCTTAGTATTACAAGAGTGTCCTTGCATATTAAATTCCTCAACTTGGGCTCAATTTGGGAACTCAGATGCAACATTTGACCTTCATCTATATTTAATCTCCTGTTATTGGTTACAGCCACCATCATAGATTTGCTTCAGAAACTTTTGATTCTGATTCTGTTGTCTAAGACAGTGGTCTCCCATGCGGGGTGTGTAAACCCCAAAATGATCCACTGGGATGTGGAAAACAAATATTACCGGTTTCATTAAAATTTTTATTTTATATGTAAATATTTAATAAGGTAGACCATGTATAAAATTTATAACTAAACACATGTAAATATACTGGGGGGAGCGTACGTGATTAAAAAGTTCTGGCCCTTTGCGATACTGGCTCACTAAAGTTTATAAGATTTTCATGCAGTATATCAAGTCTTCCTACCAGTGTCACGTTTTCTGCTTACTTGATAAGAGTGCCCTCATCCTTGTCAATTCAATTGGTGTTTATCCTATGTAGAATCATGTGCTAAATGTTCCAGTGTATATATAAGCATAAGGCATATTTTACTGCTTTTAGGAAGTTTACTATCTGGAATGGGGACGATGATAATGGTAGTGATTTTGGAGGAGGTTACAAGAATAATGGGGGTGTCGATGGTGACGGTGATGATGACGATGGCCAAGAAAGAGAAAAGGAGAAGAAAGCCTTATTTATGGTTGACATGAAAGCAAAATTGGAGTTGACTGCTTCCTCTCCCTGCTCTCTGGTAATGTGACATCTTTCCTTAGCAGTGATGCTCTTCCCAGCTTGTTCATCTTGCTTCCAATGCAGCTTAAAAATACTTTTTAGTCATCTTCAGCATGTACTATAATTCTCAGCTTCCTAGGGTTTAAGCCTTGGGAACAGGAGGTTTTCCTAGGCCCCTACCACTCTTCTGTATTTTGGTCCTCGGTGCTCCGCAAGCTGGGAAAGCTGTGAGTCATGACTCCCATATGGTGGGATTCCCTCCCTTCCCCTCGATCTACATGCCTGCCCAGCCATCTGCTGCCACTCTCAAGGTTATGGAGCAAGAGATGACACAGGGAAGGGAAAGGAAAACACCAGGAAAATGAACACTGTTTTATAAATAAAACTGAAAAAAGCTGTATTTTCTTATTATAAAAGCAATTTGTATTCATTACAGGAATATCAGAAAATGAAGCATAAAAACAAATCAAACAAAACGAAACACAGTCTCCCTCAGAGCATCGTTAATTATTATAACCATCTCCTTGTATGTTTTTCCAAACCTGCATCCCGTATCTATCTATGTAGCTAGCTATCAAACAAAATGGGATCATTACCACATTATTTTGTAACCTGTTTTTTAATATTGAATTATGAACATCTTTCCATGTCCATAAATATATCCCTACACTAGCATTTTTAATGTTTAAGGAGTATTTTCTATGCAAGGCATTATTCCAATTGCTGCACTTTATATACAAAAATAGGCAAGATTGTCTCTGCCCTCATGTGGGTAACATAATTATTTTCTCTATGTAATATTTAGGTCATTTCCATATTTTTGCTTTTACAAACGCTGTGATGAATTTCCTTGTAGCTAAATCTTTGCATATACTCATAATTTTTGAATGATTGCGTTGGCTACTCTGTTTGCCCCTCTGGGTTTACTCCCCATGCTTCTTTGCCTTGCTATGTGGCCCTCATCACTGGGCTCATTTACCCTCTGGCAATGGGAAGCACAAGCAGGACATTGGAGGAGGGTAGTAGAGAGAGATGGGTGATATATTCTGACTCACGCCTTCCCTCCTTATGGATTGTCATTAGCTACCTTCTTGCATTGATGATGGCTTTTGTGCCTGGGCGCCCTTCTCCCAGAGCTCAGTTTTCAGGGAGTTGCTCACACCATGACACTGCACCATTTCTTTTTGGTTTACCTTAACCTTGCCGTAGAGAGTTCTTCATTAAACCCTCTCACTTACCCCATGGCTGTAGGGATGGAAAAATTTTCCTTTCTTCCCTTCTAGGTTCTTTGGCTGGTCTAAGAATCAAATTGACATATGACAGACTAACAGGAGAAAAACAAATTTAATTTTGTACGTAAAGGGAGCACCATATAAAAAATGAGACCCAAGGGTAAGTCAGGCAATTGAGGCTTATAGCCCATCCCAAGCTAAGGAACGGGATAGGAGCCTGAGGCTTCAAAGGGGAGGGGGGCCGGGAATTCCCTGGCAGTCCAGTGGTTAGGACTCTGTGCTTTCATTGTGGAGGACCCGTGTTCAATCCCTGATCCGGGAACTAAGATCCCGCAAGCCAAGAGGTATGGCAAAAAAAAAAAAAAAAAAAACGTTGATAAAAGGGGAGGGGTGTAATTCACAGGATGATAAGAAGGGCAGATGTTTGCTCTGCCATACAGATAGGTCGTTCAGATAAAAAGTTATCTCTGGTAGTAGCTCTCTTTCTGGGCCAGGCCCCCTATTTAAATTCTTTTAGGTAGTTAAGGGAGAGGTAAAAGTTTTTCTTGAATCTACTGGGTCTTGATTGCCTCCAGCTCAAAACAGTTCACACGCCAAAGTGGCACATTGTGGGGTAACCTGTTCTGCTCCCCCGCCGTTTGTTTCGTAGCAGGACCCTGGATGGTAAAAGCATAGTCCTTTCCCTAGCATATTCTGCATCCCTAACTGCTTACCTGCGTTGGGTCATGTAGAAAAGTCAAGAACTCCCTTTTCTCTTTTGACTTAAGACCTAGACACCAGTGACCACTGAGCTGCCGTCTCCCATTTCTTTCTGCTGGACCTTTTCATAAGTGCCATGGGGATCTCTCAAACTATGACTGAGGCACTCTGGCGGGGAGCACAAGAGAGAACCAGGAGAGCCCTTCAGCCCTCCAATTTGGAACTTTGACTGCAAGGACTGTGCTACCTTCACTTTGTTCTCGATGCCCGAAATCCTCGCTGGAGTCACAGTGAATTGGAAGAGGTTGTGTGACCATTTCTTAACCTTTTAAACATCTGAGCTCATAGCAAAATTTGTTTCTTTAATTCTTTCTTCACTTCAGACTTGTGGTATTACAGTATTCTTATTACATATACAGAACTGTATTTTTAGAGCTTCTAGCTTGAATTTGAGTCCCCTGATACTATCTCTTCTGTGATTCTGTCTTTTCTGTGAATCAGTAGAAATGTGTTTCTTTAAAGTCTACATCCAGTTTTACCTTCCTCGCCTTTTGGATTTTTAGATAATGCTATCTCTTTCTTCAAAGGTTCTTCACACTTCTGTTTAACCAGTTCTCAGCTGTTAAGAATTGTCTGTCCCATTTTTTTGTCTACCTTGTGTTCAATGAAATTGCTAGCAAAACTAGTCCAAGAATGATCAAATATTCTTCTTTTTAGTGAGACGAAATTTTTGATGTGCACATATTTGGGGTTCCCATCTTATTGCTGTGCTCCAGGCCTCTGCCCCCTGGTGCTTTACCTTGTTCTGAAATTCCAATTCCCACAGGTGGGCACTTAGAAGGAGTTTGGC
Source organism: Aethalodelphis obliquidens (assembly GCF_003676395.1). Lineage (NCBI taxonomy): Eukaryota > Metazoa > Chordata > Mammalia > Artiodactyla > Delphinidae > Aethalodelphis > Aethalodelphis obliquidens. The sequence goes on along the minus strand of NW_020838038.1, from coordinate 2,117,499 downwards.
TTCAGAGTCAGAAAGATCTGGAGTTAAATCCCATCACTTACTGGCTTTGTCACTTTAAGGCTTCTATCTTTACTGAGTTTCAAGTTTCCTGACTTACCTCACAAGGTAGTCAGGAGAAGTAAATGAGATGACCCATGTGGAAATAATCTAGCATAGCATGTGGAAATGTGGTTTCTCAGACTAAGTCACTTTCTCCTCTCTCCCTCCCCTCCCTCTCTCCTCCCCACGTCCCCTCCCCTGTCACATGCTCTCCTCTTCCTTCCCTTCCTCCCTCTCCACTTCTCCTTCCTCCTCCCCGCGCCCCCACCCCCGCCACTCCTCTCCCCTTTAACCTGTCCAGTAAGACAGACATGAGGATAAGAGGGGTTAAAAGCCAAGTCATTTTATTTCTCCTTAGAAACAGACCAAAAAGTGCAGGGAATTATACGCAGAAGGAAAACCACCTTATAAATCCAGGCCCCAAAAGGCTTTTCCAGCACTTCTGAGTTCTCTCATGAACTCTTTCCTTGTAGCATCAAGGACACAAAGAATGATGGGAAGTTGCTGATAACAGTCATTATTTTCCCAGTCTTTGAAAAAATGACTGCCCAGTGTGTCAGACTGAAGAGTTGTTGTGGTGAATAAGATAAACTCTAAAAGTGTTTACATAATATGTCAAATGGTCTTATCTGGTGGAAGGGAGCTGGCTGGCTAACATGAGCCAGTTCAGTAATTCTAAGATGTTTGGAGTTGGGTTGGAAGGATGATCCTTTGTTTCAGGAAACTGCTGTATCAGCTGATAAGGGCTTCTCCAAAGGCTAGCTGGAGAAATGCATTGTGAGTCCTTTGCACCAGGATTCAGACTTCACTTGATCCCTATTTCTCAATTTTTACAAATTTTTAACTTTTCAAGGAAACTAGATTGGTCTTAAGATCTTTTAAGAATTAATTTCAGGGCTTCCCTGGTGGCGCAGTGGTTCAGAATCAGCAGCGGACACGGGTTCGAGCCCTGGTCCGGGAAGATCCCACATGCCGCAGAGCAGCTAAGCCTGTGCGCCACAACTACTGAGCCTGCACTCTAGAGCCTGCGAGCCACAACTACTGAGCCCGTGTGCCACAACTACTGAAGCCTGTGTGCCTAGAGCCTGTGCTCTGCAACAACAGACGCCACCGCAATGAGAAGCCCGCACACCACAAAGAAGAGTAGCCCCCGCTCCCTGCAACCAGAGAAAAGCCCGTGCGCAGCAACGAAGACCCAACACAGCCAAAAATAAAATAATTTTTTTTAAAAATTAAAAAAAAATTGGTTTCACAATATTATGACAGAAAATATATTTTTAACTTAAATTTGTATTACATAATATTTTATGTATGCAAAAATAATAAATGTAGTATATAATATATATGTAAGTTGTGAGAAATATTAAAATATAGACACACAGGGCCTAGAACATTAATATCTGGGCTCTCCTCCATTGATTTCTACTTCTGCAAAAATAACTGCTCTTCTAAATTTTGCATTCCCATTCATTAAAAACAAAACACTTTTACCATATATAGATGCATTCCTAAACAGTTTGTTTAGTTTTGCTTGTTTTTGAGCTGTATCAAAATGGCATCATAACATATGTAGTGTTTTTTCTCTCAAGTTTTTAACATTCATCATTTCATCCATGTTGTTGTCTGTAGCTGAAGTTCATTCATTTTTACTACTGTTCCTATATTCCATTTGGTGAGCATACCACAGTTCATTTATCCATAGTACTATCTATGAACATTTTGGTTGTTTATTGTTTCCAGGTGTTTTCTTTTTTAATAATAGTCTTGTTAACATAGATGAGAAATATAATAATAAGAATTTTTAGTGTTCTTTTGTCAAATTGTCATAAACACTAGATTGATTTGTATAGTGTTCCTTCGAGCTTTTTCTATTTTATTATTCCCATTTATCACCTAAAGACACTTAGATGCAGGAAAAAATATAAATGATTTGCCCATGCTCTGTTGTCACTGATGCTTATTTCCACTGCTGTTAACTTCAAGAACCAGTTAAGTCCCCTCTTGGTTCTTGTCTGAACAGAGAAGAGTCCCTTCCATTCTGACACCAGAACTAGAAGGATATTTATTTCAATTTCACAAAACTTACAATCCGAGACATTTCGTCACAGTGAAAATAAAATAAGCTCAAGAGGCAGAGAGATTTGGGTTTTAAAATACTAGCATCAGCACTTGTAGCAGGGGTAGTCTTGTGCTAATTACTTTGTTCTCCCAATCCCCAGGTGGAGATCGCAATGCTTTCCTCACAGGATGGCTCACTGATTATGTCAGGTAAGACGTGTGAAAGGCCCAATCATCACATTATAAAACAAAGAACAGAGGAGGCTCACAGCCTGACCAATGGGACTTGTGATCTTAGCCTAAAAAAATGACACAGATGGAATAGAAAGAGGTCAGTTTGGGTTTGTGCCATTTCTAATCCTTTTGTGGATGGTTCTGGCTCAGAACAGAGGAATAGCGAGGTCCTTTATTGACTTGATGGTAATATAATGTTTTGGCTTTGCTTAGGATATCAGCTTTTTCTTCCCAAACCTATCTCGTGGGTTATTTTAACAGTCCGTTCATTAGTAGCATAAGATTCCTTTGTGCTTTGTTTGACTGGCAAAGAAGCAAAAACCCATCACGGTGGTTTCTAATAATTAAGGAGATTATGCATTTTCCGCTGAAGAAAAATGTAAGTTATTTAATGTGAATTAATGTTAATTAGTTAATTAATGTTAAAGCCATTGCATAAAGCATTTAAATCCAGGTATGGGACTGGAGCTCCAAAGGGAGTGTGACCTGGTCTGTCTTGTTCTCCACTCTGTCCCCAGTGCCTAGCACAGTGACTGTACATAATAGTTGCTAATCAATATTTGATGAATGAATCAATAAATGAAAGTGAAACCGCACACCTGGTCTCAGATTGGGACTCGAACCCAATCGCACCTCAGATGGGACCCGAACCCAGCCAAAACTTGGATTGGAACTTAAACCCACGGGCTGGGATTCCAACCCAGCCAAAATTCAGATTGGGACTTGAACCCACTGTCTTTAAATTAAAATCACTCACCCGGTGTCAGGACTTACTGAAGCTCTGGTTCTTTATGTCTCAGCACAGAAGGAATTCAGCAAGAGGCAAAGTGATAGGCAAGAAGTAGATTTATTAATATAGAACGCTTGTGAGGGATACAAGTGGGCAGATAAGGGGGCTCTGCCCCAAGAACTAAATGGGAAAGCCAGTTTATTTAGGGAGATACACACTCCATAGACAGAGTGAGGGCCATCTCAGAAGGTGAGAGGCCCTGGGAGATACACATTCCATAGACAGGATGCAATCAGTCTCAGAAGGTGAGAGCACCAGAGGTGTGTGGTGGTTAGTTTTTTGGGTTTTTTTTAAACATCTTTATTGGAGTATAATTGCTTTACAGTGGTGTGTTAGTTCCTGCTTTATAACCAAGTGAATCAGCTATACGTATACATATATTCCCCTATCTCTTCCCTCTTGTGTCTCCCTCCCACCTTCCCTATCCCACCCCTCTAGGTGGTCACAAAGCTGATCTCCCTGTGCTATGTGGCTGCTTCCCACTAGCTATCGGTTTTACAGGTGGTTAGTTTTTATGGGCTGGGTAATTTCATAGGCTAACGAGTGGGAAGATTATTCCAACTATTTCGGAGAAGGGGTGGGGATTTCCAGGGATTGGGCCGCCACCCACTTTTTTGCCCTTTATAGTCAGCCTTGGAACTGTCATGGCACCTGCGGGTGTGTCATTTAGCATATGCTAATGTATTACAATGAGCATATAATGAGGCTCAAAGTGTACAGGAAGTCGAATCTTCCTCCAGCTTGGGCCTAATTGGTTCTAACCAGTTTTTGTCATATCCTCAACGGCTATGTCATTCTTTTCAAAGGTTGTGCCCTGTCCCCCTCCCTCCTGTCTCAAAAGGACTACCTACCTCTCTTTGTCTTTTCTTATTGCAAAAATCATTTTTTTTCATGTTCCAAATCTTGAATAATGGAGGCTTAGGATACCGTATGAGTTAGTCAACAAGTAAGCATTGCCCTCTTGGAGCGTTTATCTTGGAAATACAAATATTCTAGGGAGTAACGTATTATAATGTTAAAGAACTAAAGGATACAGCGAATTTAGCGAATTTAGCTAACGTTTAGGCTCATCCTCAGCCTGGGCTCTCAGAGAGGGGACTTGGAGAAGGGAATAAGAAAGCACAAAGACCTTCATGAATTAGTTTAACTGGAATGACTTGAATTGGAAGCTTGACTGCTGACTACTTGCTAATATTCATAGATGGAAGGAAGGAGACTGACAGAATGGGGGCAGGAGAAGAACAAGGCCTAATCTTGGAGTCTAGACCTCTGTGAGAGAAAGGAGTCCTGAGTGGAGGGTATCTGAACAACTGAAGAGAAACTAGAGGATGATACACCTTGCATGAAGAAGCGGAGGGCCAGGTAGACAAACCTTGTCTACATGCCCATATAGATCACAGCGGTCTCAAGATAAAGAGTAATAGCCTTCATTCATTCATTTGTTTATTCCACAGACATGCAGTGAATGCCTTCATTGTTCCAGGTAGTCTTCTAGGTGCTTGGGATATATGAGTGATGAAAACAGAGATCCTGCCCCAATGGAGTTTATATGCTAGTGGGGAGAGACAGACAATAAACAAAAGAGAGAATAAGTAGACAAACCAAACAGCATGTTAGGAAGTGACACTAGCAACAGAAAAAAATGTGGAGCAGGAAAAGGGACAGTGGATGTGGGAGGAAAAGGGGAGTCACTGGAGAATTTTGAGCAGAGAAAGCAACATGATCTGACATGTGTAGGGGTGGAAAAATTCTCCCTTCTTCCCTTCTAGGTTCTTTGGCTGGCGTAACAATTTAATTGACATAAGACAAATTAACAGGAAAACATTTTAATTTCATATGTGTGGGACCCCCAAAGATATGAGACCCAACAGCAAGTTGGGCAGTTGAGGCTTATATCCCATCAATTGCAACAAAATAATTCACATGCCAAAGAGGCATATTTGGTGGTCATGTATTCTGCTCCCCCTCAAGTGTTACAGAAGTTCCCATCCCTCTGAGTGCTAGAGTGTGTGTGTGGCAGGGACAAGTTTAGGCAGGGAAACCTGTTGGAGGGTATTATAGTTAGCCAGGCAAAAGGCCAGGTGCTTGGACCAGGGTGGTACCAGTGAGGTGTTAAGAGGAGATCAGATTGTGGATATATTTTTAAGGTAAAGCCATCAGGATTTCTTGAGGAATTGGATATGGAATGACAGAGGATGAGGGGACTTGAGAATGTGTCAAGATTTTTTGCCTGAGCAGTTGAAACATGTACTGCCATTACCTGAGATGGGAAGGCTGCTGGTAGAGAAGGTTTGGGGGGAAAAGATTTGGAAATGTTGAGTTTGAGATGTACACAGTCAGATGTAGATGCTTGGAGTTTGGATAGAAGTATGGGCTGGAGATATATTTGGAGGAGTTAAAGGCATTTTGTAGAATTTAAAGCCTTGAGACAGGCTGAGATCATACAGGGAGTGGCAGATAAAGAAAAAAAGGAGCCAGGATTGGGCCCTGGAGCATTACAGGGAAAGAAGAAAAACCCAGCAAAGAGACTGAGAAGATCCAACCAGTGAGATGAGAAAACGAAAAGAGGGTGGGACCTGGCGACCAAGTGAAGAAGTGTGTATCAGGAAGGGATTATACACTGTGCAAAACGTTGCTTCTAGGTCAGAGTAAGAGAAGACTTAGCCATAAATTCAACAATGTGAAGATCACTAGTGAACTTGGAACTATGGAGAGCAGCTTCAGTGGAGTGATGGGGTCAAAGGCATAACTGATGTGAATTTAAGGGAGAATGGGAGGAGAGGGATTGAAGATGGCAAGAACAGAGGACTATTCCGAGGAAAGACCTACCTTCCTGGAAAGTTATTTGGCAACAAATTTTTCAAAATAAATAATTAAATTATTTTAATTATGAAAATTTAAAAATTAAATGATTTGTAATCAGTATATGTATTTTAAAGGATGCTCTCTGACTCAGTAATTCTAAGAAGTTTTTGTTGTTGTCTTCTGTTTTCTAAGAAAAAATAATCAGAGATTTACACTAAGGCCTAGATCTTTAAACACAAGGATGCATATGGCCTCTCCATGTGACATGGGCTTCTTCACAGTGTGGTGGCTGGTTTAACAGGGCAGGAGAGCCAGGTGAGAGCTGCATGCTAATATCACCTTGGGGGCTTTTCAAAAATGTCTGCCTTCAACTCCCAGAAATTCTAATTTCATTGGTCTGGAATGGATCCAGGTATTGATATTTGTATAAGCTCCCCAGGTGATTTTGTATGGCCACGGTTAAGAACCACTGCTCTCATAAAGAGCACACGAAACAAAAAGATTTGGCTTCCCAGGCATCTGCTGCCAGCAGTGTTTGATATGGCATCTATTGGGCTCCAGAGGTTCCAGTCATGTCATGTGACATTCAAAGGCTTGCCAAAGAAATGAAGAAAATGCTCGAAGCAGTAAGATAACTAATTGCAATCATTACAGAACTCCACAGCTCTCCTCTGGCTGCTTCAGAATGATGGTGGATGGGCCCAGAGCCCATGTGTTTTACAAGGATATCCTGGCAACGTGTAAGGGCTGAGTTGAAGAACTAGACTGGCACTCCTGGTTGCTTTGTTCTTAAGGTGGCAGTTAGATCAGTCAAATGCCAAGTGGAGTTTTCCCCATCATTCCTGAAGATGTAATCTCTGCACCTGAAAAACCAATGCCCCTGTTTTATTATTTGGTCAGCAGCTAAAATGAGCAGATACACATGAGTGTTGGTCGGGACTCTTCTGAAGTACTCCCAGTAGACACCACAAGGAATTAAGATCCTGTTAGTTTTTAACCTGACACAAGATGTCACCATTGCTCCTGTGCTTTTAGCAATAACAGTATAAAGTTAAACAGCAGTGAGTTTGACTCCTCGATTACACAAGTTTCCCCCCCCTCACAGGGAGATGAGTGAGGGCGTTCTGTTGATGAGCTTCATTAATCTATAGTCCATCTCACCCATCCAAGTTAAAAGTATTTATATATAAACACTGATTTTTCCCCCTTACATCAGCTGTGGATCAAAATCAATATCTCTTTGTGAACCCTTCACAGAGAAACTTTTGTGGAGGTGACTGTAAAACAAGATAAGCTGACATTTTAGCTGGAAAAGCGGAGATCGTGTTTTAGTTTGCCTTCACTGCCGCTGACAATGTTGAAATGATCTCTTGCTACCATGCTTAGTTTGGTGCCAAAGCGGAAAAAAAGGCATGGACATTATCCCAGGGTACCAATGGCTAAGAAGTGGGGTGGGTAAAAGATCATTGGAGCACTAAAACATCGTTGGAAATGTTGCCAAGATGGAATACTGACAGAACTTCTCTTACACACAGCACTGTGCATGATCGGAAGGAACACTTTGCAAAGTTGCTTGGAGGTGAAGATGGTGAACTCAGAGTAGAGCTGAGTGAAGTGTAGAATTTGGGGACTGGACTTGCATTACTGGGAATATTAAGAGAGGCTGGAACTAGCAAGCATCCTAATGCTCTGCCATTCCCCTACACTGCCTCTCTATATAAACACTGAGCATCACTAAAGAATATCCATTTGAAGGAGTGCCTAATTATTACTTTGCTCTAGGTTTCCACACCAAAATATCAATATCGATTGACTCAGGCTTGTGGAATTATGGTGATTAATTTTTTTATTTTCTAATTTTTCTATGAGTATGTAATTAGAACAAAAGACCTCGAAACAACACGAACTATACACTATATGATTCCAATTATGTGACATTCTTGAAAAGGCAAAACTATGGAGACAGTAAAAAGATCAGTGGCTGCCAGGTGTTGGTGGCAGGGTAAGGGAGGGATGAATAGGCAGAGCACAGGATTTTTAGGGCAGTGAGAATACTCAGTATGATACCATAATGATGAGTACATGTCATACATTTGTCCAAACCCAAAGAATATACAACACCAAGAGTGAACCGTAATGTAAACTATGGACTTTGGGTGATTATGATATGTCAACATAGGTTCATCACTTGTCACAAATGTACAAGTGATGAACTCGGGTGGGGGTGTTGAAAATGGGGGAGGCTGTGCATGTGTGGAAGGCAGGGGAATATGGGAAATCTCTGTTCCTTCTCAAATTTGCTGTGAACCTGTAACTACCCTAAAAAAACCCCATGATTCCAGAGATTTATAATGAAGGAAGGTGTGTATGTGTTATTTACATTGTTATTGTTATAATAAATTATTATTGTTACTAAAAGTTAAGAAAATATTATCATCTATTTTCTAGTCAATCTAGATGCAGATGTAGCTAAAGCTCTGTGTTAGTCAGGGTCCTGGGAGGAAGTACATGACACGTTCAAATGATGTAATTTAAAGAGAATTCTAATGAAGAGACTATTTCTAAAGATGTGGGTAGAATGGAGGGAAATCGTAAGGGAGAGTGCAGTACCTGAGGATAGATCATTAGAATTATTATTGCCATTAGGTCTGGAGGGCAAGAGGAGAGAGAGCTTTATGGACCACCCAACTGGAGTTGTGAAAATAAGTCTTTCTCTCTCACTCCAACCTCTGCTGTATAGCCAATTCAACTAAGACTGTTAGTGTGGTCCACATGAGTCAAATTCCCAGGATACTCAATGAAAGGAGCAGGACAAAGAGTAGATCTGAGGGGGAAATAAAAGATGTACAGCAGTAATTTTTTTTAAAAATTCATTTTTATTATATGATTCTACAAATTCATATGGTTCTACAAGGTTTTCAAAGAAAATGAACAATCTCTTTTCCCACCTTTTTGCATCCCTGTTACCCACTTTTAAGAGTCAACCACTTTTGATTGCATTAACTATTTTTTTCTGGAATTTATCTCCTTATTTTAAATCAACACTGATATTTCTAATTTTTTCTAATTCAATGTTATTAATTGATTTCTTACTACAGAGGCTGAGGATTTAACTCTCTTACCTCCCCTTCCTATGTCACACTGAGTTCCAGAACACACATGCTTACCCTATCCCATCCTACAGTACGGTTATACCAAATTTTAAAAAATTAGATCAGAATTCAGTATTCATGTTGTGATTTTGTAACTATTATGCATAAATAGTATACATTGTAAAGGTAGTATACAATTATTACGTTTCTTTTCTTGGAAAACTTGTTTTCTCTGGAGCTAATAATTGTATCATTTTTTTTCCATAAATTTATTTTATTTACTTATTTTGGGCTGTGTTGGGTCTTCACTGCTGCACACGGGCTTTCTCTAGTTGCAGCGAGTGGGGGCTACTCTTCCTTGTAGTACGTGTGCTTCCTATTACGGTGCTTCTCTTGTTGCAGAGCACAAGCTTTAAGCGCATGGGCTTCAGTAGTTGTGGCACAAGGGCTCAGTAGTTGTGGCGCATGGGCTTAGTTGCTCCGCTGCATGTGGGATCTTCCCGGACCAGGGACTGAACCTGTGTCCTCTGCACTGGCAGGTAGATTCTTAACCACTGCGCCACCAGGGAAGTCCCAATAATTGTATCATTTTGGGCCTATATTTTTTCTATATACCTTTCTCTAATTCATCCCCAAACACTCTTCCAGAAGCATCATTCCCCTTTGAGTACATCAAACATTGGTGGTAATCTACTGCTTCATTTTGTGTTTGGAGTTATCCTTATTGGAGCCCTCCATCCACTTTCTCCAATGTGAATCAGTGGTTCTCTGGGTTCACTTCTTAGCTGTGTGGTTCCCTTCACCCTCATCCTGGTGAAAGAGAATTATCATCTCTCCTCTCTTTGATTCCTTTACTTGATCCTTTATCTTCTGTCTTAGTTTACTACCTCATTTTGGTGGAGCACATCTAATGATTCGGGTACCAATTCCAATGGTAGTGGTAGTGGGTGAGGTTGGGGGTTGTGGTTCCACAGCACCAAGCAGTTCTCCAGTACCAGCTGGGTGTCCTACAATTCAACTCAATTTTGACACTATCTACCCAGAGATACCATCAGATCCCACAGGTTAAGGGTTCAGTCCTACAAGACTGGTGTCCCCCCCCACCCCGCCCTTCAGAGGCCAATCACAAGTCCAGGTATCACCTGGGCTTCTGACCTACTGACTCTAGTAGATTGTTGATTCCAACGACCCCCTACTTGTATTCGATTAACTTGCTAGAGTGGCTCACAGAACTTAGAGAAACAGTTTACTTACTAGATTACAGGTTTATTATAAAAGGATCTAATTTAGGAACAACCAGATGAAAGAGATGTAGAGGGCAAGGCATGGGGAAAGGGGGTGTGTGGAAGTTCCATGCTCTCTGAACTTCCATGCTCTTTGAGCTCGCTCTCTCTCCCCATTCTCCACGTGCTCACCAACTCAGAAGCTCTCTGAACCCTGTCCTTTTAGGTTGTTATGGAGGCTCCATTAGGCATGACTGATTAAATCATTGGCCACTGGTGACTGAGTTCAATCTCCAGCCCTTCACCCCTCCCAGAGGTGGGGGTGGGGTGGGGTGGGGTGGGGCTGAAAGTTGCAACCCTCTAATCACAAGGTTGGCTCCACTGGCAAAAGTCTCCTCATTAACATAACAAAAGACACCTTTATCCCTCTCAACACAGGAAATTCCAAGGGTTTTAGGAGCTGTGTGACAGGACCTGGAGGAAGAGCAAATATGTATTTCTTATTATAAATCACAAGATCACAGCACTCCAGTAGCTTCCTGAGGTTTTTTAGACCTTGCATGTTTTTGAGACATTACATGTCTGAAAAAATATATATATATTTTTTGTTTGTTTGTTTTTTGCGGTACGCGGGCCTCTCACTGCCGTGGCTTCTCCCGTTGCGGAGCACAGGCTCCGGACGCGCAGGCTCAGCGGCCATGGCTCACGGGCCCAGCCGCTCCGCGGCATGTGGGATCTTCCCGGATCGGGGCGTGAACCCGTGTCCCCTGCATCGGCAGGCGTACTCTCAACCACTGCGCCACCAGGGAAGCCCCTGAAAATATTTTTAAACTACTCTCAAAACATATTGATAATATGATTGTGTTTAGAGTTCTATATAGAAACTATTTTTTAAAAGAATTTTAATAGCATTGCTCCATTTTCTTCTAGCTAGTCTACTTCTTTAGCTTTTATCTGTGAGCTATTTTTGCTCTCTGGAAGATTTTAGAATCTTCCTCATATACCCAGTGATCTGAAATTTTACAATAATACCTTAGCAAGGGCGTGGTGCTAGCTTGGCCCCTTATTCTGTTCTGGGAAATTTAAATTATTTTTTTGATTTTTTTTTCTCCTCTCCATTTTCTTGTCTTTCTTTCTAGAACTCTTATAATTCAATCTTGGACCTCCTTGATTGATCCTCTGATTTTCTTATCCTTTTTCTGGTATGTTCCATTTCTTTCTTTTTCTGTCCATTCAACTTTCTATAAAATTTCTTCAACTTTATCTTTTTATTTATTTATTTATTGGCTGCGTTGGCTCTTCATTGCTGTGCGCGGGCTTTCTCTATTTGCAGCGAGCGGGGGCTGCTCTTTGTTGTATTGTGTGAGCTTCTCATTGCAGTGGCTTCTCTTTGTTGCAGAGCACAGGCTCTAGGCACACAGGCTGCAGTAGTTGTGCCACACGGGCTCAGTAGTTGTGGCTTGCAGGCTCTAGAACGTAGGCTCAGTAGTTGTGGCACATGGGCTTAGTTGCTCTGCGGCATGTGGGATCTTCCTGGACCAGGGCTCAAACCCGTGTGCCCTGCATTGGCAGGCGGATTCTTAACCACTGCGCCACCAGGGAAGTCCCTCTTCAACTTTCTCTTGTCACTCCTCTATTGATTTATTTTCTGTTATATTTTAATTTTCAAGAGCTCTTTATTTCTTCTTGGATTGCTTCTTTACTGTATAGTATTTTGTCCTTGTTTCTTGGATGATGCAGTCTTTTATCATTTGAAGATACTACTTATAGTGAGGTTTAGTTTTCTTCTGCTCTCTGCATTGTTTCTGTTTTCTCTGGTTTCCTTTTTTCCATATATTCATTGTCTGTCATGTTAGAAAATTTCTTTAAATAGGAATTCTTGGTAGTCTGTCTAAGAGTAAAACACTAAAAAGCTTAGTTTAGTGGAAACTGTACATTGGTGGGGCTTGACAAAGAGGAGGCCTGAATGTTTCATAGGAGACCCCCAAATGTTAGCATCTGTAACTAACCAAATGCTAAACATGTTAGTATTTCTCAGGGATCATTCTCTTTATCTGGGAAGTAAGTGAGCAGCTGATGGTGTTCTCAGAGCCAAGTAGGAGGCAGGTTGGGAGGATATCACTAATTCCTCTGTTTTTAGTTCAGTACTAGTGCCCTCGGCTATGGTTATGTTTTAGCCTTTTGCCACTCAACCTTCAGAAGTACTTGGTGCTGCCAATTTCTAAGCATTCCTGGGATTCTGCAGCTCAAATTGGTTTTTCTGTTGATACTGCTATCTGACCCTGAATCCTTATAGATACTCGAATTTTACGTTTATGCTAAGTCGTTTACCACTTAGCCATCTGCTTTCCAGCTTTTAAAATTTTATGGCCATCTCTCATTTGCTGTCATCCACTCTTTCATTCTTTCTGGCCTTATGGCCTTTCTAAAAGATCATTTTTCCTGTCATGTTTAATTAGAAATCTTCCAGTCGTCTTTTTGTTTTGTATTTAAAACTGAATGAGTGGTCAGGAGAAACTCTTAAGTAGCTTGAGGTTGTTCAGGTTCTCAGGGTCATTCTTCCCCCAAGGAGTCGCCTGCTGGAGACTCAGAAGCCCCATTTGCTCTCATAAACTTTCTTTCTTCTTTGCTCTGTTGACCTTCCTCAGACATATGGCCCATTACACCCATTAAACTACATATTCCCCCATTACATCAAGTCTAGTTCCTTTATTCCTGAGAAGATTGGAGCCTTGCACATGATCAAGGTTGAAATGAATCAATTTCTACTCTATTTATAGAAATGTGGTGACATGTCTCCCAAGGTATATATAGAACAATGGGTGTTGACAGCATTTTCTGTAACCATGGATACTCTGCAATTATTCCTGAACCTTACTCATTATTTATCTGCATCTGAATTTTAACAAACAGGATTCTTGCTGCTAACTCAGAATTTCCAATGAAAACATAGTGCCCATTATTATCCTCTTCTCATGAGTCAGCCTCCATCTTTCAAGTTCAAATTTAGTCATATACATTGAGAGGACTGAGTCAATCTCTCTTCTTGGATAAAGGTTGAAAATTCATCATGAGAATAATAATGGCAAAAATAATGATGATGACAATGCAATAAAAGCCAAATAGTCTAACAATCTCATTTGTTTCTTAAAATAACTCTAATGTAAGCAAGTATTATTATTAATCCCCACTTTTTTAGATGAGGAGACTTGAGCCTCAGAGATTTCCATTTACTGCCCAAGATCCCACCACTGATAAGTGACTGATTCATAATTTTGCTGTCATCAAACATTTGCTAGAAGCTTATCATGTCTCTGGCAGTGAGGATGCTGACTGAGATGAACTACTGATCTCAGGTTGCTCACAGATTGGCAAACAAATGCATAAATGAACAAGGAAACAAACACTTGGGAATATGCACTGGGGCTGGGGGTGGGGATGGGGATAAAAAAAAAAAATCACCAAATTGCATGCTGATTTCCATATGCCATATGGAAGGACCAGAGAGGGAAATGTTTGAGATTGTATCTGTCAGGTTATGATAATAAAAGGGTAGTTAGGAAAGCACCTGACACTGGGTCCACCAACTATCTACGGTCATTTACTCGGATATACCATTTGGGAGAATATCTGCAGAAAGCATTCATCAACATATCAATAGCTTTACACTCTTCAGGGTTGTTTTCAAAGTGTATGTATCCCATGATGGGTCTGTCTAGAATAAGTAACATGATATAACCAGTTTAGTGAATATGCCATTTGATGTACTTAAACTGGTTGACCACTCAGCAATTCACTTAATTTCACACTCTATTTCCTCATTTGTAATATAGTACACCATAGGCATTTTAAGTATAACAAAAAAAATTGTTTTTTAAGCTTCTGAATTGTAATAAAATGCATATTTCTCTTGAATATTTTCTTTCCTCTGGGGTTCTAGCATCCCCTGTGTTAACCATACTTCATTTATAATAATCCATTTGAGTATAGCTAAAGCCCATCCTATCACTAAATTTCAAAAAACCAAAATTCATCTCTGGAAAATATTTCAGAATGTCTTTTCTGATGCCAGGAGGCAGATTTAAATTATTCATGTTGTTAAAATACATGTTAAAGGCACTGTTTTGTTTGTTTGTTTGTTTGTGTTTTTGTGACTGGCTTTTTTCACTTAGCTTGTTTTCTTTTTTATAAATTTATTTATTTATTTACTTTTGGCTGAGTTGCGTCTTCATTGCTGCGCGCGAGCGTTCTCTAGTCGCAGCAAGCGGGGGCTACTTTTCGTTGTGGTGTGTGGGCTTCTCATTGTGGTGGCTTCTCTTGTTGCGGAGCTTGGGCTCTAGGTGCGCAGGCTGCAATAGTTGTGGCACGTGGGCTCAGTAGTTGTGGCTTGCGGGCTGTAGAGCACAGGCTCAATAGTTGTGGCACATGGGCTTAGTTGCTCTGCGGCATGTGGGATCTTCCCAGACCAGGGCTCGAACCCATGTCCCCTGCATTGGCAGGTGGATTCTTAACCACTGTGCCACCAGGGAAGTCCAAGCCACTGGTTTTTAATTCTAGCTCTCTCTTCTCTTTTTACTATTCCCACCTTTCTATAGAATATATGCATAACATTTAATATGTTAATTTAATGTTGTATTTAAAAAATAACGTCTCCAAAATGCTTAGGTTCACTTAAAAAGTTAGTATAAAACTACAGGCTTGGGAAGGTATTCCCCAAACTCTTCCAGATGCAGAATTATATTGGGTTTGATTTCCATATGGTTTTATAATTTCTCTGGAGTGAGTCAGGGTGCCATGGGAGCTGTGACAACAGTGCAAGGAGTGATGGGATCGTTCTGTCATTTGAGGGAGTAGAAGGGAGCAGTGTTCACCAGGGAAGCCTTCCATTGGGGATAGGGTGTGTTTGACCAGTACTTCCAAGTACTGATAAGAAAAGGAGGTGTGAAAATTAAATCTGGTGCCAGAAACTCTTGAAAACCAACCTCTAGGCTGGGATGGACCTATGTGCAACTCTGAACAAGGGCATGCCTCTGGTTCTGTCCCACTTGGGAGTTTGTATGTAGTTCCAGCTCTCATTTGCCACAAAGAAGCATTGCTCAGGTGAATGCTCCTGCAGTTCCTTGTTAGAGACATAACATTGGCCTTCACTGATAACTGTATTCATAAAGCATCTGCCTTTTGCATCAAAGAATAAAAGATGATGCTCCTGATCTTGATTATCCTGTGTTCTCCTTTTTTTTTTTTTTTTTTGGGGCAGTACTCGGGCCTCTCACTGTTGTGGCCTCTCCCGTTGCGGAGCGCAGGCTCAGCGGCCATGGCTCACGGGACCAGCCGCTCCGCGGCATATGGGATCTTCCCAGACCGGGGCACGAACCCGTGTCCCCTGCATTGGCAGGCGGATTCTTGACCACTGCGCCACCAGGGAAGCCCCACATGCTTATTTATTTTTTATTTTTTGCGGTACACGAGCCTCTCACTGCTGTGGCCTCTTCCGTTGTGGAGCACAGGCTCCGGACGCGCAGGCTCAGCGGCCATGGCTCACGGGCCTAGCCGCTCCACGGCATATGGGATCGTCCCAGACCGGGGCACGAACCCGTGTCCCCTGCATTGGCAGGCGGACTCTCAACCACTGCGCCACCAGGGAAGCCCTACATTTTTTTAAAATTCACTCTGGAAGATGCCTGCCTTCAAATCACTGGCTAATGTGAAATTCATAAGAATTTTGTTATGATAGAAAAATGTTATATTGGACAAAATCATTCAGAATAGCTTCTTTTTTCTCATTGGTATTTTCATGGTAGAGGATATACATTTTTTCCTCCTCCAAGGAAAACATGTAGTAATTTTATCCCAGAAGCCTACATTCTAATTGTATTAGACTATCTCTCTAGCATTGTCATTCCATTAGAGAATTTGATGATACATGCAAATACACCAATCTAATGGTCTATTATAAAATAAATGACTGACTGTTACCATTTGTTTCCAGCAATTTATATGATTTCTCACCTCCTGCTGATAAAAAGTTCCAGAAGGTAGGAAACTCAATTTTTTTTTTTTAACAGCAAGGTGGGCCAGAGTGAAAAGGGAAGACTAAGAAAAAGTATTGCTGTTTCCTTGTATTTGCATGAAAATTTTTATAAACTTTCATAACCTGGCATAATTCTGAGCTTTTTCATTTGAAAACCACCTAAAAGTAGTTACCTGTAGATTTTTTCTTTTGTTTTCTTTATCCATTCATCTGTTGATAGACATTTAGGTTGTTTCCATATCTTGGCTATTGTAAATAGTGCTGCTATGAACATTGGGGTGCATGTATCTTTTCAAATTAGAGTTTTCATCTTTTATGGATATATGCCCAAGAGTGGGATTGCCCATATGATAACTCTATTTTTAGTTTTTTGAGCAATCTCCATACTGTTCTCCATAGTGGCTGCACAAATTTACATGCCCACCAACAGTGTAGGAGGGTTCCCTTTGCTCCACACCCTCTCCAGCATTTATTATTTGTAGACTTTTTGATGATGGCCATTCTGACTGGTGTGAGGTGGTACCTCATTGTATCGATAGTTTCAGTTTGCATTTCTCTAATAATTAGTGATGTTGAGCATCTTTTCATGTGCCTGTTGGCCATCTGTATGTCTTCTTTGGAGAAATGTCTATTTAGAACTTCTGCCCTTTTTTTGATTGGGTTTATTTTTTATTATTATTACTATTATTTTTGATATTGAGCTGCATGAGCTGTTTGTATATTTTGGAAATTAATCCCTTGTTGGTCACATCATTTGCAAATACTTTCTCCCATTCTGTAGGTTGTCTTTTTGTTTGATTATGGTGTCCTTTGCTGTGCAAAAGCTTTTAAGTTTATTTAGATCCCATTTGTTTATTTTTGTTTTTATTGTCATTACTCTAGGAGGTGGATCAAAAAAGATCTTGCTGTGATTTATGTCAAAGAGCATTCTGCCTATGTTTTCCTCTGAGAGTTTTATAGTGTCCGGCCTTACATTTAGGTCTTTAATCCATTTTTTTTTCTTTAATCCATTTTGAGTTTATTTTTGCATATGGTGTTAGAGAATGTTCTAATTTCATTCTTTTATGTGTGGCTGTCCAGTTTTCCCAGCACCACTTATTGAAGAGACTATCTTTTCTCCATTGTATATTCTTGCCTCCTTTGTCATAGATTAGTTGACCATAGGTGTGTGGCTTTATCTCTGGACTTTCTATCCTGTTCCATTGATCTATATTTCTGTTTCTGTGCCAGTAGCATACTGTTTTGATGACTGTAGCTTTGTAGTATAGTCTGAAGTCAGGGAGCCTCATTCCTTTATCTCTGTTTTTCTTTCTCAAGATTGCATTGGCTATTCGGGGTCTTTTGTGTTTCCATACAAATTGTAAAGTTTTTTGTTCTAATTCTGTGAAAAATACCATTGGTACTTTGAAAGGGATTGCATTGCATCTGTAGATTGCTTTGGGTAGTATGGTCGTTTTAACAATATTGATTCTTCCAACCCAAGAACACGGTTTCTTTCCATCTGTGTAGAGTTCAATTTCTTTCATCAGTGTCTTATAGTTTTCAGAGTACAGGTCTTTTGCCTCTTTAGGTAGGTTTATTCCTAGGTATTTTATTCTTTTTGATCTGATGGTAAATGTGATTATTTCCTTAATTTCTCTTTCTGATATTTCATTGTTAGGGTATAGAAATGCAACAGATTTCTGTATGTTAATTTTGTATCTTGCAACTTTACCAAATTAACTGATGAACTCTAGTAGTTTTCTGGTAGCATCTTTAGGATTTTCTATTTATAGTATCATGTCATCTGCTAACAATGACAGTTTTACTTCTTTCTTTCCAATTTGGATTCCTTTTATTTCTTTTTCTTCTCTGATTGCTGTGGCTAGGACTTCCAAAACTATGTTGAGTAAAAGTGGTGAGAGTGGGTACTTTCGTCTTGTTCCTGGTCTTAAGTGGAATGCTTTCAGCTTTTCACCATTGAGTATGATGTTAGCAGTGGGTTTGTCATATATGGCCTTCATTATGTTGAGGTATGTTCCCATTATGTCCACTTTCTGGAGAGTTTTTATCATAAATGGATGTTGAATTTTGTCAAAAGCTTTTTCTGCATCTATCAAGATGATCATATGTTTTTTATTCTTCAGTTTGTTAATGTGGTATATCACGTTGATTAATTTGCAGATATTAAAAACCCCTTGCATCCCTGGGATAAATCCTACTTCATCATGGTGTATGATCCTTTTAATGTATTGTTGGATTTGGTTTACTAATATTTTATTGAGGATTTTTGTGTCCATGTTCATCAGTGATATTGGCCTGTGATTTTCTTTTTTGTGTGCTATCTTTGTCTGGTTTTGGTATCAGGGTGATGCTGGCCTCATAGAATGAGTTGGGAAGTGTTCCTTCCTTTGCAGTTTTTTGGAATAGTTCAAGAATGATGGGTCTTAACTCTTCTCTAAATGTTTGGTAGAATTCACCTGTGAAGCCATCTGGTCCTGGACTTTTGTTTTCTGGGAGTTTTTAAATTACTGATTCAGTCTCATTACTGGTAATTGGTCTGTTCATATTTTTATTCCTTCCTGGTTCAGTCTTGGGATAGTGTACCTTTCTAAGAGTTTGTCCATTTCTTCTAGGTTTTCCGTTTTATTGGCATATAGTTGTTCATAGTAGTCTCTTATGATCCTTTGCATTTCTATGGTGTTGATTGTAACTTCTCCTTTTTCATTTTGATTTTATTGATATGGGCCCTCTCCCATTTTTTCTTGATGAGTCTGGCTAAAGGTTTGTCAATTTTGTTTGTCTTTTCAGAGAACCATCTTTTAGTTTCATTGATCTTTTCTATTATTTTTTAGTCTCTATTTCATTTATTTCTGTTCTGATGTTTATGATTTCTTTCCTTCTACTAACTTTGGGTTTTGTTTGTTCTTCTTTCTCTAGTTGCTTTAAGTGTAAGATTAGCTTGTTTATTTGAGATTTTACTTGTTTCCTGAGGTAAGGTTGTATTGCTATAAACTTCTCTCTTAGAACTGCTTTTGCTGTGTCCCTTTGGTTTTGGATCATTGTGTTTTCATTGTCATTTGTCTCTAGGTATTTATTTCCTCTTTGATTTCTTGTTAGCCATTGGTTGTTTAGTAGCATATTGTTTAGCCTCCATGTGTTTGTGTTTTTTGCAGTTTTTTTTTTGTAGTTGATTTCTAGTCTCATAGCATTTTGGTCAGAAAAGATGCTTGACATGATTTCAATTTTCTTAAATTTACTAAGGCTTGTTTTGTGACCTAGCATGTGACCTAGGTCCTAGACATCCAGGATGTGAACATCCTGGAGCATATTCTGTGTGCACTTGAAAAGAGTGTATTCTGCTGCTTTTGGATGGAATGCTCTATATATCAATTAAGTTTGTCTGGTCTAACATGTCATTTAAGGCCAGTTTCCTTATTGATTTTATGTCTGGCTGATCTGTCCATTGATGTGAGTGGGGTGTTAAAGTCCCCTACTGTCATTGTGTTACTGTCGACTTCTTTTATGTCTGTGAATATTTGCTTCATATATTTAGGTGTTTCTATGTTGGGTGCATATATATTTACAATTGTTAGATCTTCTTGGATTGATTCCTTGATCATTACGTAGTGTCCTTTTTCATAACAGCCTTTATTTTAAAGTCTATTTTGTCTGATATACTTATTGCTACACTGACTTTCTTTTGATTTCCACTTGCATGGAATACCTTTTTACATTCTCTAACTTTTAGTCTGTGTGTGTCTCTAGATCTGAGTGAGTCTCTTGTTGGCAGCATACATACGAGTCATGTTTTTGTATCCATTCAGCCACTCTGTGTCTTTTGGTTGTTTAATTTAGTCCATTTATATTTAAGGTAATTATTGATATATATGTTCTTACTGCCATTTTGTTAATTGTTTTGGATTTGTTTTTATAGGTCTTTTTTTCCCCTTTCTTCTTCTTTTGCTCTCTTCTCTTGTGATTTGATGACTATCTTTAGCGCTATGTTTGGATTCCTTTTTCTGTTTTTGTGTGTATATCTATTACAGATTTTTGGTTTGCAGTTACCATGAGGTTTTTGTATAGCAGTCTATATGTGTGTGTGTGTGTGTGTGTGTGTGTGTGTGTGTGCGCGTGTGTGTATGATTGTTTTAAGTTGCTCATCTCTTAATTTCAAATAAATTTTTAAAACCCTGCATTTGTATTCTCCTCCCCTCATGATTACTTTTTTTTTTGGCCACAAGGCTTGTGGAATCTTATTCTCCTCCTCCTCTTTGATTTCTTCAGTTAGCCATTGGTTGCTTAGAAGCATATTATTTACCCTCCACATGTTTGGGTTTTTTGCAGTTTTTTTCTTATAGTTGATTTCTAGTATCATAGCATTTTGATCAAAAAAGTGCTTTGGCATTCTTTTTGATCCCCTTCTCAGTGGAGCTATCGATACACCAAGTGCAAACAAACAGAGGGGTGTAGGTAAAAATCAGCTCAGAGAGGGGAAAAAGAAAAACTTTTGAAAGGATTTCGTTTTTCCAAGAAATCAGTGGAGTCATCATCCCTTTCTGCCTCTAAGCTATTGGACATCTTCCAATTGAGAGATCTTAGCTCCTTTTCCTAGATATGACTTGACATGCAAATACAGTACCAGAACTTGGTTGAGAGTCACTTATAATAGCAACTTATAAATTGCTGGGCAGGGTCCATGTCTTATTTATCTGTTTGTTCTCCAGACCTAGCATAGTGTAGAACTCCAAATGAACTCAGTTTCTCAAATTGAATCCAACAAGCCCAACCCTTATCACTATCTTTATCACTAGTAGCTGTGATAACATACGCAGGCAGGATGAGTCTACTGATAGAAAGTAACAGATAGCTACTCAAAGAAATATACACTAAGGATAGGAATAGGAATCAGGGAACACATTAAAAAATCAACAAATCTCATGCTGGTTCCAGTTTACCACATTGGAAGGACCATAGAAGAAAAGGCTGGGGTTATATCTGTTAGATCCTAATAATAGAGGTAGTTTGGAATGCACCTGACACTAGCTACCAGCTATTTATGGTCCTTCCAGTTCATCTACTTGGATGTAATATTTGGGAAAATATCTGTGGAAGGGATTGATCCACATAACTACAGCAAAGTAAGAGCTGTGCCATCTCTGCTTTACTCTCCTCTGTCAGCAAACTGGCTCTCTTGACTGTTCCATAAACATGGCAGAAGATGTCTGTCCCTATCATTTATAAATTTACATCTCCTTGGGATTTCCCTGGTGGTGCAGTGGTTAAGAATCCGCCTGCCAATGCAGGGGACATGGATTCGAGCCCTGGTCCGGGAAGATCCCACGTGCCGTGGAGCAACTAAGCCAGTGCACCACAACTACTGAGCCTGCGCTCTAGAGCCCATGAGCCACAACTACTGAAGCCCGTGCACCTAGAGCCCGTGCTCCGCAACAAGAGAAGCCACTGCAACGAGAAGCCCGCGCACCGCAACGAAGAGTAGACCCTGCTCGCCGCAACTAGAGAAAGCCTGCGCACAGCAACGAAGACCCAACACAGCCAAAAATAAATAAATAAATAAATAAATTTATAAATAAATTAATTAATAAAATAAATTTACATCTCCTTTATTCAGATGTCCAGTGGAGACAGGTGTGATCTTGATTCCAGATCCCAGTTCTCAGAAGAGAGAAATGGGTCTGTTCAGCTTGGTTTAGTTTCTATCCCTGACCCAATATTCAAGGGTCAGGGATGCATTAGGTAGTTAAAAATACGACTCAGGAAGCACTCTTGTCTGGGAGAGCAGTTCTCAGAGAGGGAAGCTGATGGGGTGGTCAGATAGCTTAGAAGGCCTCTAATATAATGGAAAAAAAGAAAAAAAAGAAAATTTACTTCTCCTCAGAGAGGAAAGAAAGTACAGAATGAACAGGTTATATGGACAAGGCAACCAATAAACAATATGTGCAAATTTATGGAAGGCAATTGAACTGTATCAGTGGCTGTCATTAATATAATAGATTCATCTAGTAGCAGAGGAAAAACCTCACCAGCCTTTTTACATTAAAACTTTCTGGGCTTCCCTGGTGGTGCAGTGGTTGAGAGTCCGCCTGCCGATGCAGGGGACGCGGGTTCGTGCCCCGGTCCGGGAAGATCCCACGTGCCGCGGAGCGGCTGGACCCGTGAGCTATGGCCTCTGAGCCTGCGCGTCCGGAGCCCGTGCTCCGCAACGGGAGAGGCCACAACAGTGAGAGGCCCGCGTACCGAAAAACAAACAAACAAACAAACAAACTTTCTTTTCAGAACCAAACCCGAGAAATGGCTGGGAAAAAGAATACCTGCCCAGTATTCATACCCCTTCTTCTATGAAAAGAGTTGGGGAATTTTTCTGCACAGCTTAAAGAATTCATTCCTCAGCCTCCTGTGTAGCAAAGTGTTGCCCATGAGTTGTATCTTGAAATTGTCTGCATACAGTGGTACTTCCCAGGAATAGTTACTTTTGTTTGTTTTTTAAAGGGGCACGTAGCTAGCGTGTATGTCCGTTTCTGTTTTCACTTCTTCCCCCCCATCCTAACTGGAATACAAACATGATGATTGGATTCCCAGAATCCATTCTGGAACATGAAGTGACCTGAGGATGGTAATCATACTCTAAGAATGAAGGAATAGAAATATAGTAGGTGACTGGGTCCAGGATGATACTTTAGAGCTATTATATTGGGTTGGCCAAAAAGTTCTTTCAGGTTTTTCCATAAGATGTACAGAAAAACCCAAACGAACTTTGTGGCCAACCCAATACTATCACTGCACTGCTTAACTACAGACTTATTTTATATAAGAGGGAAATAAACCTCTGTCTTGGTTAAACCATTTTTTTAATCTCCAGTCCCCATAACTAGCAGCTGAATATAAATCCTAACTCGGTTAATGAGCCTCTATTCAATGGGGGAGCATTATATGATTGACTGATGGTGACTGATAAAAACAAAACTTATGACAAGGCCCATCATGGAGACTAGTTTTTTCTGGTCCTGATCCTTTATGTTTTCGTAGTGACTAAAATCTATTAAAACAAAAAGATATACAGAAAAGATGGATAAGCTCATGTTACCTTTAAAAGAACACTCTGTAGAAGCGATGAGAATGTGCTTTGAAGAACTGTGGGGAGTATAACTGACTGATGGCCCCAGCTGCTGGGTTCTGAAATCCATCCCCAAGTTTGAGCCAAGGCCTTGCCTCCCAACGGGTGCTCCCAGCCAATGATGTGTGGCAGAAGTACCAAGGCAGGTTTTTTCTGGAGGGACATGGGATTCCTCCGATGGCCAGCTTTGGCTTGAGGACTCCCTGATGGCCTTGCCAAACCTTCCTTAGACTACATGGCAGCACACTTCTGCCCAACCTTCTCCCCCTCGCTTCTTCATTCTGGGTCAGCCTCGCGTCGTGGTCTCATGACCCTCTAGCTTTCCTGGCTCACTCTCCATTTTCTTACATGGGCATTTCTCCTAGTAAAATCCTTGTATGTTTAATCTTATCTTGGCATATGCTTCTATGAGAACGTGGACTAATACACTCATTTGAAGAAGCTAAACGTTTTCTCCATTCTTGCAGCCAATGTATTTTATGGGCCCAATTTATGCAAGGATAGATGGTTCTTGGGCAAAAAAGTCATGGAATGTCAGGATCTCCCCTCTTCTTTACTCTTCTGTCTTTAAAATGAAGAAAAAATGGGGGAAAAGGAATAATCACCTATAGCAAATTTTTAATGGAGGCTTCTGGTAGTGTGCTGTGCTCAGAAGCCTAAGATACTGAGAAGAATGACAGATACTATAATGTAGTCTCTCTTCAGCTAGCTCATAATTTGGTTGAGAGTATGAGACAGTGGAGAGAGGCTCTGCCCTACACAGTGTTCACAAAACAAGGCATACCTAGCTCTGCCATCTTTCATATGTGGGAGGTAAGAGGGTGGAGGATTACAAGGGAGGATTTTATAAGCCAGGCCCAAAAGTGGGGTGTATAACTTCCTGCCTACATTCCATTGGCCAGGAATCTGTCACGTGGGAGGCTGGGAAATGCAGTCTACCTGGGAGCCAAGGAGGATACGGAAATGGGTTTGGGGAACAGTTAGCCAGTTCCTGCCCCAGCCACTTAGAAGAGGAACAACGGGGCCTTGGTTTCCTCAACAGGGGAGTTTCTTTTCACAAGGACCTTTCCACATAGTGCTCTCTCTTTATCGATACTCTGGCTGCATCACTTCATTAGAAAGTATAAATTTTTAAGGGGAGATAGAATATAATAAAATATTGTATGGTAGTTAAACTGTCTTAACACCACTTGATTTACTTGGAGGTTTGTTATGCAATCAAGTATTCCCAGACTCTTTTGAACAGATTGCAAAGCTGCCTGATCAAAATTCTCATTTCTTATTTATAGGCAAATTATAGTTCAGATCCAGATGTTGAATGGGGGAGCAGGTAGGAAATGTTATCTTGTGCTTCATAGGCATGTCAAGTGAAAAGATGAATTATATTTTCTTTTAAGATGCAGAAATCGATGGATATGAATTGGACCCTGAATGAAATATATTTAGGATCTAATCAAATTTCTATGAATTTGGATACAGCAAGGCTATTTTGTAAATTCAAGATAAAACTATTTCAATATGATAATAGTGCTCTGTACTAAACATCACTCAAAGATGGAAATTTTATTTTTAGCAGTGCATCAAACCGAATCCACCCTTTACTTTGTTTTTTTTGTTTTTTTTTTCCGGTACGCGGGCCTCTCACTGTTGTGGCCTCTCCCGTTGCGGAGCACAGGCTCCGGACGCACAGGCTCAGCGGCCATGGCTCACGGGCCCAGCCGCTCCGCGGCATGTGGGATCTTCCCGGACTGGGGCACGAACCCGTGTCCCCTGCATCGGCAGGCGGACTCTCAACCACTGCGCCACCAGGGAAGCCCCACCCTTTACTTTGAATATTGCAAATATGGGGGGATAGGGTAGGAAAAGGAACATGTGTAAAATGTTCTCAATAACATTTAATTTAACATCTGCCTAGACTGTCAATATATATTTTTCTAACTTGTATTAGCTATTTGGCAATTACAGCTGCTCAGTAACAGTTGTAGGATATCAATTTCTCCAGATTGCTAACTACTGCATGAGACCCACACAAAGTCAGAATTAGATTAAAAATGACAAGTGTAAAAGGATAGCAGAGTAACCCAAAACACCATTTTTTAGTTTGTTTCCACCATACTTGCAGTTAAAGAAATTCTCTTGCCAGTAACACTTTATGAATTCAGTACTTTAAATTCAGAAAGGGTCTTAAAGGTCAACTAGTCCAACCTTTTCATTTCACAGTTGAGAGAACTGAATCTCAAAAAAGATGAAGGTTATGTAGCTAATTAGTTACATGGCCGTGTTTAGAAGCCAAGTCCATCCATCCATGCATCCATCCATCCATCCATCCAACTATCCAATCAACAAATACGTATTAAGTGCCCACTGTCCAGACACTGGCTTGATGCTGAGGATACAATGATAAACCAAACCAGACATGGTTTCTTTCTTGTAGAAAAGACAAACACTAATCAAATGGTTATATGTATATGTTGCCACGAAGGAGAACTACACTATGTATTGAGAGCATATAACAGGGGCTGACCTTGTCATGAAGTTTATGCTGGGAGATGAAATTTGAGTGTGTGTGAACTAGGTGAAGAGGAGGAAGAATGCACCATGGAAGCCCACGTACTGTGATAGAAGTAAGAATAGCATATTTGATGAGCTTGAAATAGGCCAATGGAGCTGGGGTGCAGAGAGCAAGTGAGAACATGATTCAGGATGGGGCTGAAAGATAGGCAGAGGCTATAGAAGGAGACCATCTCTTGTCCTGAAGAGTTGGTGTGAGGATGTGAGGTTTGGACTTGAGCTGCCATTTTGCTGCAATGAGGGGCAAGCCAAGGGATCAGCATGAAAGCCCTGAGGATGGTGCCAACAGCATGGAAGGGTGAGAAGAAACTACATAGTGAGAAACCAGGTCCTTGGTGGCACTGCCTGAGCTACACGGTCAAATCTCACATGAATAAAGAATTAGTGCGGTACCACTTAGTTGTGGTTTTTATGATTTAAGTATTTAACTAGGTTTTTTGGTCACTTGTTTCCCTCAAATAGGGAGTCAACCAAATAAAAATGGCAACCACTGTGTACTTGTTGGACGTTTACCTTTTTTTTTTTTTAGCAATTAATGAATACTAGCTGCATTGAATGCTTACTTCCATTATTGTATGGGTGTGTGGAATGCTTTCTATGTCAATTTAAATCCTACTCACCTTCAAAGCCCAGGTTAACCTCCCTGTCTTTCAGGAGGCTGAACAGTTACCTTCATCCTCTTTTCAACAGCTTCTGTCCTTCCTGTTGGTCCATTAATAGTGTGACTCAATCTATGTGATCTTGTATTTTATTTTGTTTTATTTTATTTCATTTTATTTTATCTTGTTTTTTTAAAGACTAACTCCTTCTGACCCATTTTTTTAAATTGAAGTATACTTGATTTACAATGCTGCATTAGTTTCAGGTGTACAGCAAAATGATTCAGTTATATATACACATATATGTGTGTATATATATATATACACACATATATGTGTATATATAATATATACACACACACACACACACACACACACACACACATATGTATATTCTTTTTCAGATTCTTTCCCGTTGTAGGGTATTACAAGGTATCGAATACAGTTCCCTGTGCTATACAGTAAGTCCTTATTGTTTATCTATTTTATATACAGTAGTGTGTATCTGTTAATCACTGACTCCTAACTTATCCCTCCCCCCACCTTTCCCCTTTGGTAACCTTAAGTTTGTTTTCTACGTCTGTGAGTCTATTTTTGTTTTGTAAATAAGTTCATTTGTATCATTTTTTAGATTCCACATATAAGTGATATCATATGATATTTACCTTTCTTTGTCTGACTTACTTCACTTAGTATGATAATCTCTAGGTCCATCCATGTTGCTGCAAGTGGCATTATTTCATTCATTTTTATGGCTGAGTAGTATTCCATTGTGTGTATATATATATATATATATATATATATATATATATACCACATCTTTATCCATTCATCTGTCAGTGGCCATTTAGGTTGTTTCCATGTCTTGGCTATTGTAAATAGTGCTGCTATGAACACTGGGGGGCGTGTATCTTTTCGAATTAGAGTCTTCATCTTTTCCAGATATATGCCCAAGAGTGGGGTGGTTGGATCATATGGTAACCCTATTTTTAATTTTCTAGGGAACCTCCATACTGTTCTCTATAGTGACTGCACCAATTTACATTGCCACCAACAATGTGGGAGGGTTCCCTTTTCTCCACACCCTCTCCAGCATTTGTTATTTGTAGACTTGGTTTTTTTTGGCTGTGCCGCATAGCTTATGGGATCTTAGTTCCCTGACCAGGCGTTGAACCTAAGCCACGGTAGTGAAAGCGCCAAGTCCTAACCATTGGACTGCCAGGAAACTCCCCATTTGTAGACTTTTTTATCATGGCCATTCTGACTGGTATAAGGTGATTTTGACTGGTAGTGATTTTGAGTATTTTTTTCATGTACCTGTTGGCCATCTGTACGTCTTCTCTGGAGAAATGCCTCTGACCCATTTTTTCCAAAGAACATTCTTGTATTTTAATGTCAGTGCTTCACCTGCCTTTTTCTCCTTTGCATATTTTCAAGTATTACTTTTCAAATTTTTGGACACATAAGACTCACCTTTAGGCTTGTTAAAAGGGCAGATTCTCTCCTATCATAGGTGCACATATGGAAAAACACGGTACATTAGGTATTGTATAGTGTAGGTGCTTAGTGCCTAAATCATGAGTTGAATTGAATGAAAAGTCCACAGGGATGTGATTTGGGGATTAGCAGAAAGGTTTCTCCTGTAAGGCTCTAGAAATGGGCACCTCCTTCAACTTGTCCCCAGTGATCTCATAACTAGGCTGAGTATCAAGGTCAAGGTACTGTGTACTTAAAAGGCAGCCAAAATTTTTGATGACCTTAGCTAAAACTAGTGAGAGAAACCAAACCTCATCCCTCACATTCTGCATTAATAAGAACCACAGTGTCAGGAGTTCTTGACGAATAATGTATATTTCACCTGTTCTTCATTCATTTTTCGTTTCTGCCCAAGCACCTTTACTTCCTTTACTTTTGAGCTCTGATCCGTTCCCACTGATTTTTGGTTTCTGTTCTAACGGGAAGCACCTTGGTCTAATGGGGAGCGGCCAGGCTTCTACCTAGAACACAGCTTTGTCTCGGCAAGTTGTTCATTTCTTCCTCTCTCCCTCTGGCCCAAGCGAGCTCTGCCTCATCCACCCCTGCCTCTTATCCACACACACAGCCTTTTTACTGTGTTTGCTACAGAGAAAGACAGTTTTCCAGCTTCTTCCAACCTAATCTTGTTTCTTTGACACATACGTACGTACACACACACTTTGGCTTTTCTCAGTTTCATATGTGAAAATTGACAAGTTTAACAAAACAATGGAGAAGTTAAAAAACTAAGAAGTCTTAAAAGCCCTGGAAATAAGGGTCTGTTTTCATTGCCTTCTCTTTACCCCACTGGTGATGAATGGCTTCCCACCATGGAGTTATAGAGATGGCTGAACACACAGCATCCACCACTGGAGAGATGAGATGGACAATGGTTTATTAGTCACACATACTCACAGTCTGGGGCAGGAGGATCCCACGTGCCATGTAGGGCTACATGGGAGTTATACTCAGAAGCAGAGCGAACAACCAGGGCCTGTGAGAGGCAGGCTTCATGGTATCAAGAGGGTGAGTTGTACCCTGGCTTCTGTAGGAGGATGTGATTGGCTTGTTTGAATAGTTCTGAGGGCTGCAGGGAACTGTTCTTGGTCCCTGTGATAAGGAGAGTTGTTTGGCTAGAGGATCTTTGTGGCAGAGTAGGGAGAGGCACTTGCAATTAGGCTATTGGAGACCCTGCTGATTTCACCAGATCTCAAGGCAGCGCATAATATTAATTTTAGGCCTTCACCACAGGGTCTCTAGTTTTTAAAAGAAATCTAAGCAGGGCCAGTCTATCTCTTTCTGGCTCCTGGTTTGTCTCCTCAGTCTTAGTTTGGGAATAGACTCACCCAAGTAATTTTCTGTCTTTTCAGATTTTGTATCACCACTTTCCTCTGTAAGCCTTTGGGGGTGGATTATGTCAAAGGTCCTTTGCTTTTGTGCTTGCTCTAAATTTGAATGATTAAGCAATAACGATGAAACTGGATTGACTGTTTATACACTTAACTTTGAAGCTCTCTACCTCCTCTCTTAGGTTGGGTTCCCTAGAAGCAGAGCCTGAAGCAGGAAGTTGGGCGCATTGCGGGGCGTGCTCTTCAGGAAGAACCTGGGAGGGAGGGAGGGAAGCAGGAAAGGAGAGGGGTGGGGGAAGGTGAGCGAGGACACGCGCGGTCTTGCTTCCTTAAAGAGAGGCTCTGAAATACAAACCACACCTTGGAGTTATCCCTGCCTTGAGAGGAGGGGTCTCTTTTGTACCCGCATATCAGTCAGTCTTTGTGGGCCATGGGGTGGGGTAACTTACTGGAGGGCATGGCTACCATCAGTCCGGGGCAGTTCTGCAGAGACGGAGGCAGCTGGGGTATCCACATTCTCCCCTGCTAGGGGATGGGTGCTCTGGCCTTGTAAAGGGAATCTGGTCAAGGTACCAAGTGCATCTACTGCATATACTTCACCTACTCAACAACGCTAAGAGGCAGAAAGTATATCCACTGTATTTTTCAGATGAGAAAACTGAGGCATAGAAAAAGCCTGGCTAAAGTGAAGTCAGTATTCCAGCCCAGACAGCCCAGTGCCCATTTTCAGAGCATTGCTGGGGAAACATGCCTAAGAATTCTAGAGTCTCTTCTAGCTCTTCACTTTATGCTTTTAATTTTATTCAATTCATGAAATATGCATTGATCACCAGTATTGTACAGAGTTGTCTCACGGGAGAGTTTAGCTGAAGGCCCCAGTTACACTGCATCCTTCTCCACTAGAGGCTTTGATGTTGAAAGACCCTTGGACCCATTTTGTCCAACACTTCAAATTATATAATTAACTTTGCATACTTTGTTAGATTCAACCTCAAACTGTCTGATGAATCTGTCCTTCTTAAATCATTCGTGTGAGTTATCTGCTCATAAAATATGTCTTTTAATGAGGAAATCTGACAATGGCTCTTCATTTAAGTCAGTAATTAAGGATATCATAGATAGGAACATTGTTTCAGCTGCCAGTGTTGTACCTTTTTATCCTTAAGCAAATAGCTTGGAAAGAGAGGCAGATGACTAAAGATATCTCTGAATAAGACTAGACAGTTAGCCTTCCTGGGTTTTTGGTACAAAAGGGAAATGACTGTGAACCACGTGTTCTCTGTGAAAGAGGGTGATCCTTCTTTTTAGGACTTTACATCTTCGTTTGAAAAAAATGGGACAGGCTTCCATCAGCAGTGATCTCTGGGGAGGTGGGGAAGATTGCTAGGTAGGTTGTTTGAGGCATAAATTTTCAAAATTTTTATTTTTGTTTTAAAAATAGATAATACATCACATGGTTTAAAATTCAAAAGGGTATTATAGTAAAAAATTTCCTTCCCTTATTCTACTGCTACCCACTTCCCTTTCCCAAAGGCAACTAGTGTTGTCAGTTTCTTGGTTATCTTTTCAGAGATGTTTTATGAATATTCAAGTAGGTACATGTAAATATTTGCTAAGATCTTTGAAAATTCAATGGTGAGTGTAGAAATAGGAAAACCCATGTATTAGTTTCCTAAGACTGCCGAAACAAACTACCAGAGACTTAAGACAAAAGAAATGTATTCTCTTACATTTCTGGGGGCAAGAAATCCAAAATCAAGGTATCAGCAGGGCCATTCTTTCTCTCAAGGCTCTTGGGAACAATCTTTCTCTGCCACTGCCTAGCTTCTGGTGGTTTCTGGCAATCCTGGGCATTCTTTGGCTTGTGGACACATTACTCCAATATCTGCCTCTTGTCACGTGGCATTTTCCCTGTGTGTCTCTGTGTCCAAATTTCCCTCTTCTTACAAGGATACCAGCCACTGGATTAGGACCCACCCTAACCTAGTATGACCTCATTTTAATTTGATTACATTTGCCAAGACCCTATTTCCAAATAAGGTCACATTCACAGGTACTGGGAGTTAGGACTTGAGCATATCTTTTTAGGGGACATAATTCTACCTACTTCAATCCATAATGTTATAATTTCAAAGTTTAAAGCAGGCTTTGTAGAGAAGTAGAGTTCAGTTCACCTTTGGGATATGGAATGGAGCTGACAGTTCTCTTGTTTGGGGGAAAGCAAATACCCAGATGGATCTTTCTCTTTTGTAGACATGAAGCAAAGACACACAACAATAAATGAAGATTTCTAAACCTCCAGTGACATCAAGAAACCAATCTGTTCCGGATGAAAATGAGAGAAGTTATCTGTGTAGTGAAAAGTGTTTACATTGGTGAGTTTTTTTCCCAATTTTTTTTGACTCCTACCTATAATAAGAAATGCATCATGACCCAGACATACAAATGTTTGAATATACATATACGAATAAATATAACTGAAACAAAGTCTTGCTCCATGAAACAGCATGTACATTTGTTATTTGAAATGAATTTTAATCTTTTCTAGTCTGCCTTTTTTCATTAATTTTTTCTCAAGACCACTAATGTGTTGCTACCTGCGGTATGAATAACACTTTTTGGTGATATGTTCTTCCCTAGGAAGGGGTTTATAGATTTCAGTGCCTGCATGTTATTGCTTGTTCTTATGGAGCTGTTTGTGCATGGCAGGAATAAAGTGGAGGGTTAATCTTTACCTCCCCAAGGAGGACTGAATGGCTGTGAAAGGGAAATGATGAGCTAATCACTTTGGCTCAACGTAGATTGGACTGTTGGTGCCGTACACACATGTTACTCAAACTAGGACAAATGTACTAATGTTGGGCCTTTGTGTTCCAGTGTCTTCTCGGAGTCCTAAGACCAAGATTAGGGAGTGAGGGCTGTCAATCATTTTGGAAAATCCTGAAACTGAAACAGGACTGGGTGATGTGTTTAAGGGAGAAAGAAATGTCTCTGGGACCTCTCCTCCAGGGAGAAGAGACAGCTCAAGGACGTTTCTGTTGGTGGAGTGAAAAGGAGGTGGAAAAATGAAGAGTAAAGTTAACTCTTTCGAACAGTGGTGAGGCCAGGCCAGGGCAGAGGTGCTCTTCCGGGACTAGTTGTGAGCTATGTTATAGGTTGTTGTCATGGATGCACTTGGTGCCCACGCACATCCCTTTTAAGGACCCCTGATGGCATCCCTCAGCAACTATGGGTTTGCCTATTCATCCCTACCTCTTTATCTGGAGAATTCTTCTCAGCAGAATGGGAGTCTCCTCATCTGGGAGGTTATGCTACCCCATTCCCCAAGTGGCTATGGCCAACGACGGACTGACACAGGGTACAGAAGGCTGGCCCCTTTGCCTTCGAGGTGGTACTATCCTCTGGTGTGGTTTGTACGCCGGAATTCCCTGTGGGATCAGGTTGAAGCTGAATTCCCAGTAAGATCCCATGATAACTTCACTCCTTCCCCTGGCTCATCCTGCTTCCCTCATTCCTCTGCTCTCTCCCAGAAGAAATCACATGCCTAAGAATTCTCATCTCAGGTTCCAGTTCTAAGGAATCCAACCTAAGATGGTTACTTCTGTGTTGTAACTTCCTCAACTAGTAGTTTTATCATTACTTATTATTTTTTCTTATTACAACAAGCTTCACCCTTGCATTTGCATTTCACTTCGGAAATTAGGGAAGCTGATCAGGATCATGCTTTGGGTGAAGCAATACAAAGGAGTGATGCAGGAATGCAAGGGAAGTGAATCCTGGGGGTGGACGGTGACCAGCAGCAGGGTCATCAGTGGCCCCATGGGTGGAGGGAAGGAGTGGTTTCAAAGCAGGAGGGGACTGAGTCAGCTGGAAACAACCAAGGCAACTTCCTGGAAGGAGTAAACTTTCCCTTTTATTTGTGGAGAGGAGTCAAAGAAAGGCTGGACTTCTACTAACAAGTGAGCTAGGACTTAAGTGGTTGTAATTTAGGGGCCAGGAGTGAACTGATCTCATCTTGTCTGTATGGGCTCTTGGCATATTCGTTTCCAAGTGCTGCTGAAGCAAATGACCCCAAACTCAGTGACTTAAAACACCACAGATTTATTATCTTATAGTTCTGGAGGTCAGAAGTCTGCAATGGGTTTCCAGGACTGCATTCCTTCTGAATGCTCTAGCACAGAATCTGTTTCCTTGCCTTTTCTGGCTTCTAGAGGCCACCTGCATTCCTTGGCTCATGGCTTCTTCCTCTGTTTTCAAAGCCAGCAGTGTAGCATTTTTGAATCTCTCTCTGTTCCTCTGTTTGTGCTATCACATCTCCTTCTCTGACTCCTCTTGTGTCCCTTTTATAAGCACCCTTATGAATACATTGGGCACACCCAGGTAATCCAGGATAATCTCCCCATCTCAAGATCCTTAACTTAATGACATCTACAAAATCTCTTTTGCTACATGAGGTAACAACATTCACAGGTTCTCGATATTAGGTCATGGACATCTTTGGGGAAGGGCATTGTTCAGCCTACCACAGTTAGGGAAACCTGGACACAAAAATTATATTTTCCTTTCAACATTTGCTTCATGTTCAATGCCTGGAATCAATTTTGCTGAGCTAATGTCTGCACTTACTCCTCCCTCTTTTAGCACAAGAGTTAGTCTGTGTCAGGGCTTGGAGCTGGACCAAGGTGGGCCCCTGCCTCCATTACTGGGGCCATGGGTCTGTGTCACACAGGGTTGGAGAGTACAGGGGCTGCGTGGTATGGCTGTGCCTATCCATGGACAAGGCTTTTTCCTGGGATGATTGGACAAGGGCTGAACCATGAGTGGCATCTCCACTAGGTCCATCCAACACAGACGCTCTAGACATAGTCTGTAGTCCATGCACATGAATCCCAGAACTACTATTTAGTAAGATGCTAAGATAAAGTGGCATATGCTTCTTTCTCCATTAAATAAAAATTCCTTTATAGACAGCAACTTGTGATTAATGTCAGTCAAGGGAGGAATAGTGTCAGTGGGTGCTGTCATTTGATGTCAGTAATTTTTCCTTTGTAATCCTCAAATTGCCATGAAATGTCATTGAGACTGAAGTTGGCTACAGTAAATGCATTTTGCCCAGTAAAATACATTTGACTGAAAATTTTCCTGTTTTCTGTCTTCGCATTGCTGTCCTGATATGAAAGAAATAATTTGACCCCTCAGCAAGGGATGCATGATGTCTTCTGGCCCTCAGACCTTGAGTTCATGCTTTTGAGTCTTCCCTTTCATTAATCTCCCAGGTCTTCTCTCCCTCTCCCTCTATCCTGTTCAGATTTTTCATCCACCATATTATGTAAATATGTTCTTCATTCTAGTGCTTCTTACCTGAACAGGAGCCTGGTCAGCATGTGGATGGTTTGGTAAGATCTAAAGCTGGAAAGCTAGGCTACTCTCCTTTTAAGATACTTGCAGTATCTGATTTTGAGTTGCTTGCCATCTAATTTCTAAAACCCACCAGCCATTTTCCCAGAATATTGGTTTGAGCCACATGATATTTATGACAATTCATTATTCCTAATATAATGCAGAAAAAGAGATCTTGATTAAAGGTCAAAATCACGCACACTTCCTAGTTACTTTTCACAATCCAAGATGTGGAACCATGAACTTGATGAATTCTGGGTATCATTGACATGATTCAGAAAACCAAGTGGCTGCTTCATGGATATTTCTTCAGTCTTTAATATTTCTTGCTAGCTGACTGTGACAGTTTTGTACAAGGCAAGGATATCCTTTCTTAATATGTTTCCTTCAATCCCCAAGAATATAAATGGTTGTTGGTTAGTGCTGTGAAGCATACAGGATTCCATATCACTCTAACATGTTTCTGAGATTTGAGCTATTTATTTTGCCAGCTCAATGTTTTCCCAATGCCAAGAAGAAATCTAACAAGACTGGAAACCCTGTGATATTCTTCACGTGGGTATCGCTGTGAAAAGGACAGAATAGAACCCAACCTGTGGGGCTTACCTGGTGGTGCAGTGGTTAAGAATCCGCCTGCCAGTGCAGGAGACACGGGTTCGAGCCCTGGTCTGGGAAGATCCCACGTGCTGTGGAACAACTAAGCCCGTGCGCCACAGCTAGTGAGCCTGCATGCCACAACTACTGAAGCCCCACACGCCTAGAGCCCGTGCTCCATGATGAGAGAAGCCACCGCAATGAGAAGCCCACGCACCGCAACGAAGAGTAGCCCCCGCTCACCGCAACTAGAGAAAGCCCACGCGCAGCAACAAAGACCCAATGCAGCCAAAAATAAATTAAGAAACAAAAAGAAAAAATTCCTTTAAAAAAAAAACCCAACCTGCAACCAACTTGTCTTAAGTAATAATAATAATAACAACGATAGTAAAGAAATAAAAGACTTTTTTTGTTTAGTTCAACAAAAAGCAATAATGTGCTTTTAGGGGAAATAAACAAAATCATCTCAGAACTTGCCTAAAGTATACGGCAGGCATTTAAAAAATATTAGGCAGAGGGTTTTACAGGTACATGTGAATTGATTGAACTTTTATCTAGGGCAGTAATAAGTATGAGACAAATAGAAAATCCTTTCACCATTGAGAGCCATTGACCTAAGGGAAACATTTTTATTGACAACCCACAAATAAAAATGCAATGTTATAAGTTTCTTTAAAAAAACAAACAAACCAGATAAGTGTATTATTCAAAAGCCTTTTAAAAATTTTAAACATTTTATTATGAAAATTTCAATCACACACATACTTAGTGAGAACAGTATAATAAATTCCCATATTCCATCACCCAGTGTCAATAATTATCATTTTAACATTCTTTCAACTTTTTTCAAAAATAAGAACTACTTGAGTCATACCCTACAGATATCCTATTCAGTTTCTTGCCTAGTCATTTCTATTCCTTATGAACTTTAAGACATCTCATGTTAATTTCAACAGATTTTCTTATCTCTTACTTCCCTGAGAAGATAGGCTATTCAGTTTGAGATCTGCCATTTTCCCTTCTCTGCACTTCAAAATGTCTCAGAATTCTGTTCTATTTCCCCCATCCTCTCCCCCTATTTCCTCAGAGAAATAGCATTTCTCCATGTGAAGTTAAACCTCCATCTGAGTATTTCGTCACATCTGTCTCCTCCAGAATCTTGTCCTATTAATTTTCTCTCCCCCATTTTCTATCTTTAGTCTTCCTCTTGGCTCCATTATCTCTGCCAGTAAACATGCTCATATCTTCTCCAAACTCAAAAGGCGGAACTACTGGGAACATCTTTTGAGCTGTCTTTCTTCCCAAACTGACTCTGACTCAAGCCTTCCCTTTTGTGGTTATTCTTTTTCCACCTACACTTGAAATCTGAGAAAATCCTTGATTTCTTCCTCTTGTTCTTCCTCCAGCCAGACTTCAAGAATCTGTATTTTTTCATTGACTTTGCATCTGCCCCAGAGTAAGAGGCTGTATTTTCTGAAGATGGTCACAAAAATGTCTCCCATCCCACATGCTCTTC
Source organism: Aethalodelphis obliquidens (assembly GCF_003676395.1). Classification (NCBI taxonomy): domain Eukaryota; kingdom Metazoa; phylum Chordata; class Mammalia; order Artiodactyla; family Delphinidae; genus Aethalodelphis; species Aethalodelphis obliquidens. The sequence continues at coordinate 2,080,569 of NW_020838038.1, read as the reverse complement.
TTCAGTGTGACCTTGACACTCTTGATATTGGGTGGTAGGGTCTGTGTCCCTTCCCCTTGATCTGGGTGAAACTTTGTGACTGCCTTGACCATTAAAATATGGCAAAAGTGACACGATGTGACTTCTGGGATAGGTCATAAACATGCCATGCACATCCCTCTTGCTCTGTTAGAGCCCAGCCATCATGCTGTTAGGAAGCTCTAACTAGCTCACATGGAGAGACCACATGGAGAAGCCATATATAAGTGTTTCAGCCAATAGCTGGCCTCAACCACCAGACAGGTGAATGAGGAAGCCTTCAAGGTGACTGTGGCCACCAGCCATTGTCAAAACTTCCCAGCCGAGGTCCCAGACATTGTAGAGCAGAGACAAGCGATCCCTATAATGCAGTGTTCAAATTCCTGACCTATAGAATCTGTGAACATAATAAATTTATGCAAGTTTTTGGTTGATTTGTCATGCAGACATAGCCCTAGAATACCCAGCCTCCCCTTCCTCACTGTGCTCGCTCTAATTCACAGACACATCCTCTTGGCCTGATTTCTGGACTAGGCTTTTCTGTCACATTTTTAATTTGCTTCCAAACACTGGGGAATAGGCAGGGCATATTACAACAACCATTTTGCAGGTAAGGAACTGAGATTTAAGTAAAGGGAGGCTAAAATGACTCTCAAAGTAGCTTGTAGAATGGGAACTAGAACTATGAAAGGGGACTTACTCTAGATTGTAGAGTTTCTCAAGCACGTTTTCCCACAGGATCCTTTCTGAAAACATCTGTCAGCATTTGAAGGACACTGGTTTCCCAAGGAACATAGTTTGGGAAATACCCTTCTAGTCCAATTTCTTCTTTTTGTAGATGAAGCTTGGGAGATTTCATTTCCAAGAGATAAAGAAAAGATACAAAAGGGACAGGAACTGGAGTGCAAAGTTGTTCTGCCAAGTCTTTATAGCTTGCTGTGTGTGGTGAGGTTTTTTTTGGTGTGCTTGTGCCTTTATAGTATTTCTATCAGCCTGGCTCTAGGTGTCCCGGGTGAGAGAGGAAAAGATATATTTGGATGTGTCAATGCCTTTTAGTCAAAGACCACTGTAAGCACACTTGATTAAATAAATTGGGTTTATTACTCATTGCAGGGAATCATGGGGTCCCTCAGTAAGAGGGTGTTAGAACATATTATAAGATTTGGGTTCCAGTGGGGTGAGTGAGGGGAGAATCTAAGGAAGCAGGAGTTTGGTCTAGATGGGTTGCTGTCAGAAAGTGAGGATAGTGCTATGATTGGGTATTCTGTGGGTGTCACAGTGACCTTGTCTTTGTTTGTGCTTAAAATTATGAAGTGGTCTTGTTTCATTTCATTTTATCATGATCTCAGAGTAACCTTGTTTGAGGCTGATATTCTGTGATTTTATGTTCTACAGGAGAACAAAAATGTCCTGGCTGTGAATCTCAAACGAGCTTGTAAAAATATTGAGGTCTAGTTGTGAACATCAGATTAGTTTTCGATATCAGAGGTTGCTTTTTTCTTTTTCTCAGGTCATTATTCTTAATCATTTTAGGTATTAAAGAGCAAAGCAGATCTCTTTGTCTGGGGCCAAGACTCATCCAAGGGGACCTGACCTTGTTTGGGATGGGGTCTTTACTGCTAGGTCATAGGAGACAATTAAAGCAAAGAAACCTCACAAGCAGATGGCCAAGAGACTCAGTGAGTGGTATCAGATTCTTATTGCATACAGTCTTCAATAGCATAAAAGAGATTGTTTAAAAAAAAAACCCAACAACGCTTATAACCAATGTCTGTTAGAATTTTGAACCTTTCAATCACTGCTTTATTAGAAGGAACATCCTCCTGATTTGAGCCAAGAACACTCAAGAGGCACACTCACTGAGTTGCATGAGAATGGAGAGGGAACATTTGTGAACTCAAAACCTGGCTCATAAAGCAACACTTGCCCATTTCACTGGTTAGCGTTAGATTTGGGCTGAGAACTCAGGCCCCTGACCCCCAATTCAGTGCTATTAAATTCCCAGTGCCTCGCCCATGTACGTAGGAGTTGACACTATTCACAACGACTTCTAGAGCCAATTGTTTTTGTCCCTTTATGGCCCTTAATAGGTATGTTTTCCATGGAAACGGTTAATAACATTTTAAATAGTTACTTCAGAACTCATAAGATCTGATCATCATTTCTGTATTTGATGATACACCCCAGTGTTTTTGAGGGATAATGACTGCGCAAGAAAAGTGAGCATTTTCTCTTTACAGCAGTGTAGCTCGTAATTAATTGAGCATCATCTCCTATTAGTGAGATATCTTTGATCCTGCTAATTGAAAACAAGACTATTTTCCTAAGCACAGAATAAAAGCAATATTAAACTGTTTAGTCTCTGTCTGCTTAAGGGCCAAACTTTAGTTAAGTGAGTTTATAGGAACAAGTAATCAAAATGTTTAAACAACTAATTTTTTTTTTTTAATGATTTGCTGGCCACACTGGCTGAGGAACTCTCTTACTTAACAGAATGGCTTTCCCAATATCAGACAAAGTAATTTTAGTGAGGTTGAGGGAGCAGAAAGGGAAGGGGACCAGAAGACAGAATGAACATATCATCATCACGATCATCATCATCATCATCATCATCATCATCACGTAAGCATGATGCTTGCACATAGTTATTACTACTTAGAAGTCCTGTGAAGTGTAATTTTTATTCACACTTTATAGATAAGGACATCAGGGCTACAAGATGTTACAAAATTCATCCAGTGTAAATGGTATAACCAAGATATAAATGCACATTTTTAGACTCTAAATCCTATTCTGGGTCCAGCTCTTTTTGCTATATCATTTGGCCTCATATTCTGATTAATGTCAAAAGAAAATATGGGCAGTGCTAGAATATAAACAGGTGAGGAGGCAAATGCCCAGAATCAGTATAACTTGCCCTCACAGCTCTGGATAGGATTGTTACAGTTTTGTTGGAAAGACAATGTAGCTTGTAGAGTTGAGAGATTGGTAAAATGTTCTTTGAGTTGAGTGACTGGATATTGTGAACCAGTACTTAATGAATAGTTATTATTTTGAACTCTACAAATTTCCTGTAGGAGTGCGTACAACTATGGGGTACTTAAGTAGTTTTAGAAACAAAGAATCCATGTGTTTCTCAAATTATTTCTTTTCCTCCTGCAATTCTACATTTCTTTATCCTGCTTAGCAGCAGCAAAAGGTATTATAAAAGAGCACAATTTGTTATGATGTCATAGAGACGTGATCTACTGTGTAAAGGATGCTTCTGGGCTTTGTCTTTTTATAAATTTATAGTCTAGACATCAACTTAGAGCCAACAGAATGAACATGCCTAAATTAAGGGTCAGCAAACTTTTTCTGTAAAGAGCCAGATAGTAAATATTTTAGGCTTTGTGAGTCACATGGTCTTTTTAGCAGCTTCTCATCTCAGCTGTTGTGAAGCTCAAGTAGACATAAGCAATGCAGAAACAAACAGGCATGGCTGTGTTCCACTAAAACTTTATTAATTAAATTCAAATTCCATTTAGTTTTCACACTTCATGAAGTATTATTCTTCTTTTGATTTTTTTTCAACCATTAAAAAATTGTAAAAACCTACTCTTCGCTCAAAGTTCGTACAAAAACAGCTGGCTGGACTTGGCTCGTGGGCCACACTTTGTAGACTCCTGGCCTCATTAGCACAGTAGGGACTTTAAGGGATTTGTACTGGATGAAAAAGATGTGGGCTTGATTGGGAGGAGGACGTTAAGACAAGAACATACCTGACTTCAGGTTTAGAGGGGACAGGGGAGACAGCTCTTCTTCAGAGTGGGCGAGCACCTCTTCCCCGCCTCCGTCATGAGCAATGCCTGTTGCCTTGCAGAATTGTTGTTCTGAACAGATTCACCCAAAATGACTCACTGGCCTGGACAAAGCTGGGGAAGATTTTCTGCCTTTTATTCAAAAAGAGTTTGGCCCACCTGCACCTCTTTTTTAAATTTTATTTTTACTTTTTTTTTGCGGTACGTGGGCCTCTCCCTTTGCGGAGCACAGGCTCCGGATGCGCAGGCTCAGTGGCCATGGCTCACGAGCCCAGCCGCTCTGCGGCATGTGGGAATTTCCCGGACCGGGGCACGAACCCATGTCCCCTGCATCGGCAGGCGGACTTTGAAGCACTGCGCCACCAGGGAAGCCCCACCTGTGCCTCTTAAATTAAGATTTCCAGAGCTCAGGTCTTTAAGCCTCTTAACATGGTTTACTTCTTACACCTTTTATCAGCATAGAAGAAGAGCTGCTTTTTCATCTTTTCTTGTAAAACCCTATTCCAAATGTACAAGGTACTTTATTCACATGATGCTTCGTGGCTATTTCCGGGCCTCTGATCACAGAAGCACAGAAAGTTATAGAAAATTTAAATGGCACCCTGTTAAGTGTGGTGGGCAGCATTTGACGAGACATAGATAATCTGGAGTTTCAGAGATCTGATTTGAATTTCCTGTCTGCATCCCTCCCTGCTTTTTTTTTAAATTGAGGAATAAATTATATATAGGAAAATTCATTCTTTTTGGTATACAGGTCTATGAAATTTGACCAATTCATGTACCCACTGTGACATATCTGTTTTGTAACTATCATAACAAACAAGATATAGAATATTTCCATTACCCCCCAAAATTTCCTGGTGCACCTTTGTAATTATCCTCTCCCCTAACTCCAGCCTCTGATAAACACTGATCTAGTCTCTGTACCTTTCCCAGGATGTCACATAAATGGAATCATATAGGATGTAGTCTTTGGTCTGGCTTCTTTCATCTGGTAGAGTGCATTTGAGATTCATCTGTGTTGTTGCCTGTATCAGTAGTTTGTTCCATTTTATTGCTAAGTAGATTTCATTATATATGTGTACCAGTTTGTTTCTTTTTTTTTTTTTTTTTTACA